>NW_027361840.1:1950000-2450000 GCF_039654945.1 Dendrobates tinctorius
GCAGAGTTCGCGTTAAACAATGCTGTGGCCGACTCCACCGGTCAAACCCCATTCCTAAATTACGGTCAGCATCCGCGTGTCCCTGTGCCCATGCCCGTGTCTTCCACCGACTCCAGGGTGGCAGACTGGGCGGTGGAGGCACGTGACATTTGGGATCGCACCCAGGATGCTATCCGAGCTTCCAAGGAGAGAATGAGGATCTCCGCTGACGCACACCGGCGTCCTGCTCCAAGCTTCTCCCCTGGTGACATGGTATGGCTCTCCACCCGAAACATTGAACTGCGGGTCGAGTCTCCCAAGTTCGCGCCGCGATACATTGGACCATTCAAGGTCCTTGAGCGACTTAGCTCGGTGGTCTATCGCCTGTCTCTTCCTCCACATTTGGCCATCTCGGACGTGTTCCATGTGTCCCTCCTCAAACCAGTTCACATGGCCCGGTTTTCCGAGCCATCTGCCGGGTCATCAGACTTATCGTCAGACGAGTTTGAGGTTAACGCCATCGTGGGGCGCAGGTTTCTCCGTGGCAAAAAATTTTATTTGGTGGACTGGAAGGGTCATGGTCCCGAGGCTCGGGAAGGTACGGAAGCGCATGGCTATAAAAAGCCTGCATGGTGGCTCGGCCATGCGCTAGTGTAGCATATTATGCTGTGTGTGTGTATGGTGATGGATGCATGGACTGGTGACTGACTTATTATGAAACCCCTTCCCTTGGATAATACGAATGGTGACAGTATGTTGGGTTAATCAGCTCCAGTTTGTGGCAAGCTACACGCCACTGAGCTTTCCTCACCTGCACTAGCGTCCATCGGTGCCCGGCTCCTCCGGCACCGTCGCTTAGCGGCTTCAGTTACGGCCGCGCTGCAGTAGCAGCAGCTTTTGGTGTTCGCAGCTGTGACGCCACACGCCGGCTGACCTGTGCAGCTAACAGGTTCAGCCTTCACTTCTGTCATATTTAGGCGTCTCTGTGACTCAACAGAGTCCGCCCTCAGGTGACATTAACCCGAGCGCTGTATCGCACTTCCAGCGTATCTGCCATTACTCAGCAGCGGTCTTGTCACCTACCGCACAGTGGACCCCGGGCGGCGAACGCACCTCCTATTATTTATATCTGGTGCGTTCCGCCGACCCTAACACAACCTCAGTGACCTGGGTCCGCTGGCACAGGAAAGAGATAATTAGAGAGAAAGCCTGATTCTCCATAAGAAAGGATTGTACATAACGTAAGGAGAAAAGGAGGACTAAGGATAAGGGTTAGAGGAGAACCCTTCCCAAGTCCACAGCGCAAGGCCGGGGTCCGGTCCCCGAGGTTGTATGGATACTAATGGTCCTGCAGCAGACACCGGAGGAATAGGAAGCTGTAAATGCTTTATTCCCACACAAGACTTGGGGCACAACAGCAACGATAGAGCTGGGACTTAGTCGCAAGGAGTCCCTGAAGCAGGCTACAGCTGTCTGCAGTACAAGTAGAGTTCATAGAAACATCTGACAGGAGGAACCCCAGTGTAGCTCAGTAATGGAGTACTTCATTTATAGGCGCCATAAGAAGAGGCGTTCAGAGAAGGCACATGTTGGCGGAGTGTTGGAAAGGAGTACTTCATCTTGCCTGGAGGTTGACTGAGCTCCTGACCCGGAGGACAAAGCACGGATGCGGGCCCTTGTACCACAACAGACTGTGGGTAAAGCTTTGGAACTACATGCCCTGGTGTCCTCCAATTATTCCTGCGTCAACCTACTCAGCACTGCTACATCCCTCGCGCCTGACACTACACCATCAACGTGTCATTTCACCTACACTGCCCTGGGACTACAGCCCTGCCTGTGGAGGGCTATAACATCCTTGCTGCACCACACCATCTGTCCCAGAGGATGTCTGCAGCGTCGGCTTAACATCTACATTGCCAAACACCACAGATGGCGTCACAAATCATCTATTTATAGACTGTCACCATCGGGAGTACACTGAACATTTCCCCCTTTTTGCAATGGGCGCCCAGGGCCACGGGCCGGGTCCCAGCTGCCGTGACATCTCCCATTGAGACCAACGGGCCCGGTTCCGAGTACCCCACTGCCCTGGGAGGGGGCGACCCACACATACCCTTAAAAGCACGCATTACACACGGACTAATGATTCTCTATGGAGCAGCTCCCAAAAGCCGTATAATTCTCGTCCGTATTCTACAGTCCGTGCCAATCGCAGCATGCCAATGTAAGTCTATAGGGGTGCAAAAAATACGGATTACACACGGACCACACGTGTGACTTGCGAGAAATATGCAGGTCTTTTGGCAGGTGACAGGAAATGGACCAATCCATCATCAGGAAGCTTAGACATGCTAGTTAGCTTAAAAAGCGCTCCAGACATCCAGGAAGTACGACTCCACAGAGTCCTGCAGTGTCATGGCGCTATATTTCCTCAATGTGGAGATGCTGATTGTATTAGTGCAGAAGCAGCCAGAAATCTGGGACCAACGTGATGCCCATTATGCCAACCAGGCGAGAAAGGAGGCGTCATGGATGCGTATATGTCACCAGATGTTCCACGATTTTGCTGATCAGCCACGTGAGGAGCAGCAGCAACTGAGTAAGTACAACCCAAAAACTGTTTAAAATTACCTCACATCAAAAAAGCCACTTAGAATCAGCCCCCCCTTCCTGTGCTTGGACTTTTTACCTCAGGAGGCGGGTAGATTTTTATGAGACCCATGGTTTTACACTGCCATAATTTGGCCCAGGCCACAAGCTCCTCATCCTCCCAGCCAACCAAGTTATTAAGTGTAGCTACTTGATATATGAACTATTGTGCCCTTGTGTATCTGGCCTGGATCTGGCCTGGATGCCCCAATTATATATGCCACCCTGGGTAGAAAGCACACCCTAGAAGGCCACATGCCTAGACTACTGGTAGCAAATTTGACCTATCAAATATGTGAAATTGAGAATATTTCCTGTCACATTGCAGTGGAAGATGTGATGAGACGCTGGCGCAGCATCCACGACCAATACAGGCGAGAACATCAGCAGCGGTCCAGGAGTGGTGATGCGGGCCACATAAAGAGGAAATATATATATTATGACCGCCTCTCCTAACTCGCTCCAATTCTGGATGAGACCGTAAGTAAATACCTCACACCACATTACAGATACTTTACAGGGCCAAAAAAATTGATTTTTTTGGCTCTGTTCTATCTTATAACAGAACTCAGTCCAACCTTACGGAGAGAGGAACTGGCTCAGATACCGAGCCCATCATAGATCCTGGGTCTGTAGGGGAAGAGGTGGCTGGCCCATCTTCTCCCCCTCCAAGAAGCATGGGTGAAGATTCCTCTCAGGAAAACCCAGTGCCTGCACCACATACCCCACCACCAGGACCACATCCATAAGCAGGACCGTCTGCTGCACCATCAGCCATACAGGAGGAGCAGTGCAACATCAGCAGCAGCCCAACTACCCAGATTTGGGGCTCCCCACAGCCTGCTGGACAATCCCGGCGAGGAAGGCGCCAGATCCCTGCTCAAGATACCTGTACCAATGTTGACATGGGGTACTGAACTATCTGGCTAGAGTCAATAATGATGATGGCGAGGAGGCATACTCACGCAGCCTGGCCCTTTATCTTTGCGCCCTTTCCCGTGAGGTGAGGCTACGTATTCGAGGATGTTTTCAGATCATGCTTGATGCAACCACACACCCCATATGAGTTATTTGAATATCTGGAGAGGCAGCTTTCCCCCAGGAATCTGATGCGCCTTAGGCGTGGTGGTGGTAGATTCAACTGGTTGATGCGTAGCCGCCGAGCCATAACGGAAGTATTGAAGACTCTAGAGTCTCCAGTCCTTCCATAGGCCCCAATGTCAACAATTATAAACTTGTATTGAGGGTTGGCCAGAGCCAATAATACAACAGAAAAGTATTGTTTATAATTGAAGAATTGGGAGCCAGAGTTCGGCGGCTTACGCACCCGGATATGTTTGCCATCAAGGGCCCCAATACAATTATGAAACTGGCATTCCTCCTCAAAGTCCCTTGATATCCTCAACCAGTCTTCCATCCTGGGCTCGGGCATGACGAGTTGATGTAGTCTTGACCACTATGCCAGAAATGGTAGATCTTCCAATCAGAAACTCATGGTGGAGGGCGGCATAAGACAGGCCAGTGGACAGGAAGCTGAAGAACAGAAATGGAACATTTTAGAATGCACAAATTAACACAACACCAGGTACATACATACCAAACTTGTTAGTGATTCTGATCTACTAACACACACATATATTTGGTCGCACAATGACTACATGATATTCAGTACATATTACACATAACATTCTGGTCTGTAAGTTTAAATATATCTGGAATAAGATGAGGGCATTTAAACTTAGTCCAAAAGCACAAAATACATACTTTGGGCAACACATCGTGAACATAGAAAATGTGGTTGTGTAGTACATACCGTAATGTCAGAAGTTGCTCCTCTTCAGATATCGCCTTGCGCATCCTTGTGTCCTGAAAGGTTATCCCAGGGCGCACTGACTCCAAGAGTCAATCAAATGTTGCAAGGCTCATGCGAGAGTATTGGTAAAATTTTTCAGGATGATCCCGCAGAGAATAGAGGCGGTGAAAATGACCTCTTGTGAGTCGTTGCCTCAAAAGTGGATGGACCCACATGCTTCTCCTCCGCGGATCCACCATCACTGGGTATGGCTGACCAAAGTGGCGTGACAAAAGCCAGTTGAAGAGAACCTGCTCAGTTGTGATGAAACTCAGACTGTCTGCCATGTTGCACATACAAAACCAACACACCTAGTCAATGCAAAGTCACAAATGGACAGAATAGAGGCAGCCACCTGTTCCTGAGGCAATAAATAGGGGGCAGGCTAATGATTTAAATAGTTGGCAGGCCTCAAAACCGTTAAATGTCCATTTTGCAAGCCTGCGAGAAAATCTCACCATACAGATTCCATACGGATCCTGACATGCGCAAAATACGCAACCACACCTTGCTTACGGATGACATACGGAGCACTATTTAGGGGTCATTCATCCGTATTACGCATGTAAAATACGGACCGTATTTTGCGTCGGTTACTGTGACCCCGGCCTCATAAATAAAACAGGATGTGTCTGATGATGTGTCACACACCACATGGCCAGCAAAGGTTGTTAAATGTTAAATTGACATTTCCCAGTGAATGCATTTGTATTGGTTGAAAGCAATGTGAAAAACGCAACAAAAACACTACCTGTGAACATAGCCCTAGTGGTGTTGGTACATTTTTTTTTGGGGGGGTGGTTATTGATTTTTCCTTACATACAAATTATTACCCTGGAAAGGATGTCCCTTAACATATTTTCCTGGAAAATCCATTTTTGTTTTGTTTTTGTATGTTTTAGTGTAAGGCTGGTTTCACATTAGCGCTTTTTAAGCGCACGCACGGCCGGGGGTAGCTTCTCCCCCGAGCCGGCTCTCTGCCCGGCGTGCCCGCCCCTTGCTTGTAGCGCCGCCTCCTAGCGCACAGCGGCGCCTGCGATCGGCGCACCCTATCTTTAGCATAGGGTGCGCAGGCCGTGCGCTAGTTGCGCTTTGACCTGCGCTGCGCACTTTTGACGGTGCGCCGTGCGCGCCAAAATCAAACTTTTCGGATTTCGGCGTGCTCGGCGCACCGTCAAAAGTGCGCAGCGCAGGTCAAAGCGCAACTAGCGCACGGCCTGCGCACCCTATGCTAAAGATAGGGTGCGCCGATCGCAGGCGCCGCTGTGCGCTAGGAGGCGGCGCTACAAGCAAGGGGCGGGCACGCCGGGCAGAGAGCCGGCTCGGGGGCGGAGCTACCCCCGGCCGTGCGTGCGCTTAAAAAGCGCTAATGTGAAACCAGCCTAAAAGTGACAGCAGTGATCTAGCAGTCAGAAATGCTTCCAGCGGTCTTCCCCATGATGTCCCCGTGTCATTTGAGCACTGTTCATATCGATTTCCAATTTTTTTTTAGACCCTAAATGGACCCTCGAGGGATCGCGGTGAAAATGCTCGGTTTTTCCATAGACTTACATGGGCTCGTTGCTCGGGTTGAGTACCGGAGTATTTGCTCGACCCAAGCAACGAACACCTGAGGCATTTTAGTGCTCGCTCATCACTAGAAACGAGCTTCACCAACTAGAAGAGATGCCCTATTCTGATCATACCATAATCTCCAATAGAAAATCCAGGATGTGGGCACGCCTGACAAGAACTGTCCAAACCACTGTGAGACAGTAAAGCTTCCTTTATTTCAAGTAGGTGTCTACAAGATTCAGTATATATCGTATTGGTATCTTTCCTGAGCCACAAAGAGTAACAAATAGGGGAAAAGGACATCAGGAAGAGAAGCCTTCTATGTAGCATGCACATCATCAATAATGATGAAGACAGAAGAACAGAACACAGAAAAGCAACACAAATTGTAATTTCTTAGTCACAGGAACGAGATTTCACGAGAACAATCAATTGTGAGAAAGTGAAATGTGAGTAATGTATCTGCTATCTGGCACCTGTAGGTTTACATGAGATGGACGGGACTTCTGTACATGAGAAGAGCCGCCATCACCCTCCTGCTTATGGTGGATTATTACCAGTGTGGAGCCGCGACCAAAGAGATATTCAAACTATGGGGGAAAACATAATAAAGAAAATATAGGCACGTTCCCCATATTATATGTTATCATAGTGACCACCGCTTGTGTAACTATGATGGGCAGCTTGTATTGTAGTCAAAGGGTTTAAGAGCAAGAGCATCGCTCCAGGAAGGTAAGACACCATGTTTGTTATAATCTAATGCATAAAGCTCAATGTGTGTGTGTTTATGTCCGGGATTGGCATCCGCACCGTCGCAGCTATAGACCCTAAATTTGGCACAGTCACATGTCTGGACCCCGAGAACGTCATAGGCTATGTTGTGAGGCAAAATTTTAACCCCGCGCGTTCCAATTCACCAAACAATTTTGCCCCTATCTACATAATGGGGAAAAAGTGAAAGGAAAAGTGTTGGGAGGCAAATTGACAGCTGCCAGATGTGAACAAGGGGGACAAAGAATGAGAGCGATGGTGCCAAAGAGTATATACCGTACAGTCACTAAGGTGGGGCCCTGACATGGGATACTCACCACACACGGGGATATGAACACACACACAAAATGCGCCACACACTACCACGCACTTCAACACATATACCACCCTCAGCACACATTTCACCACACATACACCAACCTCGCCACATAAAAGTCGAAACACAAGTCACCACTCAAAACTCGCCACGCTGTCCCAGAGCTGTTTAAAAGATGAAAAATGAGCTATGATTGGTTGCTATCAGCAACAGTTTTCTTTGTAGACAGTTGTGGTAACTGAGGCCTATTATTCTTATCAATTCTATGGTGATATCTGTCATGATCACGTGTGTCTGGACGCAGCGGTTACCGCAAGGCGAACCCATAACACACGTGACCCTGGATACACCGCCTCCAGTGGGGCGAATTTAAATAATAAAGCGTGCAGGTGGATACGCCGCCTCCACCTGGCGGATTTAGGTATTACACGCTATGCATACATTTCTGGAAACACCGCCTCCAGTACGGCGAATTTAAATAATAATAAAGGGGGAACCTGGATAACTTTAACAATGGTGGGCCCTGCGATAAGGAATGGGGAAATGGAGACCTCCTGCACTCCCCTGAGCCAGAGTCCCTACACTCCTCACATTCCCTATACAGGCTCTGCACCTGTGCCTCAATACCCTAGCTCGCCCTGAACCTAAACCCTCACTAGGGAATAGGTCGGTGCGGAGACTAATCCCACCACTGCACTAACAACACACATGAGGAAAGAGACAATACAGGGGAAACACCACTTAGCTTTGCTCTGTTGCGTACGCTCCTAGCAACAGAGCCCACCACCTGTGTGCATCTTCTCCTCCACCCTGATCCATCACCATAACTGGATCCATCACCATCGTGCAGCATGGGAGCAGAGTCCATCACCACTTGCAGCAGTCCAGTACACAGAGCCCCAAGACGAGTCCAGCTTCTGCCAAGAATCTAAGCATGCTTGAGTCCAGTTCTCAGCAACCAAGTCGAGCATGCCGAGTGCAACTCTCTTCCTAGTCGCCACTCCACAAAGCCATGCCCGCACTTCCCGCCGACACCATAAACTGCGACTCCACCAGGCCATGCCAGCCCTTCCTGCAGACACCATTAGCTGCCACTCGTTCTCTCTGGCTGACTGTGCATGACTCCTCTCCAGCTCCATCCTTCCACCAGGCTCTCCAACTCAGAATCAACACAATGAATCAATCAATATCACAAGCAGTGATTGCACACACAAAGCACACCTTCATAGGGTATCACACCTGAATCATAATTAAGTGCAAAACCTAACCTAAGGTGCGATACCACTAACCACCACCGGGGACAGTCAAGACACCTTTGCACTTGTGAAAGTAAAAAAAGTTCACTTTGTGCTTTTAATACCGCCAGATCCAACACTGGATCATGACAATATCATCCTTCTGTAAAGCTGGAAATAACACAATTTATTACCGTGCCAACACAGACCACCCTCTGACACAGACTGCAGGGGGAGCCCAGTATCACACAAGATAGGATTTTATACATGGCTCAGCAGTCAGTATCACACAGGATATGCTTAGATACACAGCTCAGCAGTCAGTATCACATAGGAAAGGAATAGATACACGGCTCAGCAGGCAGTATCACACAGGATAGGATTAGATACACAGCTCAGCAGTCAGTATCACACAGGAGATTAGACACATGGCTCAGCAGGCAGTATGACACAGGATAGGATTAGATACACAGCTCAGCAGACAGTATCACACAGGATAGGATTAGATGCACGGTTTTTATGTGCAATATAATCATTAAAATTTGTTATAACTAACCACAGTTGGTTACTATGCCCAGGCAATGCCAGCCTCTTCAGCTAGTGTTACTATAAAATGGCTACTTCTCTGTATGAATTTTCTTATGCCTGTAAAGATTTGATTTCTGAGCAAAACATTTCCCACACTCTGAACATGAATATGGCTTCTCTCCTGTATGAATTTTCTCATGACTATTAAGATGTGATGTCTGTGAAAAACATTTCCCACATTCTGAACATGAATATGGCTTCTCTCCTCTATGAATTTTCTCATGATAATTAAGCTGTGATTTATGTGCAAAACATTTCCCACATTCTGAACATGAATATGGCTTCTCTCCAGTATGAAATTTCTCATGACTATTAAGATGTGATTTCTGTGAAAAACATTTCCCACATTCTGAACATGAATATGGCTTCTCTCCAGTATGAAATTTCTCATGACTATTAAGATGTGATTTCTGTGAAAAACATTTCCCACATTCTGAACATGAATATGGCTTCTCTCCTCTATGAATTTTCTCATGATAATTAAGCTGTGATTTATGTGCAAAACATTTCCCACATTCTGAACATGAATATGGCTTCTCTCCAGTATGAAATTTCTCATGACTATTAAGCTGTGATTTCTGTGAAAAACATTTCCCACATTCTGAACATGAATATGGCTTCTCTCCAGTATGAAATTTCTCATGACAATTAAGATGTGATTTCTGTGAAAAACATTTCCCACATTCTGAACATGAATATGGCTTCTCTCCTGTATGAAATTTCTCGTGACAATTAAGCTGTGATTTACGTGCAAAACATTTCCCACATTCTGAACATGGATATGGCTTCTCTCCTGTATGAAATTTCTCGTGACAATTAAGCTCTGATTTACGTGCAAAACATTTCCCACATTCTGAACATGAATATGGCTTCTCTCCTGTGTGAATTTTCTCATGACAATTAAGCTCTGATTTATGTGCAAAACATTTCCCACATTCTGAACATGAATATGGCTTCTCTCCTGTGTGAAATTTCTCGTGACTATTAAGCTGTGATTTCTGTGCAAAACATTTCCCACATTCTGAACATGAATATGGCTTCTCTCCTGTGTGAATTTTCTCGTGACTATTAAGCTGTGATTTACGTGCAAAACATTTACCACATTCTGAACATGAATATGGCTTCTCTCCAGTATGAAATTTCTCATGACTATTAAGCTGTGATTTCTGTGAAAAACATTTCCCACATTCTGAACATGAATATGGCTTCTCTCCAGTATGAAATTTCTCATGACAATTAAGATGTGATTTCTGTGAAAAACATTTCCCACATTCTGAACATGAATATGGCTTCTCTCCTGTATGAAATTTCTCGTGACAATTAAGCTCTGATTTACGTGCAAAACATTTCCCACATTCTGAACATGAATATGGCTTCTCTCCTGTGTGAATTTTCTCATGACAATTAAGCTCTGATTTATGTGCAAAACATTTCCCACATTCTGAACATGAATATGGCTTCTCTCCTGTGTGAAATTTCTCGTGACTATTAAGCTGTGATTTCTGTGCAAAACATTTCCCACATTCTGAACATGAATATGGCTTCTCTCCTGTGTGAATTTTCTCGTGACTATTAAGCTGTGATTTACGTGCAAAACATTTCCCACATTCTGAACATGAATATGGCTTCTCTCCTATATGAATTTTCTTGTGACTATTAAGCTGTGATTTATGTGCAAAACATTTACCACATTCTGAACATGAATATGGCTTCTCTCCTGTGTGAAATTTCTTGTGATAATTAAGATGTGATTTATTTGCAAAACATTTCCCACATTCTGAACATGAATATGGCTTCTCTCCTGTGTGAATTTTCTTGTGACTATTAAGGTGTGGTTTAGTTGTAAAACATTTCCCACATTCTGAACATGAATATGGCTTCTCTCCTGTGTGAACTTTCTTGTGACTATAAAGATGTGATGTCTGTGAAAAACATTTCCCACATTCTGGACATGAATATGGCTTCTCTCCTGTATGAATTTTCTCGTGACAATTAAGATGTGATTTCTGCACAAAACATTTCCCACATTCTGAACATGAATATGGCTTCTCTCCTGTATGAATTTTCTCGTGACTATAAAGATGTGATTTATGTACAAAACATTTCCCACATTCTGAACATGAATATGGCTTCTCTCCTGTATGAATTTTCTCGTGACAATTAAGATGTGATTTCTGCGCAAAACATTTCCCACATTCTGAACATGAATATGGCTTCTCTCCTGTATGAATTTTCTCATGAACATTAAGGTCTGATTTATGTGCAAAACATTTCCCACATTCTGAACATGAGTATGGCTTCTCCTTTTTAGGAGGGCTTTTATCTTCAGCATTTCTTCTCTGACTTTTCTTTTTTGTAACAATCTGTGATGAAGTAGGAGATATTCCTTCATTAAAACCATCCGATGATCGATCTCTGCTGTGAACAGCTGGGGGTATAGCCGAGATGTCTTCATGCTGTGTACATGTATCTTGTGTGATACTACAATTATCTGCTTTAAATTCTAAAGATATCAGATGTCCCTCGGAGCTCCCGCTACAGTCATCTGCCAAGAATAAAATGCATGTTATTATTTTTGAACAATATAAACTTAAATATTAAATATATCTTAATATAATAAATTGGGGAAAAAAATCCCATACAAATTGCAAAGTAAGCAGCAGAACTATTATTGACTGACAGAAGTGTCATTTACTTGGGGTGAAGACAGAATAATCAATCATTTCTACTAATGTTCATTGTTGTTCAGTGTGGAATCCTGCCACCCATTGTACTACTGCAGAGTGAAATGGTTGCCGTGTGGCAGTATTAATGCTCCATTGCGCCAGAATTACTGTGCGCGCTGAGAATCAGGAGATGTATAATGCAGTGTACGTGCGCGCACTGCGGACTGATTAATGTGCATTGGGCGGTGCACTCTGCTGCCATTTACTGGCTGATGTGTGCATATGAACGCTATATATTCAGTCTCCCCCCAGAAGCCGCCATAGAAACAGGGAGAAGCCTCCACGCTCAGTGCTGACACTTCCTGTAAGGTGGGACAACCTAGTCCTGTCTAGTCCAGGGAGCGGTGGGAAGCACTACTACTCCCAGAATCGATCCCAGTCAATGCTGAGGGGACATCTTTCTCCATATAATCACCTCTACAAAGGCGTGAAGCTTCTTACAGTCGGGAGAGATAAATCTGAGCCTGTGCTCTCCTCCATGCACTGTGGTTATATCTAGTGATGAGCAAATTTGTTTGGAAATCGATCACCAAACATAAATTTGGCACGAATATGGCACATTCGTATTCGTGATCGGAAACACAATCAAAATTTTATAAAATCGGGAAAAAATTGGTAACATTCTGCACAAGTGCCGGAAAATGTTTGCTTTGCCACAAAAATATTTTCAGCACTTTAGCAATGATATTGGTGGTGTATGATGAGCGTTTGGCACGTGTGATGAGGGGGGGTTGCAGAGCTCAGAGGCGCGGCGTTCTTGTAAGCACAACAGTCTCTTTTTTGTTTCTCTAACTTTCTGTGTGCACATTACAGCTATCCAATCAGGGCGCAGGAAACACCCACAATGTCCTGACACAACGGCTTGTGCCATTGGCTGCTGAAATCACATGTCCCTCTCTGTATAAATAGCAGATAATTTGTTTTAGTGCCATTTTGGCCCTGTAACAGCGCAGAGGCTGCTCCTGATGCTGCCACCTTTAGTTAGTTAGGCGGTTGTATATCAGTCAGATACTGTCGGTAGCTACTGTCCAGTGTGGCTGTTAAATTTACCTTCCAGCTATTTTTTTCTTTTTTCGACATTACCGAGCTCCACAAAGAAAGCCGGCAGGGCACATGTCCTACAAGTATGTTGTGCTCTGCTTCTATTGTGCTCCATGCACGAGTATAGCATTCTCATACACATGTAGCTAGTGAAAAAATATTAAGCAGCCTGCTGTATCCCACCTTGTCATTTAGTGCTGTGGTGATAGAAAACTGCAGACCTAAGGCACATTAAAAACAAAGTTATTATTTTTCTGTTGACAAATGTAAAACAGCCTGCTGTATCCCAAGTTGTCATTTTGTGGCAATGATATGAACCTGTCTGCAAGACTAAGGCACGTTAAAAAAAATTATTTTTCAGTTGCAAAAATGTTAAGACAACCCGCCGTATCCCACGCGTTGTGGATTGCAGAGAATTTTATTAAAGGTTTGTGCAATTATCTTTTTTTTAATTGTTCCCCCTTTTTTGCCTCAGCGTTCCCTAAAGACCGCGTTGTTTTCGTTTTCATTTAAAATAGCTTGTAGTATTGAGTGTGTTACAGAGGCCTGATCTAGAGGCCACAAAATTTCATCTGTTCCTAGTGTCCTACAATAGGGGACATGACTTTAAAAGAGTTTGTAGCATCTAGTGTATTACTGAGGCCTGATCCATAGGCCACAAAAATGTTTTCTGTTACTAACGTCATACAGTAAGGGACCTGACTTTAAAAATGTTTCTAGCACAACTTCTTTGACATACAGGCCTCATCCACACTCAATTTTTTCTTTCTGTGACTAACACGATACAGCACAGCATATTTCAACTTTGAATTTACTGTCGCTGAAATTCAGCTGTTTGCAGAGGTGGTGCAGAGTTTAAAATCTTATTTTTTGTTGCTGATACTGTGCTCCGTCCATACTATCTGAGCAACATGACTGGGAAAAAGAGCAAACCACAAAGAAAATCCGCAATGAGTAGTCCAAAAATGCCCCCCCAAAAAATTATCTATTAAATATCAGAGGTCAGTGACAAACAGGGCTAAAAGTGACGGACTATAACAGCATACACCATACGGGCGGTTAGACAAAGAGTCTTGGAGTGAATTAGATGTTATAAATAGGCATGTATGTAAAACACCATAGCAAGGATCTATGCAGCGATATGAGAAATATATATGATATACCTCATATGCAAGTAAGAATATATATGGTAAATGGCAAAGTAATATTGCATAGTCCACATAAGCATCCATTATTTCAAATAGCTGTAGATCTACCCAGCATAATCAGGAGATAATGTAATAGACATACCAGATAGCAAGACTCCAGACACCACGCTGCCTCCTGCCCACCCCGATGCGCATTTCGGAGATTTCCTTCCTCATGGGGCGTGTCATAGTGTACTGTTATGATTGTGTCACCGAGGAGGAAAAACAAGACAACAAGCTAAGTCTCAGAAAACCAGAGAAGTTGGTAGCTATGCAGATTGCAGATCCCTAATCTTAACAGCACAACTAGAAGCAGTCGTGGAGCGTTCCTACGTTGTTCCTAGATGCTTCGTCACAACCGGAGAACCACATAAGCCTAAAGCTGGAACAGAGAAAAACTAACTGCCCCAGAGCAGACCCCAAAGGAAAGACAACCCCCCACATGTATTGACGGTGAAGCAAGATGAAAGCAAACACAGGCAGGAAAATAGGCTGAGCAAACGATGGGGCCCAAACTAACTAGAAAGGATAGGAAAGGAAAGATACTGTCTGCGATCTGCCAAAAAACCCTACAAAAATGTCCAACACAACTGATAGCTAAATTAACCCTGAAGTCACTAGACTTCTCCCACTATATCAGCACTCTGAAATATTTTGAGACAGAGCAAAAAGAGGCCAATCTAATAAGCGACAAAAAAAAGACAATTTGGCAAATAAGCGTGAAAATCCAGACCAGCCCAGCCGGACTGGCTGACCACACAAAAACTGAAATGACCAACAAGAGCAAGTGAGAACATTAGCAAAAAAACAAACTTATCTTGAAGACTGGAACAGAGCTGAGTCCTAGACCTGAGATGCAGACTAAATCACCAGCAATAGGATAGGGCGTCGGCTGTCTTATATCCACTCAGATCCTCCAGAGATCCAATCGTTAGCTTCCTCACCAAGTGGCAGATCACTACCACTTAAGCCAACCTCTCTACCTCCTGTCACCAACAGAGGGAGAACGGAAGGGGAACTCCCAACTGGTGGAGCAGAAAATGAGCTCATAACAGTACCCCCCCCTTGAGGAGGGGTCATCGAACCCTCATCCAAGCCACCAGGCCGATCAGGATGGGCCCGGTGAAAAGCACGAACCAATTTATTGGCATGAATATCAGAGGCAGAGACCCAAGAATTATCCTCCTGGCCATAACCCTTCCATTTGATCAAATACTGGAGTCTCCGTCTAACCAAACGAGAATCCAATATTTTCTCTACCTCATATTCCATATTGCCTTTAACCAACACAGGGTCAGGAGGTGCCACCACAGGAACTACTGGCTCAACAAACCTCTTTAACAGTGATTTGTGAAATACGTTATGGATTTTGAACGTAACTGGAAGAGCCAGTCGAAAAGAAACAGGATTAAGAATCTCCAAAATCCTATAAGGTCTAATAAATCTTGGCTTAAATTTTGGAGATGCAACCTTCATAGGAATATTCTTAGATGACAACCAAACCATATCACCCACTTTAAACCGGGGACCAATGGTCCTATGCCGGTTGGAAAAACGCTGGGCCTTTTCCTGAGAGAGTGACAATTTATCCACCACTTGGTCCCATATCTGCTGCATTCTAACAACTACAGTGTCCACACCTGGGCAGGACGAAGATTCCACTTGCCCTGAAGAGAATCGAGGATGAAACCCAAAATTACAGAAAAAGGGTGACATCAAGGTGGCAGAACTAGCTCTATTGTTCAGCGCAAATTCGGCCAAGGGCAAAAATGAGACCCAATCATCTTGATCAGCAGCTATAAAACATCTTAAATAAGACTCCAGGGTCTGGTTTGTTCTCTCAGTCTGTCCATTGGTCTGGGGATGAAACGCAGAGGAGAAGGACAACTGAATTCCCAGATTGGAACAAAAGGCTTTCCAAAATCTGGAAACAAACTGGACCCCTCTATCGGACACAATGTTCTCAGGAATCCCATGTAACCGAACCACCTGTTGTAAAAACAAGGGTACCAACTCAGCGGAAGATGGCAATTTTGGGAGTGGTACAAGATGGACCTTCGAAAATCTATCACAAATTACCCAGATAACAGTCATTCTCTGAGAGACAGGAAGATCAGAAATAAAATCCATTGAGATATGGGTCCATGGCCTCTTGGGCACTGGCAGGGGCATCAGCAACCCACTAGAACGAGAACAGGGTTTAGACCGAGAACAAGTCCCACAGGAATGTACAAAATTCCTGACATCACGAGATAAGGCAGGCCACCAAAACGACCGACTCACCAAATCTCTGGTACCAAAAATACCTGGATGACAAGCAAATGCGGAGCAATGGACTTCAGACATCACTCTCTTTCTCCACTGGTCCAGAACATACAATCTTCCCATAGGGCAACGCTCAGGTTTATCCTCCTGAAACTCCTCCAGGGCGCGTCTCAAATCGGGCGAAATGGCAGAAAGAACTGCCCCCTCACCTAGGATAGTAGTAGGCTCGGACACATTAAGAGAATCAGCAAAGAAACTCCTAGAAAGGGCGTCTGCCTTAACATTCTTAGTGACCGGAAGAAGAGAGACCACAAAGTTAAAATGCGTGAAAAACAAGGCCCATCTAGCCTGTCTAGGATTCAAGCGTTTGGCGGACTTCAGATAAGTCAGATTCTTGTGATCGGTGAGGACCACAAATTGATGTCTAGCTCCCTCCAACCAATGTCTCCACTCCTCAAATGCCCATTTCATGGCCAACAATTCCCGATTCCCCAAGTCATAGTTGCGTTCAGATGGGGAGAACTTTCGAGAAAAGAAGGCACAGGGATTCATCTTAGAAGTCACAGGGTCTTTTTGGGACAAAACAGCTCCTGCACCAATCTCAGAAGCGTCTACCTCCACTTGAAATGGAAGTGAGACATCAGGTTGCCGTAAAACTGGAGCTGAAGTAAACCTCCGCTTAAGCTCCTGAAATGCTGAGACAGCCTCAGGAGACCAATTCAGCACATCAACTCCCTTCTTAGTCAGATCAGTCAGTGGTTTGACAATACTAGAAAAATTACCTATAAATTTACGATAGAAATTAGCAAAACCCAAAAACTTCTGAAGAGCCTTCAAAGAAGTAGGCTGCAGCCAATCATAAATGGCCTGTACCTTGGCTGGGTCCATTTCAATACTCGATGGAGATAAGATAAATCTCAAAAATGAGATCCTCTGTACGCCAAAGAGACATTTTGATCCCTTAACAAACAGGGAATTCTCCCTCAAAATCCGAAACACAGTCCGGACATGTTCCACATGGGAATACCAATCACTAGAAAAGATCAAAATATCATCCAGATATATGATCAAAAACTTATCCACAAAGTCTCAGAAAATATCATTCATAAAACACTGGAAGACAGAAGGGGCATTGGAGAGCCCAAAAGGCATCACCAGGTACTCAAAATGTCCCTCCGGAGTATTAAACGCCGTCTTCCATTCATCCCCATGCTTGATGCAAATAAGATTATAAGCCCCCCTGAGGTCAAGCTTAGTAACCCAGCAGGCACTCTTAACTCTGGAGAATAAATCAGACATCAGAGGTAACGGGTACTGATATTTAACCGTCATCTTGTTAAGGGAACGATAATCAATACACGGTCTTAATGAACCATCTTTCTTGGCCACAAAAAAACCCCCAGCACCCAAAGGTGACGAGGATGGTCTAATATGACCCTTCTCCAACGACTCCTTAATATAGGATCGCATAGCATCATGTTCGGGTACAGATAAGTTGAAAAGCCGACCCTTGGGAAATTTACACTGTAGGGATGTGACTCGCTTAGGTGCAGCGGGAGACAAATATGAGACAGGTTTTTCCAAAGTCCATGCGGTTTATTCACGTCATAAACGCACAAGGCGGCATAACACCAAAAAGGAACCTTTAGTTCAGGCAAAAGAAGACTAATGTCCGTGGTTGTAGACTCAGACCAGGAATCTCAGCACACATGGGAGGCTTAGTCCTCCCCACACACAGCCCCCTGGTTCAGGAGCAGGCCACATTATAAGGCTGTAGCCACACCCACAAACCCAGCAGCTGACTGGTCACATGATTGTGACCTCACCACAGGTCCTTCAAACAAAAACAATCACAATATCTGGTATGCTTTACTTATGCCCTACATTACGGAGATAAGCCATTTATGAACCACATATCTCCCATCAATTACACGACCCTTAGCCCTGCCACATACCTCCCCCCTCTGCCTAAAGCCGTGGGGCTTGGCACTTTCACCTACCAGGCAAGGAATTCTGGAGAGGGCATCGGCATTCCCATGTAGCTTCCCGGCCCTATGCTCTACATGGAAGCTGAAGTCTTGTAGGGCTAAGAACCGGCGGGTGACCCTAGCATTCTTGCCCTTTGTTTCCCTCATCCACCTGAGTGGGGCATGGTCGGATATTAACCTAAACTTCCGTCCCACCAGGTAGTACCGTAATGTGTCCACTGCCCATTTTATGGCCAAACACTCCTCTACAACTGAGTAGTTTCTCTCACAAGTCAGCTTCCTACTCAAGTAGAGAACAGGATGCTCCTCCCCACGTATCTCTTGGGAAAGGACAGCTCCTACCCCGACATCTGAGGCATCTGTCTGGAGGACAAATTCACGTTTAAAGTCTGGGGCCACCAAAACGGGTTGCTTACAAAGAGCTCCCTTCATTTCTTGGAAGGCTGACTCTGCTTCTTCGGACCAGCTGACCATCACTGACTTTGTCCCCTTAAGCAGATCAGTTAGAGGTGCAGCCATTGTGGCGAAGTTTGGGATGAACCTCCTGTAATATCCCACAATCCCCAGGAAGGCTTTAACTTGCTTCTTTGACAGAGGTCTCGGCCATGTTTGAATTGCCTCCACTTTATTGATTTGGGGTTTGATCTCGCCACGCCCCACTACATATCCGAGGTACTTGGCTTCTTCTCTCCCCAAGGCACACTTCTTCGGGCTTATTGTAAACCCCGCCTCTCTTAGAGCGTCAAATACTGCTTGGACCTTTTCCAGTCTCCCAGTCCGGGGTAAAGATGACGATATCATCCAGGTATGCGGCAGCGTATAGCTTATGAGGCGCAAGGATTCTATCCATCGCCCTCTGGAAGGTTGCTGGGGCTCCCTGTAGGCCAAACGGCATCCGGACATACTGGAAGCACCCGTCTGGTGTGGAGAATGCCGTCTTCTCCTTGGCTTCCTGTGCCATGGGGATCTGCCAATATCCCTTTGTCAGGTCCAAAGTGGTTATGTACCTGGCAGGTCCAAGTCTCTCGATGAGCTTATCAACGCGTGGCATGGGATAAGCGTCGAACTTGGAGACCTCATTCAGCTTCCGGTAATCGTTGCAGAACCTCCATTCACCATCAGGTTTTGGGACCAGGACAATCGGGCACGACCAGCCGCTCTTGGATTCCTCTGTGACCCCGAGCTTCAACATACGCTGCACCTCCTTGGAGATTACCTCTCGCCGGGCCTCAGGAATACGATATGGTTTCACGTTCACCCGCACATGTGCCTCGGTCAGAATTTCGTGCTCCACCACCTTTGTGCACCCCGGCAACTCTGAGAACAGGTCGCTGTTTTTCTGGAGTAACTCCCGGCACTGCTGTTTCTGGGCCTTCGATAGAGTCTCCACTATGGTAACGGCTCCAACCTCCCCTTCTAGGCTACCCAGCAAGCACGGAGTTACCGCTGGCTCTCTATCTTGCCACGGCTTGATAAGGTTAACATGGTAAACCTGGTATGGCTTCCGTCTTCCGGGTTGGTGGATCTTGTAGTTTACGTCTCCCAGCTTTTCCACCACCTCATATGGCCCTTGCCACTTGGCCAAGAACTTACTTTCCACCGTCGGGATTAGCACGAGAACTCGGTCTCCCGGATTGAACTGCCTCACTCTGGCTGACTGGTTGTAGACCCTGGCCTGAGCCTCTTGTGCCTGGCGGAGATGTTCTTTAACAATGGGCATCACCTTCGCAACCCTCTGCTGCATCAGTGCCACATGCTCAATGACGCTTCTGTGGGGCGTGACTTCGGCTTCCCAGGTTTCCTTGGCTATATCTAGGAGACCTCGCGGATGCCGGCCGTACAGAAGCTCGAAGGGCGAGAACCCCGTGGAGGCCTGGGGAACTTCACGGATAGAAAACAGTAAATACGGTAAGAGACAATCCCAGTCTCTACCATCTTCCTCTATGACTTTTCTCAGCATGCTCTTCAGTGTCTTGTTAAACCTCTCAACAAGGCCATCTGACTGCGGATGGTACACTGAAGTCCTCAACTGGGAAATTTGCAAGACTCTGCACAATTCTCTCATCACCTTGCTCATAAAAGGTGTCCCCTGGTCGGTCAGGATCTCCTTCGGCAAACCCGTCCGGGAAAACACATGGACCAGCTCGCGGGCTATACTCTTCGCGGAGGAGTTTCTCAGGGGAATAGCCTCAGGATAGCGTGTGGCATAGTCCAGGATGACTAATATATACTGATGGCCCCGAGCTGATTTAACTAAGGGACCGACCAAGTCCATGGCAATTCTTTCAAATGGCACCTCAATAATGGGCAGTGGCACAAGAGGGTTCCGAAAATGAGATGTGGGGGCAGTTAACTGACATGTCGGGCAGGACCTGCAATAGTTTACTATTTCCCGGTGACACCCAGGCCAATAAAACCTCTGTACAATCCGTTCCTGGGTTTTTTCCACCCCCAGGTGTCCCCCCAAGATGTGTGAATGGGCCATGTCCAACACTTTCTGTCTATAGGGGCCTGGTACTATTAACTGCTCTGCCACCTCCTCCCTTATTTTCGTGACCCGGTACAACAATTCCCCACTCAACATAAAATGGGGAAACCTTGTGTCTGCTCCTGGCTCTTGTGCAATCCCATTGATGACGGTGACATGGTCCTCCTACCATCCGGTGCAGATCCACGTCGGCGGCTGGTCATCACCGCCGCTCCATCCACCAGCCCGATCGCGTCGGCCGCTGCGGTTGCCGTCGCCGTGCACGGGAGTGTGGCGCCCCCAGGAGTATGGTCGCCACAGTGGCATTACCTTCCTCCTAGGGAGTGTGATGTCATGCCTGGAAGCAATGAACGGTCTCTCTAGCAGTTAATAACTACATATAACATAGTTCCCACTCCAGGCCAGCAGAGGGAGCTCTGAACCAAAACAAGGGGAAGAGATGCTCTCTGGGGGCCAGGAAGGGGAAATTAGTCAGTTCTGTGAGGAGGGCGAAGTGTGTGGACGTGAGGAGGAGCTGGGAGATTGAGCAGAGAGTTCAGGCTCATTCCCAGCTATAGCGCATGATCTGGAGCCCGGTCTCCAAGGTTGTATAGATACTGACGTTCCTGCAGCAGACACCGGAGGAATAGGAAGCTGTAAATGCTCTGTTCCCACATAAGACTCGGAGGCACAACAGCAACGTGTGAGCCGGAGGAGATAGAAGGCTACAGCTGTCTGCCATACGAGGGAGTTCTAAAGAGAACAAGCAAGTGGAACTTCAGTGTAACACAGTACTGCAAGTACCTAAGATAGCGCTAGAAAGGACACTACACAACCCATCTGATAGAGAGATTCCTAAGTTGCTTCCAGGCTAATCAGCTCCTGTGCCATCTGTAATCTGGACCCTGGACTGCCTTTGCCAAGCAAAGTAAAGGTAAAGAAACTGCACCCTGTTGTGTCCTTGCCTTCTTCCCGCAACTTTTCCAGCACTGCTACATCTCTGTGCCGGACACTACACCCTTCTCCTCAACACCTATCCTCACTGCCCTGGGACTACAACTCTACCTGTGGGGAGCTATTACATCTTGCTGCCTTACACCATCTGTCCCAGAGGATCTGCCGGCAGCATCAGCTTAACACCTTTATTGCCGAGCACCACAGGTGGCGTTACGAATCACTCATAAACTCTATTTCCATCACTCAACCCCTTTTACATGGGCGCCTAGGGCCACGGACCGGGTCACCGCTGCTGTGACATCCCCCTCTGAGATACCGGCCTGGTACCGAGTACCCCACAGCCCTGGGAGGGCGACCCAGGAGCATGTGCCCTGCGCACATTATTCCTCTGCCGGCGTCGCGCTTCACTCGCCTAGGATCGGGCCTCCACGACTTCTCCCGGTGTCGCGCTGAGGCCCGGACATGTCCCGCCCACTTCCGGTTGGTCGGGAGTCGGGCCTGAACACGCTGCAGCTCCGGAACTCTCAGACTGCCCACTTCCTGGGAGCTGGCGCGTGATAGCGCCGCCCACTTCCTGTCATCGGGCCTGTGATAGCTCCGCCCACGTCCCATCATCTGGCCCGCAATAGCTCCTCCCACTCCCTGTCATCGGCCCACAATAGCTCCACCCACTTCCTGTCATCATCACCCGCGCTCTGCCCACTTCCTGGCAGCAGGCACGGGATAGCCCCGCCTGTCTGCAGGGAGCTCTTCCTGTGCTACAGATTGGCCAGGCCTGAGCTCCACAAGCGTTGGGAGACCAGGACACCCGTCTGGCTCCCAGTCCACGAGACGATTGTGCCCCCCCAAACGCTGACATTGCATGGGACTCCCCCCCACAAATTCTACCCTAACCCCACACCTGACCCGCAGCATCTCTGGCAGGCGACGCTGCACCGCTTGCTCGGGAAGACTTGGGGTCAGGTGTCAGAACCCAAAAGGCTGCTGCAGAGCACGCTGTCCGGTCCGACCCGACCGTTCAATGTGCTCTGCCGCATATACAGTATGTCAAAACACAAAACGTAACAAGCACTCCAACCACACAGTACACTCCGCCAACCCCCACAATGACCCTTTCAAAAAAATAAATAAATAAATAAAAATACCCCACCGTGCAAAAAAGCACGTTATCAATTATGCCCCTAGCCACAACGGGCGAAGGGGGTAACATCACTCCCCATAGTAGCAGTGGTCCCAGGCGTAGATGCCGCATGACCTCCCGCTCCTCCTCAGACGACTCCCGTCACCATTCCCACTATCCCTCTAAGAACCGCTCATGCTACATCAATGCCTGACAGCCAGAGGGGATCTTCACCCAGGGGGACCAGCCGGTCCAACCACCAGAAAACCCCGGAGTCCCCCCCCCGTCATGAGAAACTCAGGCTCGGGCACACGACAGGGATCAGACGTCACGTGCTCCATCACTGGCCTGTCAACCTTGGAGATCTATCCCACACTCCCCGGGTTTCTGGTCACTGCAGACACCGGACCTCAAACAACGATACAGCAGGAGCCGGAGTTCCTCCATCACCTGGAGTCACTCCTCGGCCAGAGTCAAAAAGTGGAGTATTCTCATCCCAGCGATCTACATGTTAAAAATCACTCACAAAATAACGATGGTGTTTCCGCCTGGTGGCGGTATGAGGAGTTCCGCAAGCGTTTGGCCCTACAGCCCAATCTAGGCTTGATGATTCTGTCACACTAAGGTGCGACCCGTCTTAATTGTCTGTGGCCGAATTGTAGCTTTGGCACAAGGTATACGTATACTCGAGAAAAGAATACACAAGACAAGAGGGTATCGTGTCAGTATGATTCTTCTCTGTCTTTAATCAAACGTGTACAGCTTTTATAACAGAATTTGAGCTACATCATCAGTTACATCATGGGCATGTTTCCAGTTACTATTTGCTTTTCCCAGGTCGCTACACAATTATTATGTACATTTCTGGGCTACCGTTGACTGCTCCCACATTGCTAGCTAATACTTATATACACAAGTATTGTCTTCTAGCTTGACTCACCCTGGTCCACCCAGTTTATTCAATATTTGATGAAGCTTAGGTGAGTGATACCATACAGAAACAACCCTAAGAGAATATAAGAAAATATAAGAAAATCAGAAGTATCTTAAAGCAACATGATCCCAATATCCAGCAAAGCGTCCATATAGTGATACAGTTTTGATTCTTGTATATATTCATGTGCCATATATTCTTCCCTTAACAGTCCCTCCTTTGGAGATATGCAAAATCAAAACCCTAATCTCGTCGAACCTATCGATCTGTCCTCCCGGCCTACCTATCTCAACAATGCTGGAACCTAACTAACTAATCTTCACCGTATATACGAGACGACCCATCTCTAGTAGATGGACCCCCTCCTAACGGACTTTGCACAGGAGGAAGTCAGATCCTGGACTTTCCCTCGTTGGCTTGCTTCAGGCAGGCATATTCCGGAGGTGGTGCTTGCATGTTTTCATTGGGACATTTTTCATACAGGGGATCTTCAAAATCGGCATGCATGGTCATCACTGTGGTTTCCATAGTTTTCATCATCATTTTCTTAAGACATGGCACTATGCAGCATAGAATTAAAGAAAATATGATCAAACGACATAAAATAACTTTTGCAAACTTAATGGGTCAATAATTGCCTTTATGGCATCCCCAGTGTATTTTATAAACCGTTGTTGATTATTGTATAAATAGTTTATCCGCTTTGCATTCTTATTTGCGGGGATGGTGGGTTTAAACACAACCATTGTCTCGTTCTCGACTTTGAATTTGTCAGGTGCTCCCTGTGTGCCCCCACTGGTATCTATGCTTCTTAGCCAAAATTTACCTTTTGTGTCACCATTTTCCCTCCCAAGTTTAGTACTTGAGCCTAGTACATATAACCCTTGCTCATACTCTGAAGGGTTGTCAATAGTAAGGTACAGAACTATGCATCCCTCCTTGGGGCAGTGAGTGGCAGTGACAGGGAGTATTGAATCTGGAAGGCCACTCTGACCCTTAAAATGGGCTTTGGACAGGGTCATGCGACTTAATAGGCTTATTCCCCATTTGTCCCTTCGCTGTAGGGCCTGGGCTGGTTGATGTCTCTAGTCACTTTCACCAGTGTGCCACCCAACAAGAGACTAATCCTCCCAGTTTGAACCTTCCCCTATTTCAGCAGTAGTGACACAGATGAATTGTGTATTAAACCTGATATGAAACTGTGCCATGGGGCCTGGACATTCTTATTGTGAGACAGTAGTCAAATTGATATGTTACTCTTGGGGTGGAGACATTATACCAGAAAGTCAGTATGCCCTTCTCATGAGTGACTACCCCTTGGTGATTGACTACCCCTTGAGCTAGGAGAAGGATAAGTGCCAGATGGATGAAGAGTGGCAGCCGCTACTGGACTCTGGATCCGGCATCTCCTTGCAGTGGGAAGCGAGGACCCATGGACTGCTGCGATAGTTGACAGGACTTGGAACAGGCTGTCATCTCTAGGTTCAAGGGTACGTCTGTTGAACCTTTTGGTGATGAGGACTCAGTCACCGGGCAGGATCTGGTGGGCTCCTATGTCCTCAGGTTCTGGGATGGATGAAAAGACTCGAAAATGCATTTTAGTCACATGTTTTTAAACTTAGTCTACATATAGGCAATTATACTTGTGCGTGTATGTGACCCAAGGGAAAGACTAAACTCTTATGCTATGACTTCCCTGTTTCCTGTATAGCATCAAGTATGTAGAGTTTTGTTCGAGGCCTTAAATTTTCCTTGTTCATCCTTAGGCATATTTCATCCTGTATAACTTCATCTTAGGTCCATTTCTTCTTTTCTTCCTTGGATACTTGTTTCTGGAGTGTCAGAACATCTTTTTCCAGGGTTATTCCTTTTCCTCTGTTTCCGTGTCAACCGGTATTACTGCTGCTTCTTTTGCTGTTACTTCAGCTAGTCTGTTGCCCACTGCTTCCCTTGAAGTGTCTCCAGTGTGTGTGCTTTTACTTTTACCACCGCAACTCTTCCTGGCATCAACAAGGACTCCATTAATTCTTGTATGGCTTTGTGGTGTCAGACTGGCGTTCCGTTAGCCGTGATGAAGCCTCTTTCCCTCCAGATTGATCTTGACAGCTTCATGTTGAGTGGACCTCTCGTATGCTTCTGTCAAGGCCCGCAGTCCTGCCTTTGGATGTAGGCAGTGGTTTTGCTGGCAGCAAGTTACTTCTGTGGCTACTGCTATACCAGTGTGCGAACGGCCTTCTTGGTCTGCATACCTTGGTCTAGCCACAAAGAGCATCAGGTCAGGATCTTCCAGGTGTTCTCTTGCCTCATGACAGCAAGACAATCGCGTTCAGCCATTTCAGAGTCGACTACCTCTTCCACTAATGTGTCAGAGATGTGGTTTTCATCCTGACAGCAAGACAATCGCGTTCAGCCATTTCAGAGTCGACTACCTCTTCCACTAATGTGACAGAGATGTGGTTTTCATCCTCCATCTTCCTCCCCCCTTTGGCTGAGGTAGAAGAGTAGCTGGATTATGGACAGCACATCTGGAGATGGTGACGTTGTCTGGGAGCAGAGTAGGGCATTGCAGACAGAAATATCAGAAGCTTTATCCAGCACAGGTGGGTTGCAAACACGGTTCTCATGCAGGTTTGGACTTCACGAGTCACTTGGTCAGGTTTTGGAGAGTAGAAGCCAGGAGGGCATTGTCTTCCTCCGTGAAGCTGTGTTAGGGCTCCATTTACATGGTCAGGCTTCTTCATGACAAACAGACAAAACAGTTCAGTATAGCGTGGCAGTCCTAGAGCTGTGAAAATGTGATTGCAATTTAGCATATAAAACACACCGATACCTTCTTTGGTTAACCTTAAAATAGTTATAAAAAAGGTTGCATGTGTAGAAGAGCAGTATTGTCTTGGCTGTCTTCAGTCAGGGTCGGAGGTCATCCATATGTATTGTAAAAAAAAAAAAAAAAAAAGTGGCTGTGGGATGTATCCTCTTCCAGGGCTCCAGGACCATGGTCATGGCTCGGGTGAACATAGAGAGGCTATACTGTGCCCCTTGAGGCATCATAGTCCAAATATATTGCTGGCCCTCGTGTGAAAACAAGCAGGTACTGGCTTGCAGCATGTAGAAATAAACTGAAGAAAGCATTGGCCAGGTCAATCACCGTGAACCATAGAAAAAATAAATAGAATTGATAAAAACAAAACATAGTGTGTGGGTTTGGTACCATAGATGTGTTCAGTACTATAACTTCATTGACAGCACATAAGTCATGTATTATCCATAACTTCATAGAAATAATTGCAAATTATGAAATGGAGGGTAAATATTGCAATTTCCTTGGCAGCTGGGCTACTGGCTTCTGCCCCACCTTTACAAACTGGATTTTCAGCCTGCCAATATTGAATCTGGAATCAGTGCCATTAGTTCAACGCCCACATGATCTACAGATGTGTCCTGTAAAAAAAAAAAAAAAAAAAGAAAAGACTACATACTTCTTCAGCAAGTAGATCAATGTCCCTGATCAATCTTCTGATTGCATCGGGACCCACCAGGAATTTGAGAGGAGTATCCTCAACCCTGTCTGGGTGAGAGATGTTGTTTCTCCATTGTATTTTTGTGGGGGGGGGGGCGAGCTGTTTACTAGGGTATCTGTCTCCTGGCATTTCCAGGAGTCCTTGCATGTAGTAGATTGTGTATAAAAGTATGAGCTTTGAGGCTTAAAAGATGATGATGATTATGTCCCCTCACCATATAACGATAAATACTGTAGATTATCAGTCTGAGCTATTTATTTCCTGTCTCTTCCTGTTCTGTTTAATTATATACCTCCATGTCATATTCATCTTTTTCTTCATTATTCTTTTCATAAACGACATTAATTAATAAACCTATAATGGATGCTGGACAGGATGTAGCATAAGACGTGCCGTCTATATAAATAGTTGGAAAGAAGGTACGGCTCTTTGGGTTGGTCATCTGACAGTCAGAACAAGTCTCACGATATTCTGCATTCTGCGTTTGACAGCTGGCACACGTCCAGTCATCTGGAATGTATATAGAAGTATAAATGAATGTAATGCAGATATTGCAACTGACATCTTCCTGTGTAAATATTTGTTTTGCACAAAATTCAGTAATCTTGTTATATTCCTCTCCTCATCCCTTTTTTCCTAACTTCCTCTGCCATCTTATAAAATGCTTCAGGGTCCTGTAACAACTCATAATACCTGAGGCTGGGACGCTGCTCTCCACTCATTAACACATTCTTCTATTCCTTCTTATCTAATGCTCCTCCCCTCGTGATCGGAGGGTTTCTTAACGTACATTTTCTTTCTCACTCCACTATGGGTCATATCTGTCTTATAGATATCGACTGACTGCTCCCACCCATTCTATCATCTGAATTCTGAGTATATCTGAAAAACATTTGTATGTGGGCGTCTTAAAACAAATTCTCACGGGGTTATGAACAGTTGGATATGTGACTGTAAAAGCTGTATGTACTCCTTATGTCTGAGTAAAGGGGTCTTCAGTGAACATAGTGATGTCTAGCTATCTTGAACACAGTAATATAGGGAATTAACCAACAACTAACACCAGAGTATTTCACAAATCTTGTGTATCCAGAAACTGCGTAGTATAAAAATACCTTATAAATTGTTAAAATTTCTGTTTCCTCAAAACTTTCGCTCTAAAACCTTTCAAAGAAAACCATCTCATAGAGAAATGTAGTGACATTAGTAAAACAATAACTAAAAAGTAACAATAGACCTCGGATCTCACAGAGATATCTGTACAAATCAAGCAATTACCATTCAAGTAATTCTCTTTCTACCTGAACCAACTAACCTTATAATTATAGTATGCAGAACAAAACCAGTTTATCCAATTCTCTAATTTCACAACATATATATGTATACACACATAGAATGCATTCAAAAATTTTAACCACATGCTAGTACGCCTCCTGCAAATTATACACACTACAAAAGACAATGAATTTAAAACTGGTACTGACATCAAATACTGCGAATCCTTGACACCAAAACAATTCGCAATTTACCTATCCATATGCCAGCCTGATTTGTAGAGGTGAAAAATCTACACCTGGGCAAACCATACTTTTCAGGGAGAGAGCAATCACTCAGTCACATCAACACGGTAATTGAAATTACCCTTCCACCCATATAACTTATGAACCTATGCTGCAGCTAAAACACCATCATCTTAGCCAGATGATGTCCTGTGGGAAACCCGCAAGAAGTCACCAACCACTTAGAGGTTGGAAAATCACTGAGAGTAATCAAGCCCCTACTCCCACTTGCCCACTGGGAGAGACACAGTTCAGACTTCTGCGATCATCGGTCAAGCCGAGAGCAGGACCGGAACCAGAGTGACAGTGAATTTGCTCAGTACGTCTCCCTATCTATTTTTTTTTTTTTTTTCCTTTTCAGGCTGGCTGAGGTAACAATCACGTATGCAAACAACCAAAACAGCAAAGCAGAGAGGCAAAGCAGATAAGGCAGACAATTAAACTTTTAGATTACCGTAATTATAAATATGCTTGAAGGGTTACTGTGTGTATACTATAAAACAACTCATTACACTCTATATTTTATATCCTCCGGACCGAATACAGATAATGTAGCGTGATTGTTAAACACTTTGCATTCAGGAAATGCAGCTGAAATAGCAGTCTAACCAGTATGGCAGTATATTCAATATGAGAGCTGCGGACAGGCATGTCTCAACAATGCATCAATACTTCAAAACATAAAAAAAACTATTATGAATGTATTCCTTATCCCTTTCACTGTTCTTTTGTTACCAAGGCAACTAGGGCTGGGCTTTTTGTCACTTTAGGTATAGTAAATAGTGTAATCACCTCTAGATAGGTGGTTGATATTTCAGCAGAGGGGGGAAAAATTAGTAATCACCTCTTTCCTTAAAAATATGTATATGCCGTGTCATTCACGTCACCGGGCCCAGTTTATACTGTGGGCGTATGGCCGGACGTGAGCACCTATATGTGTATATATATAATATATACATAACTTCTTCGACCGTCTAAGTTCGGAACCAGGGTGATAACCCAGTGGAAACATCCCCTTTGTACTCTGCTCTGTATGCTTCTAGTAGCCCTAGTGCAGTATGAAATAGTTTTTAACAGATACTAGATGGATTCTAGATACACCCTCCGAATTGGTTAGACCGGATAATACACACAGACAATTAAGGAATTATATACCTGACCGGGTCCGTAGGCTCAGGACTTTCAAACGTGGTCAGTTTAAGGGTTCAGAGAAGACAGCCAACTATCTCCTCCCAGCCGGACGTGAATACAGAAGGGTAGGTAAGATGATATATTTTCTCACCAGGTCTCGAGCTGCAGTCTCGTCCCGCTGGAAAGACGTCCGTCCTGGGGGGAGATTTTGTTGCGGCTGTGATCATCTGGTATCGTCCTGAGCCCCACGTTGGGCGCCAACTGATGATTCTGTCACACTAAGGTGCGACCCGTCTTAATTGTCTGTGGCCGAATTGTAGCTTTGGCACAAGGTATACGTATACTCGAGAAAAGAATACACAAGACAAGAGGGTATCGTGTCAGTATGATTCTTCTCTGTCTTTAATCAAACGTGTACAGCTTTTATAACAGAATTTGAGCTACATCATCAGTTACATCATGGGCATGTTTCCAGTTACTATTTGCTTTTCCCAGGTCGCTACACAATTATTATGTACATTTCTGGGCTACCGTTGACTGCTCCCACATTGCTAGCTAATACTTATATACACAAGTATTGTCTTCTAGCTTGACTCACCCTGGTCCACCCAGTTTATTCAATATTTGATGAAGCTTAGGTGAGTGATACCATACAGAAACAACCCTAAGAGAATATAAGAAAATATAAGAAAATCAGAAGTATCTTAAAGCAACATGATCCCAATATCCAGCAAAGCGTCCATATAGTGATACAGTTTTGATTCTTGTATATATTCATGTGCCATATATTCTTCCCTTAACAGGCTTGGGAGTAAAAGCCACAGATGTTTGGCTACGATTGATGATGGCTCAAAAGCAGCCCCCCCCTTTATTCATACACGACCACTAATTACTCCATGACTCAACGGTCGCACGTGGACCAGGGGCCCGCTTACTATTTAATGAAGGATACTGCTGATTTACGTGGTAAATATAAACATGGATGTTCATCCTGTGGACGCGGACACCCTACATCATGGTGTACCCGCCAAGCAAATGAAGCTCTTACAAGCTGCTCAGCGGATATATTATGGATTTGATTACAGGTTTTACCCCCGTTAAATGGAGTAAGAGTCCCTAAAGTGGACTCAGCGGAGTATATGTAAGAGTCCCTGGTGTGGACTCAGCGGAGTACTGAATGTATCTCACATATAAAAGCGGAATACGGATCAAGGAGTTGGAGTACACCAGCTCAGGTATCACTCTTACTGTGACACATATAGGTGAATGTTGATAAATCGATAATGAATCAATACTGAGAAAGACAGCTACTAAAAAAAAAAAAAAATTTACAATGCCTAACGACACATCTATTACTGAAGCAAAATCAATTGCGCAGCTACCATCGTTACATTCAAGGACATCCTGCATCAAGGTGTACCCTCAAAGCAAACGGAGCAATTGCGAGGCACAATCCCGGCGGGCGTAACCGCCATAGACCCCTGGCTAAGCCTTTACCCCGATAAAGGAGCTGCCCAGCAGCCATATCACGATTTTAAATACGGCTTTTTATGCCCTTCAAATTTAGCTAACATCGGCAAATAATCTAAAATCACAATCTAAAATTGGCACACGAATTCCCCGAATTTTTACATCAAGTAGATCATGCAAATTCCCCGAGATTTTACATAAAAAAAAAATATTCTGTAGCTCTGTATTTAGTTTGTACCTTGTACTCTGTCTTAGGGTGCTCCTCTACCACATTTCTGTCTAGTCTCAAGGTTCTTCCTTGACCCGGCTCTGGACTTCACCCTACGTTCCGTTGCTAGCTCTGTACTCTGTCTGACCCGGCTCTGGGCTTTAGCATACGCTCCGCTTCTCTTTCACTTACCCGGCTCTGTGCTTCTGCCTATGTTCCGCTCCTGGCTCTGTACCTAGTTTCTTCTCTGACCCGGCTCTGGGCTCTAGCATGGGCCCTAGCATACGCTCCTCTTCTTTGTCTGTACTCGGCTTTGTGCTTCTGCCTACGTTCCGCTTCTTGCTCTGTACTTTGAATTGCCTTGTTTCTCCGCATGCCCTTTGCACGCACCTGGTCTCGCCTTGCCCGCCTGCCTGTGCCTCAGCAGTGCCCGCCTCAATCGTGTCCGCCTGCTTGTGCCTCAGCCATTCTTGCCGGCCAGTGACTTAGCTGTGTCCGCCTGTCTGTGCCTCAGCCCGAGCACCTAGCCAGTGCCCCAGCCATGCTCTGTGCTTCCTTGCACTCTCGCTGTCCCTGCACTGTGCATCGCGTGCCTCCTAGCACGCACAGGCCCTATCCTGAACCCTGGCGTGCCTCCTAGCATGCAGAGACCCTAGCCTGAACCCTGGCATGTCCCTTGGCACGTACAGACCCTTGCCTGCACCCTTGGCATACCTCCCAGTGTTTCTCTAAGTACGCGCAGGTCCTGCCATGAACCCTGGTGTGCTTCCTAGCATGCACAGGCCCTAGACTGAACCCTAGAGGGTCCCCCTAGCATGCATCCTGCCTTGAACCCTGCCTTGGACCCTGGCGGGTCTTCTAGCACGCAGCCTGCCTTGAACCCTGCCTTGGACTTTGGCATGTCTCCTAGCACGCACCCTGCCTTGGACCCTGGCGTGCCACCTAGCACGAACCCTGTCTTGGAACTTGGCCTGCGCTTGCACGCACCCTGCCATGTATCTCCGTGTCTTCGTATTTATGTCTTGAATCCGATTAAACCCTGAGACCACGCTTTATTGAAGATACCCTGTGACCATGTTTTGTCTTGTCTTGTACCCTGCTTGTTCCTGTTGCCATACACACACACACACACACACACAAGTGTCTCCCTGAGCCGGCCGTCTGGTTCCAGCAGTCGTGGTGACTCACCCCCTTGGTCTTGCCCCTGACACTCCCTGTATAGGGGTGGTTCCTCACAAGGTCAGCTCGCCCTAGGTGGGTGGGTGCTATGGGAAAGAGGATCCACTCTAGAAATCGACTCAGCAGAAGCTGACTCTGTCACACTGCCAACTTTGCCAAAAAATCTGAGTCAAGGTAAAAAGTGCAATAATTTGACTGCTACATGTATGAACCTTCACATGCGCAATCAACATGATTCTCTGCGCAAAAATGCGGACCTCAACAACCATCAGCTGCCCCATCAATCACATCTGCTGCTTCTTCCTCCTCCTCTGTTACCATGCCAACTATTGAGATGCAGGTGTTTGACAGCAGAACCTTGGGTTCTTTACTTGCTCCAGTCACACTGTCTGAGAGGCCACCTTCAGCTGTAACGGAAGCGGACATGTCATCTCAGAGAACGATCACACCACAAGTTTCTCAATCCACAGTAATATCTCCGCTTGCACCTCTCTCACAGTCCAGCAGTTTGTCCGGTTAACCATACTCCACACTCTCACATCACTAGAGCCAGCCCATGGTTCCACAATTTTGGTCACATAAAAGATTGTTCCCTCCTACGCATCACAAAGCTAAGAGGTTGAACTCCACCATCTCCAATTTGTTGGTCACGGAAATGCTGCCTTTCCACCTGGTAGAAGCAGACGATTTCTGAAAGCTGACGGCCGTTGCAGTCCCCCAGTACCAATTACCCTCTCGCCATTACTTTTCTAAGAAAGCTGTGCCTGCGCTACACCTGCATGTCGCAGACATCATCAATTCCTTGACTAAATCTCTGTCTGCCAGGAAGCATTTCACCACAGACACTTGGACGAGTAAGCATGGCCAAGGGCGTTACATCTCACTGACTGGACACTGGGTGACTCTGGTGGCTGTAGGGGGCAGGAGCTGCTCCACAAGTTTTGGAATCCACAAGGCTTGCAGGACAAACCTCTATATTTAACACTTCCTCCACTGCTTCTGCCTCCCCTCCTCTATCTCGTCCAACTGCGCCCTCAACCTCTACCTTAACGAGACATGAGTTCCAACAGTGCAGAGCAAACCCCCACCACCTTGATAATGCACAGCCAGGGCTCATCTCAATCAGGCAGTATTAAAATTGAAATGCCTTGGAGATCGCAGTCATACAGCTGAAGAGTTGTGGACAGCTCTCCAGGCCGAGTTTGATCAATGGCTGTCTCTGCTGAACCTGCATCCAGGGAAGGCCGTGTCCGATAACGGTGCGAACCTGGTGGTGGCCCGATGGTGAGACAAGCTCACACACGTGCCTTCCATGGCTCACGTCTTCAACCTGGTGGTACAGCGTTTTCTCAGCCACTATCTTGGCCTGTGTGAGCTGCTCCAAAAAGCATGCAAGGTGTGTGCTCATTTCTGCCGTTTGCACCCTTCTGCTCACCGACTTGCATCGATACAGAGGTCTTTGTCCATGCTAGTTAACAGGTTGATATGCAATGTGCCGACACAGTGGAATTCCATTCTGCACATGTTGCAGCAATGAGCCCTGACGCAGTATGTCATGTCGTATAGCCAGGGCCAACGCAGTACGGATGTGGCACATATCTTTACAGAGTGGGCATAGATTAAGGACCTCTGCACCCTTCTGCACAGTTTTGAAATGGCTACTAAGATGGTTAGCGCTGACGCCGTCGTCATCAACATCACTATTACGGTCATCTATATGCTGGAGCAGACTTTGAAAATCCTGCGGAAGATGGTGGTCCCAGGAGAAGAGGAAGCAGAGGAGGATGCCGAAGGGATAACAATGTCTTTAAGTTCAAGACTGTCGTCACACAGGTGGGTGCCAAAGGAGGGTGGATTACTGCGATCGAGGGTGGCTGGGGATAGCAGACAAACATATTGAAGGTGCAAGATCCGAGGAACAAATGGAGGAGGAAGAGGTGATAAGTAAGCAACTGTCAGATGAAGAGGATATTCCTCCCCTCTTTGCTGTTCGTGGTTGGCGGGAGGGGATGGTGGAAACGAGCCTCATTGTTACCCAGCCACCAACACATTATGGGCTTTGACCTCATGTTAGAGCCAAACATATGAGTGCCTTCTTGCTGCACTATCTGCAACATGATCCCCATATAGTTATGAATAACTACAGTGTTGCCACGTTATTAGATCCATTTTATAAAACCAAATTTTGCCAGATGATTCCCGCCCTAGAAAGGGACCCGTGAATGCTGGAGTATCGAAACAAGTTTTTACATAACCTTAAGAGAGCTTTTTCCCAAGACAGCAGTGAAGCCCACAGTTCGTATCGCAGATGTAGACTTCCAACCTCCGGCACGTTAATTTGTCAACGCCAAAACAGTAGCAGCAGCAGTGGCGGATGTGGAAGAAGCAATTTCTGTGGGTCCTTTGACACTTTTTTTAGGCAAGCTCGTGCGCCAGCACAACAGAGTCCAAGTCTTACATGTGGTGAACAAATGGAGATGATGGTGCAGGAGTATCTCAAACTAAATATCAATACCATCAGGGAGGGTTTGGACCCTTCACATTTTGGTCTTACAAAATGGATGAGCATGTCTTCGGAACGTGTTGGTGGTGTCCTGACGGATAAGCGGAGCCGGCTGTCCCCTGAAAGTGTAGACCACTTAACTTTCATCAAGATGAACACACTATGGATTTCCAAGGACTTTTGCACCCCAATCACAGACTGTAGAGACTAGGTGATATTGCATTTTTTAGTGTGATGCATTAATGTCACGTAACTGCACTCTGTGATATCTTTAGTGTGGCTTCTATGCCTGCTGCTGCTGATGTTAACACAAATTTGTGGAAATGTGAACACTCATGGTTGGTCTACATCTGCTGGGTTAGAGTACCAAACCAAAAAGGATGTGGTGGAAATAACAATGTAAAATAAATAACCTATGCACATATAAAAAAATATACCCATATAAACTATGTAAAATATAGGTAAAATCATGTTATAAAAAATCCATGCGTCCAACCGACAAGAGTGAACAGCCACTCAAAATTAGACCCAAAACTTGAATAAGGTTTAAGAAGGAATTATGTTGTGAATTCGCTATCTGGCCTCCCTCTGGTTATTACTGAAGGTAGTGGAGCTGGTCAGATTGACAGAGGGGTTGGGTTCGAGTTCTCTTTCTGGGCTCCCTCTTGTGGTTACTGGAGGTAATGGAGCTGATCTGATTGACAGAGGTCTGCCACCTGATAATGAGGATGACGATTGGAGATCTGGGGTTTCAGATTGGGATTTAAGACAGCCGACTCCCTCTTTCCCTGCTTGTGATTTTCCTCCTGTGCCTCCTGAGGTCTGATGTCTCCAGCTCTGTCCCTGCATGGTTCAGCCAAGTGATTCATTTGCTTTTCTGTTTGCATTTGATCTGGTTTTGTCTATCTCTGCTTTGTGCAGGTCAGCCAGCTCCAGCTGGGGCTGTGCTGAATCACCACCCATATGTACTGCTTGTGCCAGTTTGTTTTGTCCCGTTAGATTGGTATATTCTGAAAGCAGAGCAAAAGGAGACCAGAGTGCTGATATAGTGGGGGCGAAGTCGTGCGACTTCAGTGTTTTTGTGCATCAGATGGGTTGGACTTTTTGCAGGGTTTTTTTGCGTGATTGCAGACAATGTCTTTTCTTTCCTATCCTGTCTAGTTAGTGTGGGCCCCATCATTTGCTCAGTCTATTTTTCTACCTGTGTTTGTGTTTTCATCTTGTCTCACCGACAATATATGTTTGGGGGCTATCCATTCCTTTGGGGTCTGCTCTGGGGCAGTTTAGATTTCCCCTTTCTTGCTTTAGGCTTAGTTAGCTCTCCGGCTGTGCTGAGACGTCTAGGATCATCGTAGGTACGCTCCACGGCTACTGCTAGTTGTGTGGATAGGATTAGGGGTCTGCAATCCGCTTAGTTACCAACCTCTCTGGTTTTCTGTGGCTTAGCCTGGGCCTGCTCTCCTCCTCGGTGACCCATTCATAACAGAATTAATAGAAAAAATGAAAACTAAAATATCCACTAATATATAAAAAGTGGAAGAGACAATAATGTTGGAAGAATAAACAATGTAAATAAACATCTGCTGGGTTACCTGTCAATCCCAATTATACTATTCTATTCTCGTGACATTTATGCCACTTCTGTGGTTAAGGCCCTCACTTGATTAAATGTGAACTCCTGGTATGGTGTCCATCTGCTGGACTGGGTGTATTGGAAGAACTGTCGGTCCCTATTATACTATTTCTACTGTGGTGAAATTGATGCCACTTTTGTGCTGTTTGCTAGTAATTTTTGGAAATGTGAACATTTTTCTAGTTGGTAGTCCATCTGCTGCTCTGCTGGATTGGGTGTAGAGGAAGACCTCTCGGTCCCTATTATACTATATTTCTACTGCGGAGAAACTGATGCCGCTATGGTGGTGTCTGCCAATAATTTTTGGAAATATGAACACTCCTGGTTAGGTCTCCTAACTCTCTCGTATTGCCTCTAGCAGTAGGCCTCCAAGACCATCAGGCCTCCACTTCCTTGGACTCCACTACCCGTGTTACTATCCTTAAATGTTTCTGACAATGGTGGTCTACGAAACTGATATTTGTGGCACCTAAGTGTGGCTCAGCATGAAAGCAGTTAGAGTTGTTGCATGTGGTATCAGGGCTCCCAGAAAAGGAGGCCTACACTGATCCCTCACCCACCTCGTCTTACTGTGACGCTCAGTTAAAAGCTGTAAATGCTGTCCCAGACCCCGATGATACCTCATGCCTGGCTGATTGCTGTACTACTATGCTGTAATTTGTACTGTGGGTAAATTGAGGCTACTTTCCTGGTGTCTGCTCCTAATTTGATGTGTTTTGGCAGAAAATGGGACCGTTATAAGGTGTTGTGCATGCGTTTGTGTTTGCCTCCCATTGACCTGCATGGCATTCGGCTATAGTCAGCGAATATTCAACAAATTAATCAGCGAATATTACAAATTCAGCGAATGTAATCCAAACCGAACACTTAAATATTCGCTCATCTCTAGTTACATCCTGAAAAGGAAGTCGGAGGACTTTGAAACACACACATAATAAAAAAAGCGTAAAATTTATTGAGTCTCCTGGATCATTACTGTGAATTTTCACCAACAGCTCAGAGGAACCACTATATATTTTCCTATATGTTCCTTAGCATTTCTGATGACTTATCCTTAGTAAAAGTCATCAATATCAAATCAATGGGGGGGTAACACTCAGCATCTCCTGTTACCAGCTGTGGCAGCAGCCAGATGTAAACAGTACACAGCGTGTAACAGCACAGCTCTGGAACCTTCTATCCATAATTCTAAAAGGTTTGTTTTGTGCCATGTCTCATCATGCATCACTAAATGATCACCATTCCCACAGTGAGGCATGGTGGAGGAATCATGAGATGAAATAAGTTTGTAAAAAATAATAAGTAGACTATATATAAGGGGGGATGCTTATGAGCAGGGGAAATAATAAAGGAAAAAGAAAAAAGGAAGAAAGAAAAAATCATAAAAAAAGGGTTTTTTTTGGTTATGAGTGGATGGAAATTAATGCTTGTCAATGTAAATATAGCAGATCCGTTTTATAATTTAACCCTTTGGGAAATCTGGTTTCACGTTTTAGGATCCAGTGTGATTCACATTTGAAAAGCGCTTTTCTTCAATTTCTTCCTCGTGATGGACAATTGACCCTTTCTATGCCTGTGAACATCAGGGGGGATACGTCTCCCTGGTGTGTGTCTGGGAAATGCCTGGATAGCACTTACAATGAGCTTTTCATTCTGGCAGGCATGGCACCGTATAGGGAACGTGAATCTGTCTGCAGAGCCCCATAGATAATTATGCTAGAAACTTCGTGCAGTGCCTCCTCATCCCCACTACTCCCTAGGTTAGGGTTCCCCAACTCCAGTCCTCAAGGCCCACCAACAGATCATGTTTTCAGGATTTCCTTAGTATTGCCAAGGTGATAATTGCATCACCTGTACAATACAAGGGAAATCCTGAAAACATGACCTGTTGGTGGGCCTTGAGGACTGGAGTTGGGGAACCATGCCCTAGGTGATGCCATTAATGAGGACGCCCACTGACCAATGGGAAGAAAGGGGAAGGGGCGTTCGGCCACACCCTCAGGGGTTAAACTCTGGTGCTAGGGTCGGAGACTTCCTCTTCCTCCCGGCTGACCACAGCAACAAGCCAGCAACAGTACTTACTGTTAGCGTGGGTGGTCTGGAGCCGGAAACTCCGGGAGTGGACCCTCTGGACCGTGGCACCGAGGGGCCCCGGGCGAGCTGCCAAGTGGAACTGACCCCTATACAGGGACCGTTAGGAGCAGGCTCAGGGGTTCGAGAACCACGGTAGCCGGTACCGAGAGGGGCGGCTCAGGATGGACCGGAGTAGGACTGTGAGACTGAAGTATAGAATGACAGAACAAGGCTGGAACCAGGAGGCCGGAATGGAGTGAGACAGTAGACTGGAACGAGAAGGAATGGCAGGAGTAGGAACACAGGAGAAAGGAAGGAAGGAGGACGGAAGGAGTGAAGCTGGATGGAACTGGAACACCGGAGGCAAGACTAGAGTAGGGCGGCAGGACTGGAGCAGGATGGAGCAGGAACACTGGAGGCAGGACTGGAATAGGATGGAACAGGAACACTGGAAGCAGGACTGGAGTAGGATGGCAGGACTGGAGCAGGAACATGGAGGCAGGACTGGAGTAGGATGGAACAGGAACACTGGAAGCAGGACTGGAGTAGGATGGCAGGACTGGAGCAGGAACACTGGAGGCTGCTGCGGAGAGCAGACGAGAATGGAACTGCAGGAGCAGAGAGCACACGATGGAGCGAGGCCAGGGTGCTAGGAAACACAACGATCAGGTGCCTCCCTCAGGGGGAAGCGGCCTGATATGGCCCCGTCTGGTCAGCCATTGGTCCAAAGGTGCTTTCGGGTCAGGGCACAGCCGGAGCATAAGCAGGTGGGAGGCGCGGCCACGGCCTATGGCGCATGTGCATAGCATGTAGGGATGGCATCGGCCGCGAGCCCGTCACAGGTGACCGCTGCAGCCGTCGGATGCGAAGAGGCTGCGGCGTGGGAGTGGAGGCCGACTGCAGCGTGGGAGCGGAGACTGGCAGCGACGTGGGAACGGAGGCCGGGTGAGTATGACGGAGCGGTGTAACAGTACCCCCCGGAGGTTAGCAAGAAACCTCTTGAGGATACGGGGAGCATTGATGTTCTCCCGAGGCTCCCAGGATCTCTCCTCAGGACCAAAGCCCTTCCAATCAACAAGAAAGAAAGTCCAACCTCTAACCCTCTTCATAGCGAGAATGTTCTGCACTTCAAAAACATCATCGGCACCCACTGGCTGAGGACCAGGATCAGGCAAGGAATGAAAGCGATTCAGCACCACAGGCTTCAGGAGAGACATGGAAGGTGTTCGGGACCCAGAGCGAAGCAGGCAACCTCAATTTGTAGGCGACTTCGTTAATACGTCCCAGAATTTCAATCGGACCGATGTAGCGTGGTCCCAATTTGTAGGAGGGCAGTTTCAATCGGATGAATTTGGAGGAGAGCCAGACCTTGTCCCCAACACGATACGGTGGAGGATCTAATCTCTTTTTGTCGGCATAGTTCTTCATCTGATCAGCGGATCTCTTGAGTGACGTGTTGGTCTCAGCCGAAATCATGGAAAATTCAGAGGACAAGGCGTTGGCCGCGGGTACCTCAGAGGCCGGGGTTATTGGAAGAGGAACACCAGGATGTCTGCCAAAAACAATGAAAAACGGAGACTTGGCCGAGGATTCACCAGCATGGTTGTTATAAGCGTACTCTGCCCAGGGGAGTAAGTCGACCCAATCGTTCTGGTGGGCGTTGGAGAAGTGACGTAAGTACCCCATAAGCGTCTGGTTGGTATGCTCTACCTGTCCGTTGGACTGCGGATGGTAGGCCGAGGAGAAGTCAAGGGAAACATTCATGAGCTTACACAGCAATCCCCAGAACTTGGAGGTAAACTGAACCCCTCGGTCAGACACAATGCGTTGAGGTAGTCCGTGAAGTCTGAAGATTTGGTGAATGAAGACTTTGGCCAGTTCCGGCACTGAGGGAAGACCGGGCAGAGGGACGAAGTGGGCCATCTTGGAAAAACGATCCACCACCACCAAAATGACTGTGCAGCCTGAAGAGCGGGGTAGGTCGGTGATGAAATCCATGGCAATGTTTTCCCAAGGAACCTTGCCAGGAGGGGGAGTAAGCCAGTTCACTGGAGCCACGGTGATGATCCTAGTGGGATCAATGATATGCGAAGGTTCCTCCGTGGATTCATGTGGCTGGAAGACCCTGGACAGGGCGTCTGCTTTGGTATTCTTGTTGCCAGGACGGAAACGGAGCTCGAAGTCAAATCGGGCGAATAATAAGGACCATCTGGCCAGGCGAGGGTTAAGTCTCTGGGCAGACTGGAGGTAGGCCAGATTCTTGTGGTCCGAGAAGATGACAAAGGGATGGACAGCTCCTTCCAGGAGGTGACGCCATTCCTCCAAGGTCAACTTGATGGCCAAAAGTTCCCGGTCGCCGATTGAGTAGTTACACTCGGATGGAGAAAAGGCCTTCGAGAAGAAGCCACAAGGGTGCAGGCAACCGGAGGTGGTTCTCTGGGACAGTACTGCCCCGGCACCCGTCGAGGAAGCGTCCACCTAGAGTACAAAAGGTCGATTGCTCTCAGGGCGAAGCAGGACCGGAGCCGTGGAGAAGGCCCGTTTTAGGGTCAGAAAGGCCTCTTCTGCCTCAGGAGACCAATCTTTGGGAGTAGACCCTTTATGGGTGAGCGCAGAAATGGGTCTTGTGATCGCGGAGAAGTGGGAAACAAATTGTCGGTAATAATTGGCGAATCCGAGGAATCATTGTATCGCCTTTACTCCGACGGGTCGAGGTCATTTGAGGATGGCAGACAACTTCTCGGGATCCATCCTTAGACCAGTGTCGGAGATAATGTATCCCAGAAACGGCAGAGTGGTCTGTTCGAAGAGACATTTCTCGATCCTTGCATACAGGCAGTTCTCCCGAAGACGCTGAAGCACCAGGCTGACACTCTTTCTGTGGGACGAGAGGTCCGGCGAGAAGACGAGGATGTCATCTAAGTACACGACCACACAGGAGTACAAGAGATCCCGGAAGATCTCATTGACGAACTCTTGAAACACCGCAGGAGCATTGCAGAGACCAAAGGGCATGACCAGGTACACGTAATGGCCGTCTCGAGTGTTGAAAGCGGTCTTCCACTCGTCACCTGCACAGATACGGACCGGATTATAGGCTCCTCTGAGGTCCAGCTTGGAGAAGACCCGAGCCCCTCTGAGACAGTCAAAAAGCTCCGGAATGAGTGGAAGAGGGTACCTGTTCTTGATGGTAATTTCATTCAAGCCCCTATAGTCAATGCACGGCCGTAGAGTTCCGTCCTTCTTTTTGACGAAGAAAAACCCGGCTCCCGCGGGCAAAGAGGACTTCCGTATAAAGCCTTTGGCGAAGTTCTCTCGGACATACTCAGACATGGCGGTAGTCTCTGCAGGAGACAGAGGGTAAATTCTGCCCCTTGGAAGGGTTGAACTGGGAACAAGTTCAATTGGGCAGTCAAACGGCCGGTGTGGAGCAAGGACCTCCGCCTCCTTCTTATCAAACACATCGGCGAAGGAGCTGTAGGCTGGAGGAAGACCCAGAAGGTCTGGAGGTGACCGATAAGCGACCGCCAGACGGACAGGAGTCAGACAGCGAGCTTGGCATGAGTGACCCCAGCGGAGTATCTCCCCAGAGAACCAGTCGAGAACAGGCTGATGAGTCCTTAACCATGGGAGACCGAGTAGAATGGCGTGAGAGAGCTTATGCAAAATGTAAAACTCTATCTTCTCTCGATGTAAGGCTCCGACTTGCAACTCCACCTCTTCAGTGACCAAGGTGACGGTCACCTGTAGCGGTTTGCCATCCACAGTGGCGATCTGAATAGGGTTAGATAGAGTGACTACAGGAATTTGGTATTTGTCCACCTCTTCAGGCCGAATGAAGTTACCTGCCGAGCCCGAATCCACGTAGGCCACCTCGGAACCAAGCCTCCCTCCTGAAACCAAAAGCACAGAAATCGTAAGGGGTTGAGAGGGATCATCATCACCTAGGGAGGCCTCTCTTACCTGACCTAGGTGGAGTCGTTTCCCTGTCTCTTAGGACAGGTGTGGACATAGTGTGACGAATCACCGCAATAAAGGCACAGACCTTGTGCCCGCCTCTCTCTCTGACGCAACTCGGCCAACCTGAGATGGTCTATCTGCATGGACTCAACCGAAGAGAGAGAAGAGGACCCAGCCGAATGGGAGATGTCAGATCGGGTGAAAGGGGAAACTGACCTGGTGGACCTCCTGTCTCTAGCTGACTCCCGGGCGCGCTCCAGGAAGCGTAGGTCAATGCGGGCAGCAAGCGAGATAAGGTCCTCTAAGGTGGATGGGGTATCTCGACCTGCGAGTTCATCCTTTATTCTGCCTGAAAGACCGCGCCAGAATGCCCCCACCAAAGCCGCGTTATTCCAGCTGAGCTCAGAGGAGATAGTGCGAAAGCAAATAGCGTACTGTCCGACCGTGAGAGTGTCCTGGTGTAAGTTAAAGAGTGACTCAGTGAGAGGCTAACTTGACCCGGCTCATCGAAGACCCTACGAAACGTATCCAGGAAAACCGGGAGACTCGAGACTACCGGGTCGTCACGTTGCCAGAGCGGGTTCAACCAAGATAGAGCCTCTCCCTCCAGATGGGACATGATGAAGGCCACTTTGGCCCGATCTGAGGGATATTGCTGCGGCAGCCATTCAAAGTGGAGGCTACACTGATTTAAGAACCCCCTACAGAGCTTGGGATCCCCGGTGAAGCGAGGCGGCTTGGCGAGGCATCGGGAGAGCTGTAGACGCGGGAGGAGGAGTCGGGACTGCAGTGGCAGCCTGGAGGGCCGACAAGCGACTGTCAAAGGAGGCCATGTAAGACAAAATGTGGGCTTGAGTATCTTGTTGCTGACCCAGCTTCTGTTGGAGACTGGCCAGCTGAGTGGCATTTCAAGGATCGGCCACCTGTAAGGTCGACAAACGGGTGTCCATAGACTTCATGACCGACATAATGCAACCCTAATTTTCCCGTAGGAATAGCAACTCTTTCTGGGTAGCAGCCGTAGTACCGGCGGAGTCCATGGCCTGATCGTACTGTTAGCGTGGGTGGTCTGGAGCCGGAAACTCTGGGAGTGGACCCTCTAGACCGTGGCACCGAGGGGCCCTGGGCGAGCTGCCAGGTGGAACCGACCCCTATACAGGGACCGTTAGGAGCAGGCTCAGGAGTTCCAGAACCACGGTAGCCGGTACCGAGAGGGGCAGCTCAGGATGGACCGGAGTAGGACTGTGAGCCTGAAGTATAGAATGACAGAACAGGGCTGGAACCAGGAGGCCGGAATGGAGTGAGACAGTAGACTGGAACGAGAAAGAATGGCAGGAGTAGTAACACAGGAGAAAGGAAAGAAGGAGGACGGAAGGAGTGAAGCTGGATGGAACTGGAACACCGGAGGCAGGACTGGAATAGGGCGGCAAGACTGGAGCAGGATGGAGCAGGAACACTGGAGGCAGGACTGGAGTAGGATGGAACAGGAACACTGGAAGCAGGACTGGAGGACGGCAGGACTAGAGCAGGATGTAGCAGGAACACTGAAGGCAGGACTGGAGTAGGATGGAATAGGAACACTGGAAGCAGGACTGGAGTAGGACGGCAGGGACTGGAGCAGGATGGAGCAGGAACACTGGAGGCTGCTGCAGAGAGCAGACGAGAAAGGAACTGCAGGAGCAGAGAGCACACGATGGAGCGAGGCCAGAGTGCTAGGAAACACAACGATCAGGCGCCTCCCTCAGAGGGAAGTGGCCTGCGGCCTATGGCACATGCGCATAGCATGCAGGGATGGCATCGGCCGCTAGCCCATCACAGGTGACCGCCGCGGCCGTCGGATGGGAAGAGGCTGCGGCGTGGGAGCGGAGGCCGACTGCGGCGTGGGAGCAGAGACCGGCAGCGGCGTGGGAACGGAGGTCGGGTGAGTATGACGGACCGGTGTAGTACACCTAATGTTACTGCACCCATCACTAATACACTATTAACACCCCCAATGCCTGCCCATAACGCTGCTGCGGAGCGTGCTGTCCGGTCCAACCCGACCGTTCAGCGCGCTCTGCAGGAAATATAGTACATCTCCAACACATGTAACACTTTAACTCTATCCACACACTACACACTGTCAACCCCATTTCAATAATAATAAAAAGAAATAAATAAAAAAATACATTAACCCTTGACCTCCCATATACTGCCATTAATCTTAAAGATAGCAACGTAGGCCACCTCCCATGCCCCACAGCACACCTCTACTTTTCACAGCCCTGTATACACTTAGTGAACCCCTCATGGCTGACGTGAATGCCCCCAACACATCCCATAATAGCAGCGGTTCCTGGCGTAGACGCCGCAGGACCTCCCGCTCCTCCTCCCATCACCATTCCCACTATCCCTCTAAGAGTCTTTCAATCCCGTTACCACCGCAGACACGGATCACATAGAAGCCGCCACAGATCTCGTTCCGCTAGATGGCGTTCCCTTGTCATATCCGATCGGTCCGACAATCTAAGTGTCATGATAGGCGATCGTGAATCGTCACCGAGGGCTACCAGCCAGTCCAACCACCAGATTAAACCCGGAGTTCCCCCATCGGGAGTCACTCGGGCTCGGGGACACGACAGAGATCAGACGTCACGTACCCCATCTCTGGCTATTAGCCTGGAAGATCTATCCTAACCTCCCAAGGCTTCTGGTCACGGCAGACACCAAACCTCAACCAACCATACAGCGGGAGCCGGAGTTCCTCCATAACCTGGAGTCACCCGGCCGGAGTGAAATAGTGGTGAGTGTTCTCATCCCAGCGATCTAAATGTTGTCAATCACTCAGGAAATAACGATGGTGGTTCCGCCTGGCGGTGGTACAATGTACAGTTCCGCAGGCGCCTGGCCCTACAGCCCAATCTAGGCTGGAGAGTAAAAGCAACAGATGTTTGGTTACAACTGATGATGGCTCAAAAGCAGCCCCCTTTTTCATACGCGACCACTAACTACTCCGGATTTCAACGGTTGCACGTGACCAGAGGCCTGCTTACTATTTAAAGTTACATCTAAATTAGCGAGCCTACGCAAAGACGTACATCTCTGTGGAGTTAACAGGCATTTACAGTATTTGGCTGTATTATGGGCCAGAGGCATGAACGTGGCTCCAAATTATTAATATATCAGGATACCATATAGAAGTCATATAAATAGCCCCCCTTTTCCATACGCGACCACTAACGACTCCGGAATTCAGTGGCCACACGTGGACCAGGGACCTGCTAACTTTTTAAGGAAGGATACTGCCGTTTCAACTTGCCTTGTTAATATTGAGACGAATGCTCTGCATCAAGGTGTACCTGCCAAGCAAGTGTAGCGCTTGACAATCAAAAATCGGTACACCAAGTTATATATGCGTCCCAAAAGTGGACTCAGTGGATGGTGGATTAAGAGTCCCTGGGGTGGAGCCAGCGGACAGCGGAGTATGGGATGGCGTTACACTAGTTTCGGGTATCACTCCTATGACACACATTGGTGAATGTTGCAAAATTGATAATGAATCAATGCCGAAAAAGGCATCTACTATGAAAACAAAATCAATAATAATTCAACACAAATCAAGAATGTTTCAATGCCGAACGAGGCATCTATTACAGAAGCAAAAGCAATAATGAATTAATGCCGAATGAGCCATTTATTTATTACCCTCTGCTCAGCCTGTGGAGGCGGACACCCTGCATCAAAGGGTACCTGCAAAGCAAACGTAACGATTACGAGGTCCGTAATTCCGCCTTTTGCCGGTGCACCCCGAAAGCTTTCATTTGTTAGGCTGTAACGTGGACCAGCTGTTTTATTTCGACATGTGCTTGCCAATGGGCTGCTCCATTTCATGCCACTATTTCGAACTTTTCAATGCCTTCCTAGACTGGGTAGTGCAACACGAAACAGGTAGCAATTCAACAATTGACTACCTCGACGATTTTTTGTTCGTCGGGCCCAGAAAAAAAAAATAGGCATAATCCCGGTGGGTGTAACCGCCATAGGCACCTGGCTTTTATCCCAATAACGAAGCTGCCCAGCAGCCATATCACGGTTTTAAATACGGCTTTTTATCCCCTTCAAATTTAGTCAAATAATCTAAAATCCGTGCGCGCTAAATAATCTAAAATCGGCACGAGAATTCCCCAAGATTTTACCTAGGCAAATTGGCGTTCCCATTTACATTATTGCCATTCAAGAATTTCACAGTCTCGCCTTTAGGTATTGTTCCCGAAAGGAACCCAGAAAATATCGGCTAATACATCACCTTTCCTACCCAAAATGCAATTCGGTTAACGACATAATACCCCCAGAAGACACTTCCGTAACCTACGCCTCATTTGACAGAGCGGCCGAACTCGTGCGTGAAGTGGAGCCCGGTGCCCTGCTTGCAAAATCCGACATATAGTCTGCTTTCTGTCTATTGCCCGTGGAACATCAGAAATACCACTATCACAAAAAAAAAACGGTCCGTGCAACCTGCTTCCTTTCCTCAGCATCGAAATAGATAACAACTAAATGGTTTTTCTTGTTTACCGGCAGATAAATTACAAAAAACACTGCAAGTGCCAGTGGGCACAGCTTTTTCACGCGTTTATCATCAACAACAAAGGGCATTGCCCAGTCGTGCCAAAAAAAAAACCACAGACTCTACCCCTCCATGAGGCCGTATTTGCTATTCTGTAGAACATTCTTAGAATTCTACAATGGGCACACATGCGTCTTGCCGAAGGAAACGCCAAGCAAAATTTTGTGTCTAGCAGTTGTTGGAGATTTATCAAATGGCTTTGTCGTAATCTACAAGGACCAATGGTGCGGTTCCCAATTAAAATATGATAACATCAGATTCATTAACCTAACACCCGGGAATCACAAAAAAGCTTAAACAGCATGTCCTCTTCTTCCCCGCCCGTTCTCTCACTGTTGCGCCGCCTAGTGCTATTATACCTTAGACACAACATCTAGTGCCACGCCAGAGTTACGTCTATTGTGGATAAGATTGTTAACTCTCTGTTATCGTTCGATTAGCAGGTCTTCAAAGTCTTCCTCCTCAATGCACAGCCATCGGGCCTACAGTGTCCTCCCTACCTTTGGGACATGGTGGCCAATAACTGTTGCCCCTAATCCGCTCCTCAGTGACACTGGCTACCCTACAGGCTTATGGTAAGTGGTAAGGCATGGGAAGAATGGTGCTCGTTAATTAAATGAAGACCAGTCGATACGCGCGATCGGGCGAGATGCGGCGTTAGTAGAACTCCTGAATCGGCTCAAGCATAAAGGTGCGGCGGGTACATTAGCGCAATGAAATTTAGCGGGTATAGCCTTTTTCTTCCAGCTTTTGGGGTGGGACGACGTAACTAAATATTTTTTCATCAAGCAAGCTGTTAAAGGCTGGAAATGGCTACAACCTAGTCAGGAATGTCGTCGCCCCGTTTCTTCAAGTCTGTTGCATCACATTATCGCAATCTCTATAACAGTGTGCAAGTCACAATACGAGTTAAACCCAATCGGATATCATACTTGATATATTTTTATCTAATCCCTAATATCTACAGCATTTACAATCGCATTCTTCGCGGCACCTCGCATTAGCAAACTGGTGTTGCAGTCAAAATCAGCATTGACAGGCGGGTTAATCAACAAAGATCTCCTCATATGCAGCGACGCTTTGAGCATTAGGGTGCAGATAGAGGGACGTGGGTCTTGGTCAAGGCGTTAGACAACCCTATATGCCCAGTGAAAATACCTGAACTCTATAGAGTTATAAGACACGCAAGTAGATTCTCTCTCACACACTGACGGGTCCCAGCCGACATTAACCCAAAGGAATACGGGACGCATTCTTTCAGAATAGGGGCAGCCACCGAAGCAGCTAGGTCCGGTATATTGGAAGTCGAAGCACAGCGATTGGGCCATTAGAAATCCGCATGTTTTTGCAAAATATATACACTGTGTTCCAAATTATTATGCAAAAAGAGTTTAGGAGTGATAAAGTTAGAATTTTTTTGTTTGTCATTTAAACTCATTGATGGTGATGTGTGTCAGGGCTCTTTATATCACTGAAAGCAATTGCAGATACCTGTGCAAATTAGTTTGGCAGGTGTGTCCAAATAAAGGCAAGACTACTTAAGAAGGCTGTTCCACATTATTAAGCAGCCTACATTTTTTGCCAAAATGGGAAAGAAAAAGAATGTGTCGGCTGCTGAGAAGCAACAAATTGTGGAGTATTTAGGTCATGGCATGACTACAATCAACATTGCCAAGACACTTCATCGTGATCATCGCACAATCAAGAAGTATGCAGCCGATTCCCAGCACACACGTGTGCGTGCTGTTAAAGAAAAATTGAGGACTCTTTCCAACAGGCAATTGCGTCAGGTTAAAAGAGCCGCTGCAAAAATGCCTTGTCATAGCAGCAGACAAGTTTTTGAAGCTGCTGGTGCATCCAATGTCCTCCGAACAACAAGATGCAGTGTCCTTCAGAGGTTTGCAGCTGTGCGTAAGCCATCCTGTCGACCACCTCTATCCACTGCACACAAGCAGAAACGGCTCCAGTGGCCAAACGAGACATGAAGACTGACTTCCAAACTGTTTTGTTCACCGATGAGTGCCGTGCAACGCTCGATGGTCCAGATGGAGGGAGTGGAGGATGGCTGGTTGATGGACACCCCATGAAAACATGACTAAGGCGCCAACAAGGAGGAGGTGGAGTAATGTTTTGGGCTGGAATCATGGGGAGAGAGATTGTCGGCCCCTTTAGGATCCCTGAAGGGATAAAGATGAACTCCATAATCTATGTGGAGTTTCTAAAACAGCACTTCCCGCCATGGTTCAAGAGGAAGAACCGTGCTTTCCGCAGCAAGATCATTTTCATGCATGATAATGCACCGTCTCATGCTGCAAATAACACATCTGCATCTCTGGCTGCTATGGGCATAAAAGAGGACAAACTTATGGTGTGGCCACCATCTTCCCCTGACCTCAACCCCATTGAGAACCTCTGGAGCATCATCAAAAGGAGTGTCTATGATGGCGGGAGGCAGTTCACATCTAAGCCACAGCTCTGGGAGGGGATTCTGTCCACAGGCAAAACAATTGAAGCACAAACCATCCAAAAACTGACAAATTCAATGGACGAGAGAGTTCAGAAGCTTCTTTCGAACAAGGGGTCCTATGTGCAAATGTAACATCACCTAGAATAAAGTTTTGACTTGAAAACTGTTTGATTTCATTTTGTAATAAGCTGATAATGCTTATCATTTCATAATTGACCATTTTTTGTTCAAAATAAAAATAAAAAGGTTGAAAACTCTGCGGTGCATAATAATTTGGAACATGCCTTTTGAGTGTTTATTATTTTTCAAAATATACTGTTTTCAAAGGCAGTTTGTTCAAAAACATTGCAATTATACTAGAATATTAGATGACTGGAAAATAACAGTGACTGCAATTCATATAGGTAATTTAGAGAAAATATGAGGAAATATTTTTTGCATAATAATTTGGAACACAGTGTAAGACCAGACATGCTCTAACACATCTTGTCTCTTACAGGCGGTTGTAAGCCCACAAGTTAGGTTGTAAGACATTCTTTTGTTTATTAGGCATGCAAAAGAGCCAAACTGCACTCAAGCATTAAATAAATAAATAAATAAATAAATAAGTTGTGGGTCCCCGGAACTAAGTCAATTCGCAGAGTCATCACTGAGGCATCAGAGGGCTGCGGTAGCAGCAAATCTTCCCAGGGATGGTTAAAATTCCTAAGACGGCCAAAGGGCCGGTGGTTCTGGTGTTGCACGCCGGCGGTAATGACTTAAAGAAAAAAAAAAAATGGCCGAGCTGTACACAGTGATGTCAACGGACATAGAGCGTTTTGCCTGCTTATTGCCGGATATGGTGGTGGCGTGGTCAGAGATAATACCACGAGCGGTCTAGTAAGGAGCTAAAGATTCTAAAGCCAGTGACAAATTAAGGAAAAAGATCAACACAAAGATGGCAAAATTCGTCAAAGTGAACTATGGCATCAAAGTTCGCCACCACGAGCTTCGGAAAGACAATTCAAATTTACTAAGACCGGACGGCGTTCATCTCACAGATATCGGGCTCGATATATTTTTCACTAATTTACAGGATAGTGTTGAACAGGCCATAATGATGTTGTGTGGGGGACGGAGTCCTGTGTAGGTCATACACATGGTCCTCCGTGGCGGTAGTGTAGAGGGGGCAAAGGTTCGTAAACTGCTCATCGGCTTCTTGCCACCAGCAGTGATGGGGATTTCAGCATTGAGTCTGTTGCGAATTTGTACTTGCCTCTCTCTGCTTACAAAATTTAATAAATTGTGACCGACCTGTTCAACCCATCCAGGCCTGTTGGCATTTTTGTTATTACGGGATTGGTGGGAGGCGGGAAGGCACGGATTACGTCACACGGGTCTCTGCAGTCTTATAGAGGTGGATGCTACGACATAAACACGTTCTGATAATGTGACCTCTCGCTTTCTTGTGGAGCAGCCCGCGTATTGTTAAGCACATAATTTGCATTCCGCTAAGTAAACCTCTTGTGTGATGTTACAGTTGATGAAGGAATCAATACTATATTGCATCCTCTTGTTGTAAGATGAAAAAGACGGAGTTTTGACCATAAGTTTGCATCTTGCACATTTGTGCCACGTCTAAAGCTACCTATGAAAGATAACCAGGTTATGTGAGCGGGAGAGGGACAACCGCATAAACCTGGAGATAACGTCTCTCCTAATGAGCGGAATATCTGGCTCCAGATGGCAGTATGTTAGCCAATTTTTCATCTTCATATAATATTGGTAATTTTTTTTTAAACTAGATGTAATAGCCTGGTAGTCAGTGCTATATGCTGCCACAAATGTGATAGCTTCACATCTTATTTTTTGTACAGGTATAGGAGGGAATTATGAACAATGCCAAATATCAGTTAACTTTACATCCAAACCTTCAGGCCTGTGCTAAAAGGCTGAAGATGAAGAAGAATTTCACCTTTCAGCACAACAAAGACAAAAGTGACTTCCGAATCACCATAAGAACGGCTTCACCAGAGGAAGATGGAAGTTCTGGATTGGCTTAGCTACTCTCTTAGTAGGATTTTTTCCTGGTATTTTAATAGAAGTGTGAAGACTTTATATCCACTGTATGGCTTAAGGATTCCACCTCAACAGGTGAGCCCAATACACAGTCATTACACATTAAGACCTTACACCATTTATTCCACACTGAACAATACGTTCACATTACTGGCCCTACAACTTCATTGACATCAGGTGATGAAAGATCTTTTGTCCAAAATAGACAACATTTCAGACAATTGGAGACAACAAAGAAAGCGATTTCCAGACTCACCTGGAGAACAGAATGGTTAGGTGATTAAATGCACCCTGCCCAACAGATGTCTACATTTCCAGTGGAGTGTGATATGTACAGAGGTGTGAACTGTGACCTATATATTGACTGTATTGTCTTCTATACAGTTTAATGAGCTTTGTGTTAAATTGCGGTCATTAAAATTTTTAAAAAACTGCTTGGCCTGCTACAGTTCACATTTTTAGTTCCAAAAATTGACTACTGTCTCCATACAGTTTATATCTGCTTTGTGTGAAGTTACGGAGGTTTGAAATTTTTAAAAAACACTTGGCCTGGAACAGGTGACCTAATTTTATTTTATTAAAATGTAGTTTCAATTAATCAAGAAAACTTAGTTTCCAGAGACCTAGCAATTGCAAAATGCGTAAGGTGTGTGGTGAGGGACGGGAAGTGCTGATGATGGTGCACGTAGAAGGCGAGGACGTGGGTAAGGAGCATAAGCAACACGCGCATCCACGACACATAGCTTCCTGTACCACTCTGCAGGGAGGCAAGAGTAGAGACACCACTTATGTAGCCACACCAGTGTGAACAAGTGGTCGGTTGAATAGCAGATGCTTCCAGCACCACCCAGTCTTCCACACAGTCCAGTCTCACCACCCAAGAGTCTGGATCACTTAATTTTCACCCTGATCCTCCTTCCTTCCACCATGTTGAGTCCCAGCAGACCTGTGATCCCACACTAGGACACTCCGAGGAGCACTTTGCATCATCATTTCTTGATTGTGGCTTCTTACTCTGCATGCTCGAAGAGGGATAGGAGGACATGCTGTTTAGTGATGCACAAAACGTAGAGCAGCCAAGGCCAAAAGACCATGACGGTGGGGAATGGTACATTTTGTAAAAGGAGGTAAATGATGATAAGACACAGTTGCCAATAAGTCGGGTTGTTGTTAAGTTACCAATTCAGGAAGACCAGGGCAGCTCGTAGTGGTGGAAGACGAGGTGGTGGAAGACAAAGTTACTGACCCAACCGAAGAAGCTGGCATGCAGAGCAAGGCCAGCAGAACTGAAGGGGACAGATTGGCAGCACCGAAACAGGCAGGAATAGGCAGTAGGGTGAACAGGGAGAGAAGGCGGGAAATTATTCCGCCGACACTCGTGAATTTTCCTTCAAAGAGTTAGATGATCCCCACGCTGGTACTTTTTTAAAGAGAGTTCTAAGACAAAAAAATGGTAATTTACAACCTGTGTAATGCCAAGATCAGCAAGGGCCTGAATACTAAGAGCCTAACCACCACCAGCAGGCACATGTCATCTAAGCACCTGACTCGGTGGGACGAACGATTGGGTCTACAATTGCTGCCAATGGGTGACACCACTGCCTCTTCCCCTGAGCTAGGTGATGGACAATCCCCTGTCCATGACACTATTGCAGATGCCTCCCACCCTGCACATGTTATTGCACATTCTGAGGCACCGTTATTATGTGCTACCAAATCGTTGTTCAAGCACAGCTGTCATGGTCACTGTGTGTCTGGGCGCAGGTGTTACCGCAAGGCGAACCCATAACACACGTGACCCTGGATACAGCGCCTCCAGTGGGGTGAATTTAAATAATAATACGTGCAGATGGATACACCGCCTCCACCTGGCGAATTTAGGTATTACACATTAATAAACATTCTGGAAACCCCGCCTCCAGTATGGCGAATTTAAATAAGGGGGACCTGGGAAACATTAACAATGGTGGGCCCTGCAATAGGGAAAGGGAATTGGAGACCTCCTGAGCTCCCCTGAGCCAGTGTCCCTGCACTCCTAACGTTCCCTATGCCGGTTTCGCACCGGGCGCCGCACGCGTACCTCAACGCCCTAGCTCGCCCTGACCCTAAACCCTCACTAGGGAATTGGTCGGTGCGGAAACTAATCCCACCACTGCACTAATAACACACATGAGGAAAGAGACAATACAGGGGAAACACCACTTAGCTTTGCTCTGTTGCGTGCGCTCCTAGCAACAGAGCCCTCCACCTGAGTGCATCTTCTCCTCCACCCGGATCCATCACCATAACAGGATCCTTCACCTTAGTGCAACCTTGGAGCAGAGTCCAACACCAGTTGCAGCTGCTTAGAACCAGTCCCAAGGATGAGTTCAGCTGCTGACACGAAGTCGAGCATGCTTGAGTCCAGCTCAGCGGCCAAGTCCCACATGGTGAGTGCCACTCTCCATAGTCGCCACTCCACCAGCCCATGCAGACACTTCCCGCTGACACCATCACTGCGACTCCACCACGCCATGCCAGCCCTTCGTCCAGACACCATAGCTGACACTCTTCCCCCCTGGCTAAGCTGCGCAGGACTCCTCACCAGCTCCATCCGTCCTCCAGGCTCTCCAAAAAACAGAGTGAACACAAACTCACAATATCACAGGCCGTGATTGCACACCTCTAGCACACCTTTATAGGGTGTAACACCTGATACATGATTAAGTGCACAAAACCTAAAGTGCAATATCAAAACCACCACCGGGGACAGTCAAGACACCTTGGAACTTTCCAAAGTAAAAAAAGTTCACCCAGTGATTTAAAACTGTCAGATCACTTCAGATCATGACAACAGCATTCAGCTGTCCCTATCCCAGGGCTTGAAACGAAAAAGAAAATTCTCAGCCACCCACCTATGGACCAAATGCTAAAAGTGCACATTTCCAGGCTACTTGTCATGGAAATGTTGCCTTTTCAGCTTGTATATACACAGGATTTCTGCAGACTCATGGCGGCAGCTGTCCCTTGATACTTGGTCCTCAGCAGCCACTATGTCTCCCGGTGTGGCATCCCCACCTTTTACCAGCACGTGTCCAGGAACATCACCCATGCCCTTACCAATGCACTTACTGGGATTGTCCACTTAACGACTGATACGTGGACACGTGTTATGTCCCCTAGTCCTTGTGTGGCTGTCCTGAACCCAAACTCCTGGTTCATGTGTGGCCAGTGCCAGAACCTACTCCCTGGTCCTTGTGTGGCCAGGGCCTGAACCTATTCCTTAGATCCGTGAGTCTGGACAGCTATACCAGTCTCCGAATTCAGTCCTGTCAGTGACTCCTTGTCAGTGTCGTTCTTGCTCAGTATCCAGAAGCAGCATAGTCAGAGCAGAGCAAGAGACCGTGTCAGTGTCTGCGTGTGTGATCCTTGGGGTGAGCAGCAGCAGTACCGGAGACTGTGCTGGAGTGGTACCCGGCCGCTATCAGCAGCTCAAGCATGACTCCACCATCAGGAGCTCCAGTGAAAACGAGGAACCCGATTAGCTACGCCTCTCTTAGGTAAGCCCAACCCTGCTCCTATTTCACCTCCTCATTCCCGCTGCATTTTACACCCATATTATAGATGCACAGTGTTGTTATCACATATAGTGCTATCACATTATCACCAGATATCACCTATATTTAAAACCTCCATCCCAAAACTGTCTGGTCCGGAGAATGAGGAGAACGTGACTCTTCTCTGCTTTATTTAATGGTGGCTCCTCACCGGGGCTGTTACCTGTGGGACCGTACTCTGTGCACCGTTCATCACGCTTTTCTTTCTCCATTATGGCTGTAGTATTATTATTTTCAAATTTTACACCCAGATATCAGATCTGTGAAAGAAATAATGGAAAAATCACAAACAGAAGGAAAAGTAACACAAGAAAAAGACCAAAGGAAAAGTCACATGGAAAGTTCTAGATGACCAGAGAAGATCGGTAAAGAGGAGCCGTCAGCTCTCCGGACACGACGGCTTTAGTAAATCCTCATATTCTCCATTATATGATTCTGGAGCATCTCTCTTTATATCTCAGCGTTGTACCGTTCCTCTGTTATTCCTACTGATAATGTATGAATATATGGACAGCTGGGTGTTACCAGGTGAGGGGGTGTCTGCACAGTCCAATCAGTTCACAGAGTCAGTGTATGGACATGCCCCTTTAATAAATATAATGTAAATGCCCAGTTGTCAATTTATTCATAGCTAAGGACCCCCGTGCCAAAATCATCTAGAAAGTTTTTACTCAGAATCAATACTTTTCTTGCTTTACGCGTTTTACATGCAAAGAAACCAGGATCTGGTGACTGCGTCTGTGTCTCCGTCCGTGTAATGTGACTCCACGCCGGGAGGTCAGACGTGGATATTACCAGAAGAGGCTCGTGTGGTCACAGGATCCTTCAGATCTAGATATGTTGACAGAATAGTCCAAGGCCTATTAAACACTTCATGGACCAGGGATTTTGTTTGCTTTTGTTTTTTCATCACAGGTGAGGGATATGGTTGTTTTTCATTTTTGTTTTTTACGCGACACCAGGGATTCAATGGAATTGGCATTAGGTGAGTATTACTTGTAGTGCTGCGGTAGCACAAGGTGCAGTGATGAGGCAGTGACTTAAAAAGTTCCAACACAAAGTCTCTTTAATGCAGTTACTTCACAGCATTAATGTCCAATTCACACAAGTGCGTAGCATTAATTTCCAATTCACAGCACTGAATAGTACCCAGTATCCTCCAGATCGGAGCCGGGAACCATGCCCTCAAGTTTGCAGGCGATAAACACGCTAGTCCTCCTTCGGGCACAAGACAGTCTACCTCCAGTTCACCGCCGGGCACAGGACAGTCCACCTCCGAGACCAGTTGCCGTAGCCGACTGCACCGCTGTGGGTGCCAGGCCTTTGAGCTGCATGGCTCCGCGTGTCTGTGTTGCCTCACATGGATGGAGCACTGCAGAGCCAACTGCTCTGCCCTCTAGCACACACCAGACTGACACTGGACCTGACACACCCAAACCCTTTACTGCAGGGATTTTAAATGGGATCTGTGGCCTTCAGTCACATGGAAAACCCGGGCCTGGAATGAAACGGACTGCACAACTACCATCCTGCAGTCTGTTTCAAAATACAAAAACCCAGAGCAGGTTTTCCCAACTCTGCCCTGGATGCTAGCATGCCCAAGACTAACACTTATTTTTAGTCTCCTCTGCAATCACAGCTGTCTGCAATGCACCCAACATGGCCTCCATACGCCTCCGTGCGCATCCTGGGGAGAACACACAGTGACCTCTACCTGTGACAGCAGTCACTGCCTCACATACTGTTCATTTGTTTTCGTTTTTTTACAGGGAATGTAAGGCTGTATGCCCACGTTGCGTTTTTTAAGCATTTCTGCAGCGATTTTAGACAAGCGTTTCTGCTGCGGAAACGCTTAAGAAAAGCATCCAATGTAATTATAATGGTAAACGCACATGTTGTGCTAATGGTGCGTTTTTTTCCGCTGCGGAAACTCTAAGCGGAAAAAAAGCAGTGTGTTCATTAGTTTTGCGGAAACGCACGCGTTTCCGCATACATTCAATTGTATTGCAAAAATGCACAGGAAAACGCATGCTAAAACGCTTACAAAAATGCTTACAAAAGCGCTTCATAAAACGCATGCGTTTTCCCGGGAAGAGGGTGTGCGTTTCCGCTAAGGAATATTCTGCATCAAAAACACAATGTGGGCACATAGCCTAAATGTTATTTAAAAAAAAGTAAAACAGCCAGTGCGAGTTTTACAATGCGATTCTCGGACGAAAAATACGGCAGTGTGTCTCTGCCCTTAGTCATGTACGGACGAGCTGCTCTCCCTGATTAATGCTCTAAATGCTCAGTGAAAAACAGAGAAGCAGGAAGAGAAGCTCGTTGTCACAGGACCATAAGTATGAAAATAGGCATTAGACCTACCGGTAATTATGTTTCCAGGAGTCCATCCTGACAGCACCAGGGAGGACGTCCTTCGCCTCCTTGCAGGGACAGGAAGAACACACAAGAGGTTGAAAACAGTCTCCACCCACATTCCCTCAGTGTTTTTCCAAGTACCACACCGTGGATGATGCAACTGAACAGTTTATTTACAGAATCATATTACAACATATGACATAATTAATTCGGGAAGGGAACTATCCGTGCTGTCAGGATTGACTCCTGGAAACATAATTACCGGTAGGTCTAATGCCTATTTTCCAGGACGTCACTCCTGACAGCACCAGGAAGAATACCAAAGTATCCCCTTAGGGTGGGATGACTGCCTGGAGAACCATTCTCCCGAAAGCAGTCTGCTGGTTAGACAACACATCCAATTTGTAATACTTACAGAATGTGTCCAACCTGGACCAGGTTGCGGCCTTACAGATTTGGTTTACCGAGGCCCCTGTCCTTTCTGCCCAAGAAACTGATAGCGCTCGTGTTGAGTGAGCTTTTAACCTTTCTGTGGGGGGACCCCCTGAGAGACATATATCAAACTGATTAGTGACGTTATCCATCTCGCGATGGAGGATTTTGAGGCCTTTTTCCCTCTATTTTTTCCCCCAAAAAAGGATAAAGTTTATGGTCCTTCCTCCAACCCTCCATGACCTTGATGTAGTCAATAACTGCCTGGCGTACGTCTAATTCGAGTAGGGCTCTTTCTTTGTTGTTTGAGGGGCTCCCACAAAACAAGGGCAAGACTATCTCCTGGTTTAGGTTTTGAACAGACGAAATTTTTGGACAAAAAGGTGGGATCTAGTCTTATAATTATTCGATCCTCCCAGATTTGGAGATATGGATCTCAGATGGATAGGGCTTGTATCTCGATTATACGTTTAGCCGTGGTGATAGCCACTAGGAATGCTACCTTCATGGTTCGATGTGAAATGAGCATCTACTGGTTTTGGATAAAGGGATCTGAGCAAAGGGACCGAAGGACAAGACTAAGATCCCATGGGGGGGACTGACCTCCTTATTGTGGGACGTAACCGCTGAGTAGCCCCGATAAATCTTATTACCCAGGGGTGGGAAGCCAAGGGGTAATCGAGAAAAGAGCTTAATGCCAAGATCTGGACCTTCAGCGTGCTAGGCCTAAGTCCTTTATTAACCCCTTCCCGACCAATGACGCCACATAGGCGTCATAAAAACATGTGCCAGTCTGACCAGTGACGCCTATGAGTTTAAAGCTCCCCTGCGGGTCAGGTGACCGAGGTCACTGAAAGGTCATCCGACCCGCAGTACAGGGGGCTTTGCTCTTCACCACAGGGGGAGTGGCTTCGCCTCCACGTGGCTACGATCGCTCTGATTGGCTGTTAAAAGTGAAACAGCCAATCAGAGCGATAGTAATATTTTATCAACAGAAATTGATGAAATATTACAACCCAGCCATGGTCGATGCTGCAGTAGCATCGGACATGGCTGCAGACCGTGATCCGACCCCCCCTCCACCGACTCACGGGGCCGATCGGCCCCCGATACCGACTGACGGCGGCAATGTGCCGCCGCCGTCATCATCGGCTCCCCTCCCCCTTCTCTAGGCTCCCCCCACCTTCCGACCCCCCCCTTCACCCCCCCCAGTACCTCCGATGTTCCTCTCCAGCTCCCGATGTCCCGCGGTCCTGCTTCATGGGCGCCGCCATCTTGGAAAATGGCGGGCGCATGCGCAGTGCGCCCGCCGGCTGAAGATTCATTCACTCATTTTGATCACTGTGATGAACTCTCACAGTGATCAAAATAGAATGAAAAGTAAATAAACCCACTGTTTATCAGCCCCATAGGCAGGATCAACTAATAAAATAATTTTTTTTTATTTTTATTTTTCCATTAGGGTTAAGGTTGGAAAGAGTGTTAGGGTTGGAAAGAGGGTTAGGGCTAGGGATAGGGTTGGAAATAGGGTTAGGGTTGGAATTAGGGTTAGGGATGGAATTAGGGTTAGGGATGGAATTAGGGTTAGGGATGGAATTAGGGTTAGGGATGGAATTAGGGTTAGGGTTGGAATTAGGGTTAGGGTTGGAATTAGGGTTAGGGTTGGAATTAGGGTTAAGGTGGAATTAGGGTTAGGGTTGGAATTTGGGTTAGCGTTGGAATAAGGGTTAGGGTTGGAATTAGGGTTAGAACTAGGTTTAGGGTTGGAATTAGGGTTAGGGTTGGAATTAGGGTTAGGGATAGGGGTGTGTTGGGGTTAGGGTTATGGTTAGGGTTGGGATTAGGGTTAGGGATGTGTTGGGGTTAGGGCTGTGGCTAGGGGTGTGTTGCGGTTAGGGTTGGAGTTAGAATTGAGGGGTTTCCACTGTTTAGGCACATCAGGGGGTCTCCAAACGCAACATGGTGCAATTATTGATTCCAGCCAATTTTGCGTTCAAAAAGTCAAACGGTGCTCCCTCCCTTCCAAGCCCCGACGTATGCCCAAACAGTGGTTTACCCCAACATATGGGGTATCAGCGTACTCAGGAAAAATTGCACAACAACTTTGCTGGTCTAATTTCTCCTGTTACCCTTGGGAAAATAAAAAAATTGGGGGCTAAAAAATGATTTTTTTGGAAAAAAAATGATTTTTTTATTTTCACGTCTCTGCGTTATAATCTTCTGTGAAGCACTTGGGGGTTCAAGGTGCTCACCAGACATCTAGATAAGTTCCTTGGGGGGTCTAGTTTACAAAATGGGGTCACTTGTGGGGGGTTTCTACTGTTTAGGCACATCACGGACTCTGCAAACGTAACGACGACCGCAGACCTTTCCATCAAAGTCTGCATTTCAAAACGTCACTACTTCCATTCTCAACCCTTACGTGCGCCCAAACAATAGTTCCTCCCCACATATGGGGTACCAGCGTACTCAGGACAAACTGGACAACAACTTTTGGGGTCCAGTTTCTCCTGGTACCCTTGTGAAAATAAAAAATTGCGCACTAAAAAATAATTTTTTGAGGAAAAAAGAATATTTTTTATTTTCACGGCACTGCGTTATAAACTTTTGTGAAGCACTTGGGGGTTCAAAGTGCTCACTATGCATCTAGATAAGTTCTTTAGGGGGTCTAATTTCCAAAATGGGGTCATTTGTGAGGGAGCTCCAATGTTTAGGCACACAGGGGCTCTCCAAACACGCCATGGTGTCCGCTAACGACGTACGGTAATTTTAATTTCAAAAAGTCAAATGGTTCTCCTTCCCTTCTGAGCCCTGCCGTGCGCCCAAACAGTGTTCCCCCCACATATGGGGTATCGGTGTATTCAGAACAAATTGCACAACAACTTTTGTGGTCCAATTTCTCCTGTTACCCTTGTGAAAATAAAAAATAGCGTGCTAAAAAATCATTTTTGAGGAAAAAAAATGATTTTTTATTTTCACTGCTCTGCGTTATAAACTTCTGTGAAGCACCTGGGGGTTAAAAGTGCTCACTACACATCTAGATAAGTTCCATAAGGGGTCTAGTTTCCAAAATGGTGTCACTTGTGGGGGTTTTTCACTGTTTAGGCACACAGGGGCTCTCCAAACGCGACATGGTGTCCGATAACGATTGGAGCTAATTTTCCATTCAAAAAGTCAAATAGCGCTCCTTCCCTTCCGGACCCAAACGTGTGCCCAAACAGTGGTTTATGACCACATATGAGGTATCGGTGCACTCAGGAGAAATTGCTCAACAAATTTTAGGATCCATATTATCCTGTTGCCCATGTTAAAATGAAAAAACTGAGGCTAAAAGAAAATTTTTGTGAAAAAAAAGTACTTTTTTTTTACCGATCAATTTGTGAAGCACCTGGGGGGTTCAGAGTGATCACTATGCATGTAGATAAGTTCCTTGGGGGGTCTAGTTTCCAAAATGGGGTCACTTGTGGGGGACCTCCAAAGTTTTAGCACACAGGGGCTCTCCAAACTCGACATGGCAACCGCTAAATATTCCAGCATGTTTTCCATTCAAAAAGTCAAATGGCGCTCCTTCCCTTCTGAGCCCTGACATGTACCCAAACAGTGGTTTATGACCACATATGAGGTATCGGTGTACTCAGGAGAAATTGCCCAACAAATTTTAGGATCCATTTTATCCTGTTGCCCATGTGAAAATGAAAAAATTGATGCTAAATGAAAATTTTTGTTGTAAAAATTAAAATGTCCATTTTTTTTCTTTCCACGTTGCTTTAGTTCCTGTGAAACACCTGAAGGGTTAATAACCTTCTTGAATGTAGTTTTGAGTAGCTTGATGGGTGCAGTTTTTAGAATGGTGTCACTTTTGGGTATTTTCTGCCATATTGACCCCTCAAAGTGACTTCAAATGTGAGGTGGTCCCTAAAAAAAATGGTTTTGTAAATTTTGTTGTAAAAATGAGAAATTGCTGGTCAACTTTTAACCCTTATAACTTCCTAACAAAAAAAAAAATGTGTTTCCAAAATTGTGCTGATGTAAAGTAGACATGTGGGAAATGTTATTTAGTAACCACTTTGTGTCACATAACTCTCTGGTTTAACCCCTTCCTGACATCAGACGTACTATCCTGTCCATGGGACCCGGGCCCCTATGCCCATGGACGGGATAGTACGTCTACCGCGATCAGCGGCACCCACGTGGTGAGCGCCGCTGATAGCGGGCAGGTGTCAGCTGATTATCACAGCTGACACCCGGCACAATGTGTCAGGGGCGGTCACGGACCGCCCCCGACACGTTAACCCCTTGCACACCGCGATCAAACGTGATCGCGGTGTACCGGGGGGTTAAAGGGAAGCATCGGCAGGGAGGGGGCTCCCTCCGTGCTTCCCTGAGCCCCCCACGGCAGCGCAATGTGCAGCGCTGCTGCGGGGGTCTGTTTCCCTACAAGCCCCCGAATCCAAGATGACAACGGGGGGGCCTGTAGGGAGCTGACTTCCTCAGTGCCTGCAAAGCGCAGGCATGAGGAAGTCTGCAGCAGTGCCTGTGACAGATCGCTGATCTGTCACAGTGATCTGTGATGTGACAGACCAGCGATCTGTCACAGGACAGTGATGTCCCACCTGGCACTACGTAATAAAGTTAAAAAAAAAAAAAGTGTTAAAATAATTTTTTTTTAAAAATCGCCAAATACATTAGAAAAAAAAAATATATATTCCCCCAATAAATCCATTTTTTGGAAATAAAAGAAAAAACAATAAAAGTACACATATTAGGTATCGCCGCGTCCGTAACGACCTGCCCTATAAAACTATCCCATTAGTTAACCCCTTTAGCGAACTCCCTAAAAAATAAAAATAAAAAAGTTATAGCTCGCAGAATAAAGTGATGCAAAAATAATTATTTTTTATATAAAATAGTTTTCATTGCATAAAACCGACAAAACATGAAAAAAACGACCTAAATGAGGTATCGCTGTAACCATACTGACACGAAGAATAAAACCGCTTTATCAATTTTACCACATGCGGAACGGTGTAAACGCACCCCCCCAAAAGAAATTCATGAAACGCTGGTTTTTGTTCATTCAGCGTCCCAAAAATCGGAATAAAATGCGATCAAAAAATGTCACGTGCCCGAAAATGGTACCAATAAAAACGTCAACTCGTCCCGCAAAAAATAAGACCTCACATAACTTGGTGGGTCAAAATATGGAAAAATTATAGCTCTCAATATGTGGTGATGCAAAAACTATTTTTACAATAAAAAGCGTCTTTTAGCGTGCGACAGCTGCCGAAAATAAAAACCGCCATAAATAGTAAATCAAACCCGCCGTCATCACCCCCTTAGTTAGGGAAAAATAATAAAATTAAAAAAAATGTATTTATTTCCATTTTCCCGTTAGGGTTAGGGCTAGGGCTGAGTTTAGGGTTAGGGGTGTGTTGGGGTTAGGGTTGGAGTTAGAATTGGGGGGTTTCCACTGTTTGGGCACATCAGGGGCTCTTCAAATGCAACATGGCATCTGATATCAATTCCAGCCGATTCTGAGTTGAAAAAGTCAAATGGTGCTCCTTCCCTTCCAAGCTCTGCCATGCGCCCAAACAGTGTTCTACCCCCACATGTAGGGTATCAGCCTACTCAGGACAAATTGCAAAACAAATTTTGGGGTCCAATTTCTCCTGTTACCCTTAGGAAAATAAAAAATTGGGGGCAAAAATATCATTTTTGTGGAAAAAAATGATTTTTTTATTTTCACGTCCGAGCATTATAAACTTCTGTGAAGCACTTGGGGGTTCAAAGTGCTCACCACACATCTAGATAAGTTCCATGGGGGGTCTAGTGTCCAAAATGGGGTCACTTGTGGGGAGTTTCAATAGTTTAGGTACATCAGGGGCTCTCCAAACGCACATGACACCCGCAGACCATTCCATCAAAGTCTGCATTCCAAAATGTCACTACTTCCCTTCCGAGCCCCGACGTGTGCCCATACAATAGTTTTCTCCCACATATGGAGTATCAGTGTACTCAGGACAAATTGGACAACAACTTGTGGGGTTCAATTTCTCCTGTTACCCTTGGGAAAATAAAAAAATTGGGGACTAATTGATGTTTGTGGAAAAAATACGATTTTTTTATTTTCATGCCCAGGCATTATAAACTTCTGTGTATCCCTTGGGGGTTCAAAGTGCTCACCACACATCTAGATAAGTTCCTTAGGGGGTCTACTTTCCAAAATGGGGTCATTTGTGGGGGGTTTCCACTGTTTAGGTATATTAGGGGCTCTCCAAAGGCAACATGACACCCGCAGACCATTCCATCAAAGTCTGCATTCCAAAACGTCACTACTTCCCTTCCGAGCCCCGACGTGTGCCCATACAGTAGTTTTCTCCCACATATGGGGTATCAGGGTACTCAGGACAAATTGGACAACAACTTTTGGGGTCCAATTTCTCCTGGTACCCTTGGGAAAATAAAAAAAATTGGTGACTAAAAGATCATGTTTGTGGAAAAAATACAAATTTTTTATTTTCACGCCCGGGCGTTATAAACTTCTGTGAAGCACTGGGGGAGTTCAAAGCTCTCACCACACATCTAGGTAAGTTCCTTGGGGGGTCTAGTTTCCAAAATGGTGTTATTTGTGGGGGGTTTCCACTGTTTTGGTACATCAGGGGTTTTCCAATCGCGACATGGTGTCCGATCTCAATTCCAGCCCAAAACGTCAAATGGCGCTGCTTCCCTTCCGAGCTCTGCCATGCGCCCAAATAGTGGTTTACCGCCACATGTGGGGTATCAGCGTACTCAGGACAAATTGCACAATAACTTTTAGGGTCCTGTTACCCTTGGGAAAATAAAAATTGGGGGTGAAAAGATCATTTTTGTGGAAAAAATATGATTTTTTAATTGTACCGCTGTACATTATAAACTTCTGTGAAGCCCTTGTGGGTTCAAAGTTCTCACCACATATCTAGATAAGTTCCTTGGGGGGTCTAGTTTCCAAAAGGGGGTCAATTGTGGGGGGTTTCCACTTTTTAGGTACATCAGGGGCTCTCCAAACGTGACATGGCGTCGATCTGAATTCCAGCCAATTTTGCATTGAAAAAGTCAAACGGCGCTCCTTCCCTTCTGAGCTCTGCCATGTGCCGAAACAGTGGTTCCCCCCCACATATCAGGTATCATTGTACTCAGGACAAATTGCACAATAACTTTTCCAGTCCAACTTCTCCTGTTACCCTTGGTAAAATAAAAAAAATTGAACCTGAAGTATTTTTTTTGTGAAAAAAAGTTAGAAGTTCATTTTTTGTTTTAAATATTCAAAAAATTCCTGTGACGCACCTAAAGGGTTAATAAACTTCTTGAATGGGGTTTTGAGCACCTTAAGGGGTGCAGTTTTTAGAATGGTGTCACTTTTGGGTATTTTCTATCATATAGACCCTTCAAAGTGGCTTCAAATGTGATGTGGTCCGTAAAAATAAAATGGTGTTGCAAAAATGAGAAATCGCTGGTCAATTTTTAACCCTTATAACTTCCTAACAAAAAAAAAATTTGGTTCCAAATTTGTGCTGATGTAAAGTAAACATGTGGGAAATGTTACTTATCAAGTTTTTTTTGTGACGTATCTCTGTGATTTAAGGGCATAAAAATTCAAAGTTGGAAAATTGCGAAATATTCAAAATTTTCGCCAAATGGGGTGGGGTGAAGGGGTTAACAGAATAAAAATTTGAAAATTGCTAAATTTTCTAAATTTTTCCCAAATTTCTGATTTTTTCACAAATAAACGCAAAAATTATCAACCTAAATTTACCACTTACATGAAGCCCAATATGTCACGAAAAAACAGTCTCCGAATCGCTAGGATCCGTTGAAGCGTTCCTGAGTTATTACCTCATAAAGGGACACTGGTCAGAATTGCAAAAAATGGCCTGATCATTAAGGTCAAAATAGGCTTGGTCATGAAGGGGTTAAAGCCTGTCTGAAGGAAATCTAGTATCTTTGGGATGTCTCGTTTTCCTTCTGCTGAGTCGGGCCTGCCACAATCTAGACAGAATCTTTTCCATATTTTGTGGTATATCGCAGAAGTTACGGGCTTTCTGCAGGCCTGAATAGTCGAGATGACCTGGTCTGACAGGCCTCGAGCCCTCAAGATCTGCCGTTCAGGATCCAGGCTGACAGGTGAAGTCTTCCTGGGTCTTGGTGAAAGACCGGCCCCTGGTGAATGATGTCTTCCCTCTGTGGAAGCCGGACTGGTTGATCCTCTGCCATAATCCCCAGGAGTGGAAACCAGCTCCTTTTCAGCCAATAAGGTGCCATCAGTAGCACTCTTGCCTGATCCTCCTGAATCTTTCTGAGGATGGCTGGAATGAGAGCTATTGGGGGAAATGCGTATGAGAGAGCTTGCCCCCACTTCTGGCTTAGAGCGTCTGCCCCTTCTGGATTGTCCAATGGATTCAGAGAAAAAAACCTGTACGTCTTGGTATTTTTGCTGGTTGCGAAGAGGTCTATGTGCGGTCTTCCCCAGCGCTGGCATAGGCTCTGGAAGAGCTTTGTGTTCAGCTCCCACTCTGTGGGACAGATCTTCTGCCTGCTTAAGGCTGTGTGCACACGATGCAGATTTGCAGCGGATCCGCAGCGGATTTTACCGCGCAGAAACGTTGCATATCCGCATTGTGATGTACAGTAGCCTTAAAATCAATGGAAAAAAAAAACCGCTGTGCAGGCGCTGCGGATTTTTCCGCGCGGTTTTCCTGCGGTACAAAATCCGCAGCATGTTACTTCTTTTGTGCGGTTTTCCATCTCCCCTGTCACCAAATCCGCAGGGGGAAAACCGCAATGGAAAACCGCACAAAAACCGCAGGAAAACCGCATTAAAAATGGAAGAAATCCGCAGGAAAAATGCAGGTCATTTGACCTGTGGATTTCTTCCATTCTGCGCGGAAAAATCCGCAGGGCCAAAAAGTACGTCTACACTCAGCCTAAATAGTCTGCCACTGTATTTTGGGATCCTTCGAGATGGTCGGCTGTTACTGATAGAACAGATTTCTCTGTCCAAGAAAAAAATCTTCTTTGAAAGGTCCTGGAGCCTCCAATGCCTGGTTCCCCCTTGATGCCGCAGGAAGGACACCACCGTCACATTGTCCGATAGAATCTTGACGTGTTGGTTTTTCAGTCGGGCTTAATTTCTTCTTAGGGCCTCCCATGTGGCGTAAAGTTCCTTGTAGTTGGAGGAAGTGGACCGCATGTTTGCCGGCCATTCCCCTTGAAGAATTCTGCCGTCTAGATGTGCCCCCCAGCCCCATTTGCTGGCATCTGAGGTGATTACGACGCATGGGGAGGTGATCCAGGGGACACCTTTCCTCAGGTTTTCCTGCTTCATCCACCACACCAGGGATCTTCTTACTGCCGGAGACAAGGATATTTTCCTGTCTAGGGAGGCCTGGTGACGATCAAAGGCGGCAAGTACTTCTTTTTTTGAAGGGTTCTTGAATGGAAGTGAGCCCATCGGACACAAAGGATGCAGGATGTCATGAGGCCCAGACCACGCATTGCTACTCTGATGGATACGTGACCTTTTTGAAGTTTCTTCATGCTGTCTCGTATTTTCCTCTGTTTCTCTGCTGGTAAGGAAGTTCTGCTTCTGGAGTCCAGTAGTACCCCCCAAAAGTTTTTTCTGGCACCAAGTCTGATTTTTCTTTGTTTATGATCCAGCCCAGGAACTCTAGAACCTCTATTGTCTTCTCCTTGTGCCGCTGCAGTTCCTCTGTTGATCTTGCCACCAGGAGGAAGTCATCCAGATATGGAATGATGATTATTCCCTGATTTCTTAGGAATGCTACCACCTCCGCGATTAGCTTCGTAAAGACTCAAGGCGCCGAAGCCAGACCAAACGGAAGACACTGGAATTGAAAGTGGCAGGTCCGATTCTGAAGTCTTACTGCAAACCTCAGGAATCTCTGTGATGTTGGGTGAATTGGTATCTGATAGTAGGCACTTTTCAGGTCCAGGGTACACATCAGGGCATTCTTGTCTATCAGATGGACTGTGGATCTGATTGACTCCATCCGAAATCTTTTGTACGCGACCCAGGCGTTTAAGGGTTTTAAGTTTATAATGGTGCGGGATTCTCCGGATGGTTTCGTGATGGCGAATAGGGATGAATAGTGACCCGCACCTATTTCTGCCCGGGGAACCGGAATTATCACGCCAGAGTTGGCCAGGTCTGTTAAGTCGACCTACATCTGTGAGTCGTCTTTTACTCTGAGGGGAGAAAGTTAACTCACCGGTTAACGGTATTTTTCGGAGTCCATGACAGCACCACCTGAGAGAGGGGATCCGCCCTTCTTAGGAACAGGAAAACCTACAGATACAAAAGGGCGGCACCTCTCCCACGCATCAGTTGGATTACAGAGTATAAAAAGAGGACCTCCAAGGTTAATGCATGATTATATGTACAACACTATCAATACTTAAATCTTTATCACCCGTGGATATGTACAAAGGGAAGACGTGCACACCCAAATTAACTAAGGGAAGGGAATCTATGGGTGCTGTCATGGACTCCGAAAAATACCGTTAACCGGTGAGTAACTAAGACTTTATTCGGTCGTCCATGACAGCACCACCTGAGAGAATTACAGAGAGTAATCACTACTTTAGGGGGGGGACTACAGCCTGCAGAACCCTGATACCGAAGGAGAGGTCTGCAGAGGCACCCAAGTCTAGTCTATAATGACTATAAAAAGTGCTCGGAGAGGACCAAGTGGCCGCCTTACAAATCTGGTCGATGGAGACTTCCGATCTCTCGGCCCACGAGGTCGCCACGGCTCTGGTGGAATGCGCCTTCAATTTCTCCGGAGCTACTCTACCTTTTGAGGCATAAGCTAACGAGATTGCTTCTCTAATCCACCTGGCTAGTGTACTTTTGGACACCCTAAGACCTTTCCTAGGGCCTTGGTAGGAGACAAAGAGGGCATTGTCTTTCTTCCAGGGATCGGTAGCCGCTAGATACTCCAAGAGGCATCTCCTAACATCTAAAGTGTGTAGCTTCTCCTCTTTCTCATTAGTTGGTTTAGGGAGGAAGGATGGAAGGACTATTTCCTGCGACCTATGAAAGCTGGAGGCTACTTTTGGTAAATACGCTGGGTCGGGTCTAAGTATTACCCTATCCTCTTTTACCTGAAGAAAAGGTGGGCGCCTAGACAATGCCTGAATGTCGCTTACCCTACGGGCTGACGTTATGGCTATTAGGAAAGCTATTTTGAGGGATAGGCTCCTAATAGAGGCTGACGAGATGGGTTCAAATGGCGCTTCTGTCATAGCTGTGAGGACTAGGTTCAAATCCCATGGCGTGAGTCTATTCTTTACTATTGGTCTGGATCTACTCGCTGCTTTGATAAATCTTTTGACCCAATAATTAGCCGCGATGTTGCAGCTAAAGAGGGCCCCTAAGGCGGATACCTGTACTTTAAGGGTACTGGTGGAGAGACCCAAGTCCAGCCCTTTTTGTAAAAATTCCAAGATCTGGCCTATGGGGACGGAATCACCAGTATTTATATTTGAGCTTTCGAGGAACCTTTTCCAAATTCTTACGTAAATCTTAGTTGTCACCACTTTCCTACTTTTTAGTAGAGTGTCAATTAGGTCTGGGGAGAAGCCTTTACTTTCTAGCAGTGACCGCTCAAATTCCACGCCGTGAGATGTAGGCCAGGCACCTGAGGGTGGAAGACCGGGCCCTGGGACAGAAGGTCCGGGATGTCCGGGAGAACCCAAGGATCGTCTATCGACATGATCCTGAGGTTCGAAAACCATGCTCTTCTGAGCCAGAACGGGGCGATGACTATGACCCTTGCCCTGTCTTTCCTGATCTTCCTCAACACCAGAGGAAGTAGAGATAGGGGAGGAAAGGCGTAGGCTAGCCTGAAGTCCCATTTTATCAGAAGCGCATCTACTGCCAGAGGAGTCTCCCTGGGATTTAGGGAGCAAAACTGTGTCGTTTTCGAGTTCTCCTTGGTGGCGAATAGATCCACCTCTGGCTGACCCCATCTCTGCACAATCTGAACGAAAATGGAGGGGTTTAAGGCCCACTCTCCTTGTTTTAACAGATTGCGGCTTAGGAAATCTGCCGCGATGTTCTCTTTCCCTCTTATGTGAAGAGCCGTGAGAGATAAAAAATGACGCTCTGCTAGCTGGAACAACTGTCCCGCCACATTCATCAGAGTTCTGGATCGAGTTCCGCCTTGGTGGTTGATATAGGCCACAGCCACTCGATTGTCCGAGAGAACTCGTACGTGATGGCCCTGTAGATACATAAGGAGCTCTTTAGCTGCGAGTACTACCGCTGTTAATTCTTTCAAGTTAGAAGACATTTGTATCTGATCTCGTTCCCATAGGCCCTGGAACAGAATTTCCTCCATATGCGCCCCCCAACCGGAAGGACTTGCATCTGTGGTGACCACGCGGGTAATGTTATACTCCCAAGGGACCCCTCTAGACAAGTTATTTCTTTCTAGCCACCACTCCAGGGACTCTATTGTGTTTCTGGATAAGGTCAGTCGACCTTCTAAGTTACCCCCCAGGATTCTCTGATACCATAAAACTTCGCCCTGTAGAGTTCTCGTATGAACTTGGGCCCACTGGACTGCGGGAATGCAGGATGAGAGGGAACCCAACAGGGACATGGCTTTCCTGAGGGACATGGAGGGGTTGTTGGAAGCGTTCAGGACCCGGCCATGTAGGTGCAGCAGCTTCTCTGGGGCAGACGGCATTCCTGCTTTTTTGAATCTAGGGTTAGGCCTAGAAATTGTTGAATTTTTGATGGCTGCAAACGGGATTTTTTGATATTAAGTAGCCATCCCAACCGCTCTAGAGCCGCCGTTGTTTTCTGTAATTGTTCTAAACACTGCTCGGCTGAACTGCCTATTATAAGGAGGTCATCTAAATAGGGGACGACAAGAATGTTTAGCTCGCGCAGATGGGCCATCACCTCAGCCATCACTTTGGTGAATACTTGGGGCGCAACCGCCACCCCGAAGGGTAGGGCCGCGTACTGGAAGTGCTGGATTGACCCATCCAACTGAACCGCCAGTCTAAGGAAAGATTGGTGTGCTAGACAAATTGGTATATGGTAGTAAGCGTCTTTCAGATCTAGGACCACCATGAAGCAGTTTTGAAACAGCATTTTTATTGCGGTGTTAATTGTTTCCATTTTAAACGGACGTACGACCAGGAATTTATTGAGGGCTTTGAGGTTAAATATAGCCCTAAATGAGTCGTCCGGTTTACGGACCAAGAACAGGGGGGAATAGAAGCCTTTCCCCCTCTCTTCCTCTGGAACTCTCGTCAGGACTTTTTTGTCCAGTAGCTCGAGGACCTCGGTCTCCAGGGCAGCTTGTTCTAGCGGGGAAGATTTGAGTGGAGTTACCTTGAACCGATCTTGGGGAACGCAGGAGAACTCTAGGTGCAGTCCTGTAGCTATCACCCCCAGTATCCAGCTGCTATTCGAGATTCTGGCCCAGGCCGGGTAGAAGGCAGATAATCTTCCTCCTACCGGAGCCACTAGTCATTGGGGCGGCTTCTTATTATCCCGTGATGGACCTTCTTGGCGCCCCCCTCCTCCATACATGAAGCCCGTACCTCTGGTTTTTTTGTTGTCCCATCTGTTCTGATCTCTGGCCTGTCTCCTGCGGGAATACCCTTTCCTAGAAAAAGGACGTCTCCAGGATGTATTCGGCAGACTCGGAAATTTCTTTTTCTCATCCCCGGCCTTCTCTAACAGTTCGTCTAGGACGGAGCCGAACAAGTATTCACCCTCACAGGGGATAGAACAGAGACGGGACCTGGCTTGGATATCTCCTGGCCAGCATTTTAACCAGAGGGCTCTTCGGGCCGAATTAGACAAACTTGCAGACCTGGCCGCCATTCTTACTGAGTCCGCCGAGGCATCTGCCAGAAAGGCAGCAGCATTCTGGATAATTGGAAGAGACTTACGGATGGAGACTCGGGAGGTTCCATCCTTTAGCTGAGAGTCCAATTGATCCAGCCAGACCATCATGGATCTGGCTGCGCACGTGGCTGCTATTGCTGGCCTTAGGGCGCCTGCTGACATCTCCCATGTGCCCTTTAAAAAGGAATCTGCCTTTTTATCTAGGGGGTCTTTAAGGGAGGCCATATCGTCGAAGGGTATAGATGACTTTTTTGAGGCCTTAGCTACCGCTGCATCCAGCTTGGGGGCCTTATCCCATCGACTTACTATTGGGTCCTCAAAGGGGTATCTACGCTTGAAAGCAAGCGGCATAGACCCCCTTTTTTCAGTTTTTTCCACTCCCTGTCTATCAGGCTCTGGACTCTTTCGTTTAGTGGAAAAGTCCTTTGTTTTCTGGGGTCTAGACCCCCGAACATAATGTCCTGAGCAGACAGTTCTGTCTTTTTTTCTTCTACCCCCATGGTTGACCTTATGGTTTTAATTAATTTATCCATTTGGTCCAAGGGAAAGCAGAACCGGCTGGAATCCTCTTCGGAAGAAGAAGAGGAGGCGGAGGACTCTGAGGAGATATCTTCCTTCCTAGGGCCGACTGAAGACTCTGAGCCTGAAACACTAGCTCGTCTTCTTTTAGAAGAATCTTCTTTTGATAGGGCTTTTATTTCAGTCCTGATTAATTGCCTCAGGTCTGTAGCGAAGCTTGGAGCTTCTTCCGCTACCTGCATAAATAGGGAAGAGTGTAAGAGTCTGATACTCCACTCACGTTCTACCCCTCATCTCCGTCCCTACCGTCTGTCTCACGCAAGACTGACACAATCTCTTGGGGTGGCCATCTGGTAAGGGGCAACTACAGAGGGCACATTCCTTGTGCTTCTGCTTCCCTGTGGCCTTCTTCCCCTGAGAATCAAACACATAAGGGGACACTGCATCAGGGTACATTCACGCAGATCTCTTACCCTTGCAGATGAGGACAGGTACCGGATCATGGGGGGCTGCAGGAGGATCCTTTGACCTAGAGGAACTGCTGTGGCTCTGTCCACTCGCACGTCCCTCCTTCCGCCTCTTAGGTTGGTCACTGGGGCGCTTTGCCACGGGCTGCACCTCTTGTGGGTCCATGGGGGCTTCTGTTGTGTCCATTGCTGGGCCTCCAGAAGCACCTCAGCAGCAATGCCTTCTGTCTTAAGAAGGCTCCCCCTCCGGTTTAGCAGGAACTCTGTCCGGTGTTCGGGCCCCCCATTGGACCGCTCCTCGCGATCCTCCCCCTCCCCTTCAGGTGCCCGGCCCCCTCAGGCGGCGGGCGCGCATCGGCGCGCGTTCACCACAACCGGAAGCCGCCGGCATCCGACTTCCGGTTTCGGCGCTAGGCCCCGCCCCCTTCGCCGTGTCACTTCCACCGCGCGATAGAGGCCGCGGGGACGCGCGGCAAGGGGCTAGGACTGCGCCGCCGGCTCGGAACCGCCGCTCCCTTTGTGGGACACCGCCGGCGGCGCCCGCCCGAACGGACCGCACCCCCGGGGGAAGGAGACACAGGGGGACCCGCTTACCTCACCGGCCCCGTGGAGAAGGCGACCGCCGGACCCTGTCTCCGCCTGCTCTTACCACTGCCGTGGAAATCCTACCCGGACCCACGGTGGCGCATCCAGGGCCCCCAGCGAGACCGAGGTAGGAGAACCCCCCGCTACCTGAGTCGGTCCGCTGGCCTGGGATTCGGTTATCCATGACGGACGATCTGTAGGGAGTTCTGTCCTTGTTAGGAACAGGAAACCAACTGATTTGGTAACCCTCTGCTATTGTTCTCAGTACCCACTGACTTTTTGTGAACCGAGACCACTGGGAACTGAATTCTCTGAGCCGACCCCCTATGTTGGTATAGTCATGTCCTTCTGGATCTAGTACGTGATCCAGAAGGGGGAGCTCTAGGTCTTCCAGCTCTAGAGTGGGTGCTACCGTAGGAACCCCTCTGAGAACTCCCCTGGTATCTATAGTACTGCTGTCTTCTATATCCACCAGGTCTACGAAAGGGCTGGTCCCTAGGTTTCTTTTCCTCTGGAAACCCCTTCTTTATATCGGATGCTTTTTCCAATATGTCATCTAATGCTGGGCCAAAAACCTTTAACCTGGAGAAGGGAAGGGCACAGAGCTAGTTTTTAGAGGCTCTGTAACTTGACCAGGTCTTTAACCAGATAGCTCTGTGAGCCGAATTTGACAAAGAGCCATTTCGGGCCGAGAATCTCACATATTCCGCCGATGCATCGGCTAGGAAGGCTGTGGCTGACTTCATAATTGGGAGTGAATCTATAACTTCCTCCCTTGGGGTTTTATTAGTCAGGTGTTCCTCTAACTGCCCCAACCATAAAGACATAGATCTTGCTACCGAAGTAGCTGCTACGATTTTTTTTAATTAAGGCTGCAGATGTCTCCCAGGCCCGCCTTAATAGGTTATCCACCTTCCTATCCATGGGGTCCTTCAGGCTAGAGGCGTCCTCGAAGGGGATAGCTGTTTTCTTGGCCACTTTTGCTACAGGGACATCAATCTTGGGAACTTCATCCCACACTTTAATGTCCTCAGGGTCGACGTCTCTAAAAGTTCCAGGACATCACGAGACGCTTTTCCGCTTCCACCCACTCCTCCAGGACCATTGCTCTCACATGGTCGTTCACTGGGAATACTAATTTTCTCTGCGACCTAAGGCCCCCAAACATCATGTCCTGTCTGGACTGAGGTTTCTGGACCTCCTCTATTGTGTCTCTGATGGCCTGTATCAGGTTGTCTGTATCGTCCGAGGAAAAGAGGTATCTTCTCCCATGCTCTGGTTCATTAGCGCGCACTTTGCCTTCTTCCTGATCCGACTCTGAGGAGTAGGAATTTTCCTCTGAACTAAGCTCCATCTCCCGTCAGGTCCGCTTGGCACTGGGACCTGGATTGGCTGGCAAAGGCTGGGAAAAGGTGGCCATGGAAGTCTGGACCTCCTCTCGAATCAGCGATTTCATCTCTTACTTTGACCGTACAGGTGACGCACATCTTTTTGTGCTTGCTGGAGAGCTTAACCCTGCATACAGGACACCTATTGGTTTTCCCTGGATCTTTCCCTGTCTGTTTGGTTGTGGGAGTGGGCGCTATTGGTTGTGCCTTTTCCTGCATAGTGCAAGAGAGGGACAGTCAGGCTCCAGTCAGGGAAGTCAGGGTCTCGGTCGGTCGGTTTGCGCTAAGCACACTTACCCCGTCCGGATCGACCCTTTTCCCTGGTCCTCCATCCTTCGCTGAGCCTCTGCGAGGTCAGGAAGGCTGCTGCTGCCTGTCTCGCTGTTGCCGCACTCTGCTATTTCAGAGCGCCCGCCGGCGGCCTGGATTTCCGGCGCTCTGACATCACTGGAAGTGCGCCTTGGTCTCCCTCCACGCGACTTCCTGTCCCCGCGCTGCGGCCGGCGTCGGAGCTGAGAGCCTCCACTGCGGGAGGAAGCAGCTCTACCCAGGGGGGTTTCAGCGTTGGGGCCGCTTCACAGGAGGAAGGTTTGGCTGGGCCGCCCGATCCCCCTGGACCCCTCCGGTAAGACGAATACTCTTGTGCGTCCCTCCATGCAGGGACAGGAAGAAACACTGAGGGAATGTGGGTGGAGACTGTTTTAACCTCTTGTGTGCTCTTCCTGTCCCTGCAAGGAGGCGAAGGACGTCCTCCCTGGTGCTGTCAGGAGGGACGTCCTGGAAAATCGCATATGAATGAAGTGTCCATGTGATGACTACTGGAACCTGCAGAGCTGAATCCTGACATTGCAGGCTTCTGAATTCTCAGAACAAATGCACTGCACACATTTAAGATTCTCCCGTACCGGTGGACAGTCATGTCAGCACAAGCATCTGATTTGTATACTTCTGGCCACATTCCGACTAGACGTGTCTGACCTCGCTCAGTTCATTCTAATTGAGTGAGGCCACACACGTCTAGTCAGCATGTGACCACATGTATGTAAATCGCCAGCACGAGAGAATCCTGACAGCGTTCAGTGAGCACTGTGAGAATTCAGAAGTCTGCAGTCACATAGAATGACTGCAGACTCATCACAGTCCTGAACAACCCCTTTAAAGCTCCTACCATAAATAAAAACATGAGAATAAGTCAGTATCACAAATAACATTTACATTCAGGTACCTTATAGATGACGTAGTCTCTGTAGTTGTTCTCCTTTTCTTCATCTTGTCCAGACCCCATGATGAGTTTTCTCGTCCACATCTCGTCTCTGCAGACTTCCATCTTCTCCGGTCTTCAGCAGCAAATCTCCACAAGATGCCGTTAAAGATAGAAGTGTCATTATAATGCTCCTGAATAAAAAAATGCCCCTCACTATATTGTCTGCACAAAATATGACCCCTGCACTGTCCCTCTTATGGATATATGCTCTTTACACTGACCTCACCTTTCCATACCGACCCCCCTCTTCACACTGTCCTCTCATACTGTGTCCCCCCTATAGGGCCCAGTATTTATACTGTACTCTCTCATCACACTCCCGCTCCTTGGTATACTATCCCCTTCTGGCTGTGCCCTTACAATGTCCCCCCCATGCTATGCCCCCACTACTCAGTTTCTATTCTGTGCCCGCTCACTTTTTTCCCCCCATACTATCTCCTCATATTATTTCCCTCCCTCCTCATACTGTCTCCTCACACATCCCCCTGTTCACCATACTGTCTCCTCATATATTTACCCCCTTACTCTCTATACTGTCTTCTCACACATACCCCTGACTCTCCATACTGTGTCTGCACACATCCCATCACCCTCACTCCCCATACTGTGTCCACATACATTTTTCACATCACTACTCATACTGTGTTCGCATACATTCCCCGTTCCCTCCCCATACTGTCTGCACTCATCCCCAATCACCATACTGTTTCTGCACCCATCCCCCCATACTGTTTCCTCATACATGCCCCCATTCCCCTATACTGTTTCCTCGTACTTGCTCGCCCATTCCCACGTACTGTTTCCTCGTACATGCCCCCCATTCCCAAGTACTGTTTCCTCGTACATGCCCCCCATTCCCCAGTACTGTTTCCTCGTACATGCCCCCCATTCCCCAGTACTGTTTCCTCGTACATGCCTCCCATTCCCCCGTACATGCCTCCCATTCACCCATACATGCCCCCCATTCCCGTGTACTGTTTCCTCGTACATGCCCCAATTCCCAAGTACTGTTTCATCAAACATGCCCCCATCTCCTCCTTTGCACCTCATTTTGTGTCCTCAAATCTCCCCACCATACATTAAATCCCCCATTCACCACTCCAAATCCCCTCCCACACATTAAATCCCACATCCCCACTCCAATTCTCCCCACACAAAACAAATCTCCCTGTTAGGAACGGCGGAACGCACTAAATAAAATAAATAATAAGGTGTGTTCGCCGCTCTGGGTCCACCGTGCAGAAGGTGTTATAACTGCTGCTGAGTATTGGCAGACGTGCTATATGGCGGTATAATGCTCACGGGTTCAACTTCACCCGAAGTGCGCAAAGCGGACTCTGTTAAGTCACAGAGGCACTGTAACATAAACATACAAAAAGCTGAGCCTGTTAGTGTCACAGGCCTCAGATAAATTCACACACAGTATGTGGTCACAGGAGCAGGACCCAAGGCAGAGGAGCTGCGTCCGTCTAGACCTACTGTGCGTGCGGCGTCGCTACTGCGGTCGCCAAAGAGGGCTGCAACTGCAGCGCGACGTAGGACACTGCCACTAGTCGACAAAGCAAAGAAGCAGGCGCAATGACGGACGCTAGCACTGAGGATGATGGAGAAGTGGCTTGAGGCTTGCCACGCGCTTGCGCTGACTCTAATTTAAGTCCCTGTACACATTTGTAATATCAGAGGGAGGGGATCTTAATGAGACATTCACCAGAATAATACATCCATCATCATTCACACAGTAGCAACTAGAGACTATACTAGCGCATGGCCGAACGGTCATGCGCGCTTTTTATAGCCGGGACCTTCCGGAAGCTTCCAGATCTCCAGATGGACCAATGAGATCTGGAGCAGGACCTGGGCACATGACTCCCGATCTCCAATGGGAGACCGTCTCGTGAGCATGCCCAGTAGGAGAACAGAGGGACTTAGTCTCTGGAGCGATCTGCTTAAAAACAATCTACTCTGCGGGAGATAGACAGCAGGAGACCGCAGAATGCGAAGCTCTGATTCCTGCAGAGTAGATGCAGAAACCCGACGCCTAACACTCCCCATCCCCACTCAAATTCTGCCCCCATCTTCACTCCTAATTCCCCCCCACACTTTAAATCTACCCCCATGTATTTAATCTTTGGTGTCTTCAGCTCCAATGGAGCACTTAACACCCATATGCCTCTCTGCAGCACCGGCGAGTGACGTCAGCAGCGTGATCACATGACATGATCACGCAGCTGGCGTCGCTCTGACCCGGCGGTCAGAGCTTCAATTGTACTTGCGTCTCCAAGATGTAAGCATAATGATTCCATGGGAGCCGATGCGCTGCAGCTTCTCTGTGCCGGCTGTCAGCTTGACAGTCGGCACAGAGAACAGCTGACTCAGAGTCTGGGGGGTGCCAGAATGCAGCCGCCGGGGGAGACAATGTGGACCACCGCATTAGGCGGCCTGACTGCGCCCCCCTGCTGGCTGCGCCCAGGGCACATGCCCCGGCTTCCCCCCTTAGATACGCCTGAGTAAGACGCTGGGTGAGAAGGAGACAGCTGTTGGTGCAATAGTAAGAAAGTGGAAGAAATACAAAATGACTGTCAATCGACATCGATCTGGGGCACCATGCAAAATTTCACCTCATGGGCTATCCTTGATCATGAGGAATGCGAGAGATTAGCCTAAAACTACACAGGGGGAACTTGTTAATGATCTCAAGGCAGCTGGGACCACAGTCACCAAGAAAACCATTGGTAACACATTACACTTTAAAGGTTTAAAATCGTGCAGTGACCGCAAGGTCCCCCTGCTCAAGAAGCCACATGTGCAGGCCCGTCTGAAGTTTGCCAGTGAACACCTGGATGATTCTGTCAGTGATTGGGAGAAGGAAGGTGCTGTGGTCAGATGAGACAAAAATTGAGGTCTTAGGCATTAACTCGCCGTGATTCGAGGAAGAGAAATGCTGCCTATTACCCAAAGAACAACGTCCCCACTGTCAAGCATGGAGGTGGAAACATTATGTTTTGAGGGTGTTTCTCTGTTAAAGGCACAGGACTACTTCACTGCATCACCGTAAAATCCTCAGTGACAAAGCTCCTTCCCTCCGCCAGGACAGCAAAAATGGGTCGTGGCCGGGTCTTCCAACAAAACAAGAACACAAGACATACAGCCAAGGCAACAAAAGATTGGCTCAAAAAGAAGCACATTAAGGTCATGGAGTGGCCTAGCCAGTCTTCAAATCTCAATCCTAAAAAAACTTATGCTGGAAGTTGAAGATCCGAGTTGCCAAGCGACAGCCTCAAAATCTAGTGGAGCAAAATTCCTCCTGACATGTGCGCAAACCTCATCATCAACTACAAGAAAAGCCTGACTGCTGCGCTTGCCAACAAGGGTTTTGCCACCATGTATTAAGTCTTGTTTGCCAGAGCGATCAAATACTTATTTCTCACTGCAAAATGCAAATAATATAATTTATACAATGTGATTTTCTGGATTTTATTTTTGATATTCTATCTCTCAATAATAAAATTAATCTACCCTTAAAAATATAGACTGTTCATGTCAGTAGGCAAACTTACAAAATCAGCAGGGGTTCAAATAATTATTTCCCACACTGTATGTGGGGCCCATTATTCGGTATGGAAGACTATGTGGGGCCCATTTTACAGTATGGAGGTCTATATGGGGCTCATTATTCTGTATGAAGGACTATGTGGGGACTAATATTCTGTATGGAGGACTATGTGAGTCCAATTTTTCTGTAAGGAGGACAATGTGGGGACTTTATACTGTATAAAGGATTTTGTGGGGAAACTATACTGTAGCCTGACTGAGCTGAGCCACAGAACACCAGAGAGGTTGGTAACTAATCGGATGGCAGAACCCTGATCCTATCCACACAACTAGCAGTAGCCGTGGAGCGTACTTACGATGATCCTAGACGCCTCGGCACAGCCGGAGAGCTAACTATGCCTAAAGCAAGAAAGGGGAAATCTAAACTGCCCCAGAGAAGACCCCAAAGGAATAGATAGCCCCCAAACATATACTGAACAAATGATGGGGCCCACACTGACTAGACAGGACAGGAAAGGATAGACACTGTCTGCAATTACGCAAAAAACTCTACAAAATGTCCAACACGACTGATGCAAAAAACCCTGAAATCACATGACTTCACCTCCCACTATATCAGCACTCTGGTAGATTCTGAAAGCAAAGCAATAGAGACCAATCTAACAGGGGGCAAAACAAACTGGCACAAGCAGCAACACATGGGTGGTGATTCAGCACAGCCCCAGCTGGAGCTGGCTGACCCGCACAAAGCAGGAATAGACAGAACCTGAACAATTGCAAACAGAAAAGCAAATGAATCACTTAGCTGGACAATGCAGGGATAGAGCTGGATACGTCAGACCTCAGGAGGCAAGGCAGCAAAAAAAATCACCAGCAGGGATAGAGGGCGTCGGCTGTCTTAAATCCCAATCTGAAGCCCCAGATCTCCAATCGTCGTCCTCATTATCAGGTGGCAAGTCTCTGTCATTCAAATCAGCTCCACTACCTCCAGTAACCACCAGAGGGAGCCCAGAAAGAGAACCTGCAACCCCTCTGTCAAACCGACCAGCTCCACTACCTTCAGTAATAACCAGAGGGAGACCGAGGCCAGAAAGCGAATTCACAACAGTACCCCCCCTTGAGGAGGGGTCACTGAACCCTCATCCACGCCACCAGACTGATCAGGATGGGCCCGGTGAAAAGCACGAACCAATCTTATGGCATGAATGTCAGAAGCAGAGACCCAAGAATTATCCTCCTGGCCATAACCCTTCCATTTGACCAAGTACTGGAGTCTCCGTCTGGCCAAACGAGAATCCAATATTTTCTCTGCCTCGTACTCCAAATTGCCCTCAACCAATACAGGGTCCAGAGGCGCCGCCACAGGAACCACTGGCTCCACAAACCTCTTCAACAAAGATTTATGAAACACGTTATGGATCTTAAACGTAACTGGAAGAGCCAATCGGAAAGAAACGGGATTAAGGATCTCCAGAATCTTATAAGGACCAATGAATCTTGGCTTGAATTTTAGAGACGCAACCTTCATAGGAATATTCTTTGAAGACAACCAAACCATATCACCCACTTTAAACCGGGGACCAATGGTCCTATACCGGTTAGAAAACCGTTGGGCTTTCTCCTGGGAGTGGGACAACTTATCCACCACTCGGTCCCAAATCTGCTGCATTCTCTCAACCACAGAGTCCACACTTGGGCAGGTCGAAGATTCCACCTGCCCTGAGGAAAATCGAGGAGGAAACCCAAAGTTACAAAAAAAGCGACAGCGAAGTGGCAGAACTAGCCCTATTATTTAGCGCGAATTCGGCCAAGGGCAAAAATGAGATCCAGCCATCCTGATCAGCAGATATGAAACATCTCAAGTAGGACTCCAAAGTCTGGTTTGTTCTCTTGGTCTGCCCATTGGTCTGAGGATGAAATGCAGAGGAGAAAGATAACTGAATTCCCAGTTTGGAACAAAAAGCTCTCCAAAATCTGGAAACAAACTGAACTCCTCTGTCCGACACAATGTTTTCAGGAATCCCGTGCTACCGAACCACCTGTTGTAAGAAGAAGGGCACCAACTCAGAAGAAGATGGCAACTTTGGGAGTGGTACAAGATGGACCATCTTAGAAAATCTATCACAGATCAACCAGATAACAGTCATTCTCTGAGAGACAGGAAGATCGGAAATAAAATCCATTGAGATATGGGTCCATGGCCTCCTGGGCACCAGCAGGGGCATCAACAACCCACAAGAAAGAGAACAAGGCTTGGATCGAGAACAAGTCCCACAGGACTGCACAAAATTCCTGACATCATGAGACAAGGCAGGCCACCAAAAAGACCCGACTCACCAAATCTCTGGTACCAAAAATACCTGGATGACCAGCCAACGCGGAGCAATGAATTTCAGACATTACTCTTTTCCTCCACTGGTCAGGGACATACAATTTTCCCTTAGGGCAACGTTCAGGTCTGTCCTCCTGAAATTCCTCCAGGGTACGTCTCAAATCGGGTGAGATGGCGAAAAGAACTACATCCTCATTTAGAATGGTAGTAGGTTCGGTTACATCAAGAGAGTCCGCAAAGAAACTCCTAGAAAGAGCGTCCGCCTTAACATTCTTAGTGCCTGGAAGAAAAGAGACCACAAAATTAAAATGCGTGAAAAACAAGGCCCACCTAGCCTGTCTAGGATTCAAGCGCTTGGCTGACTCAAGGTAAATCAAATTCTTGTGGTCGGTGAGGACCACAACTTGATGTCTAGCTCCCTCCAACCAATGTCTCCACTCTTCAAATGCCCATTTCATGGCCAACAATTCCCGATTCCCCACGTCATAGTTACGTTCAGATGGGGAGAATTTTCGAGAAAAGAAAGCACAGGGATTCATTAGAAGTCACCGGATCTTTTTGGGACAAAACAGCTCCTGCACCAATCTCAGAAGCATCTACCTCCACCTGAAATGTGAGTGAGACATCAGTTTGCCGTAGAACCAGAGCAGAAGTGAATCTCCGCTTAAGCTCCTGAAATGCCGAGACTGCCTCTGGAGACTAATTCACCACATCAGCGCCCTTTTTGGTCAAATCAGTCAGTGGTTTAACAATACCAGAAAAATTACTTATAAATTTATGGTAGAAAGTAGCAAAACCCAAAAACTTCCGGAGAGCCTTCAAAGAAGTGGGCTGAACCCAATCATAAATGGCCTGTATCTTGGCCAGGTCCATTTCAATAGCAGACGGGGACAAAATGAATCCCAAAAATTAAATCCTCTGTACACCAAAGAGGCACTTCGATCCCTTAACATGTATGTAAGTATAGTACCTGGATAAGAATGAAGTGATTAAACAGAGTCAGCATGGGTTTGTAACTACTAAGTCATGTCAGACTAACTTAATTTCCTTCTATGACAGAATCACTGATTGGGTGGATCAGGGAAATGCTGTAGATATAGTATATCTTGACTTCAGCAAAGCATTTGACAAAGTCTCTCATACAATCCTTATAGAAAAAATGGCTAAGCATGGAATGGACAAGGCAACTGTTAGGTGGATTCATAACTGGCTTAGTGATCGGACCCAAAGAGTGGTCATAAATGGCTGCACATCCAGTTGGAAGAATGTCTCAAGTGGGGTACCACAGGGCTCTGTCCTGGGCCCTGTATTGTTCAACATCTTGATCAATGATTTAGATGAAGGAATTGAGGTAAACTGATTACATTTGCTGATGACACAAAGCTAGGAGGGATAGCTAATACTAGAGAAGAGAGAGAGAGGATTCAAAAAGATATAAGTAAACTGGAGCAGTGGGCAGCAACTAACAGAATGGTTTTTACCAGGGAAAAATGCAAAGTACTACATCTAGGCAAAAAATATGAAAAAAGCATATATAGAATGGGAGGAATAAGGCTAAGCAACAGCACATGTGAAAAAGACTTGGGTATACTAATAGATCACAGACTGAATATGAGTCAACAGTGTGATGCAGCAGCTAAAAAGGCAAATGCAATTCTAGGAAGTATTAACAGAAGCATACAGTCTAGATCACATGAAGTCATTATTGAAGTCATCTGGAATACTGTGTCCAGTTTTGGGCACCACATTTTAAAAAAGACATCAACAAACTGGAGCAAGTTCAGAAAAGAGCGACCAGAATGGTGACCGGTCTGCAAACCCTGTCTTATGAGGAAAGGTTGCAGGATTTGGGAATGTTTAGCTTGCAGAAGAGAAGACTGAGAGGAGACTTAATAGCTGTCTACAAATATCTAAAGGGCTGTCACATTGTAGAAAGATCATCTTTATTCTCATTTGCACAAGGAAAGACTAGAAGCAATGGGATGAAACTGAATGGGAGGAGACACAGATTAGATATTAGAAAAAACTTTTTGACAGCGTGATCAATGAGTGGAACAGGCTGCCACGAGAAGTGGCGAGTTCTCCTTCAATAGAAGTCTTCAAACAGAGGCTGGACAGACATCTGTCTGGGATGATTTAGCGAATCCTGCTTTTGCGCAGGGGGTTGGACCAGATGGCCCAGGAGGTCCCTTCCAACTCTACGATTCTATGATTCTACGATTCATACAGAGAATTTTCCCTTAAAATCCGGAACACAGTCCGGACATGTTCCACATGAGAATCCCAATCACTGGAAAACACCAAAATATCATCCAGATAAATGATCAAAAACATCCACAAAGTCCTGGAAAATATCATTCATAAAAGATTGGAAGACAGAAGGGGCATTAGTGAGCCCAAAAGGCATCACCAGGTACTCAAAATGTCCCTCCGGAGTATTAAACACCATCTTCCATTCATCCCCATGCTTGGTGCGAATAAGATTATACGCCCCCCTGAGGTCAAGCTTGGTAAACCAACAGGCACTTTTAACTCTGCAAAATAAATCAGAAATCAGGGGTAACGGGTACTGATATTTAACAGTGATCTTGTTAAGGGAACGATAGTCAATACATGGCCTTAATGAACCATCTTTCTTGGCCACAAAAAAAACCCAGCACCTAAAGGTGAAGAGGATGGTCTAATATGACCCTTCTCCAATGACTCCTTGATATAAGATCGCATAGCATCATGTTCAGGTACCGATAAGTTGAAAAGCCGACCTTTGGGAAATTTACACCCGGGCATTAACTCAATTGCACAGTCATAACTCCTATGAAGAGGCAAAGACGCAGACTTACTCTCACTAAATACATCAGAAAAATCAGCCAAATAGTCAGGAATATCATGAGACTGGGGAGAGTTGGAGAAAACAGGAGCATCACTAAGAACACATTGACAACCCCAACACACCACAGACACAGATTTCCAATCCAAAACAGGAATATGAGTTTGCAACCAAGGAAACCCCAGAACAATAGTATCATGCAAATTGTGCAACACCAAAAATTTACAATTTTCTTGCTGGTCCGGGGCGACCCGCGTCCAAAACTGGGGTTTATTCTCCGCCAAAGGGGTAGCATCAATACCCCTCAAAGGGATAGGAGTCCGCAGGGGTATCATGGGAAAACCACAAGGTTTAGCAAAGTCCAAATCCATCAGATTCAAAGCTGCTCCTGAATCTACAAAAGCCTTAGCGGAAAATGTAGACAAGGAACAGATCAGGGTGTGAGCAAAACGCTTTTCTCGTTTAAGGCAGACAGAACTAGTATGAGAGGCGTCCCCACCGAAAAAACACAGCTTATTACGCCTTCTAAACTCCTGACGTTGCAACCTAGACACATTGCATAGATTCAGACATGGGTGGACATACCGTCTGTTCAACCGGTGCACTGCACCGGGGCCCAGAGCCTCTAGGGGGCCCCTGAAGGGCGGCTAATGATGAGGGCAATCTGGCAGTTTTCTCCGGGCCCGAGGCTCCGGGAGGCCCCTGGCCAGATTGCCCTCATGTGTAGCGGCGGCCAGGGAGCGATCCAAGCAGCTCCACTGCCTGCAAGAGGGAATAGCAGGAGCGGAGCTGCAAGGACCCGTCCTGCTTCCTGTCTCTGACTGACACAGAGAGTAGCGCGCCACTGAATGACGTCATCATTCAGCGGCCGTTGCTGTGTCAAAGCGAGGAAGCGCGGGCAATGCTGCGGACAGGTGAGAGGTGGTGTCTGTGTGTATATGTATGTGTCTGTGTAAGTCTGTGTGTGTGTATGTATGTCTGTGTGTGTGTATGTATGTCTGTCTATGTGTGTATGTATGTCTGTCTATGTGTGTATGTATGTCTGTGTGTGTATGTATGTCTGTGTGTGTATGTATGTCTGTGTGTGTATGTATGTCTGTGTGTGTATGTATGTATGTATGTATGTATGTCTGTGTATGTATGTATGTATGTATGTGTGTGTATGTATGTCTGTGTGTGTATGTATGTCTGTGTATGTATGTATGTATGTATGTGTGTGTATGTATGTCTGTGTATGTATGTATGTATGTCTGTGTGTGTATAGGTTAGCCTGGCCCTGGAGGAGATGGGGACATGAGGAGAAGACAGTGATGGGGAGAGAAGGCCATGATGCCTGGGGTGATGGGAGAAGGCCATGAGGGGGTAATGGGAGAAGGCCATGAGGGGGTGATGGGAGAAGGCCATGAGGGGGTGATGGGAGAAGGCCATGAGGGGGTGATGGGAGAAGGTCATGAGGGGGTAATGGGAGAAGGCCATGATGGGGGTGATGGAGAGAAGGCAATGATGGGAGTGATGGAGAGACGGCAGTGATGGGGTGATGGAGAAGGCAATGATGGGGAGAAGGGAGTGATGGGGAGAAGGCAATGATGGGAGTGATGGAGAAGGCAAGGATGGGGGTGATGGAGCAGGCAAGGATGGGAGTGATGGGGTGATGGAGCAGGCAATGATGGGAGTGATGGGGAGAAGGCAGTGATGGGGTGATGGAGCAGGCAATGATGGGAGTGATGGGGTGATGGAGCAGGCAATGATGGGGGTGATGGAGCAGACAATGATGGGAGTGATGGGGTGATGGAGCAGGCAATGATGGGAGTGATGGGGTGATGGAGCAGGCAATGATGGGAGTGATGGGGAGAAGGCAATGATGGGGTGATGGAGCAGGCAATGATGGGAGTGATGGGGTGATGGAGCAGGCAATGATGGGAGTGATGGGGTGAAGGCGAAGGCAATGATGGAGTGATGGAGAGGGCAATGATGGGGTGGTGGGGGAAAAAGTAATGATGATGGGGTGGTGGGGGAGAATGCAATGAAGGTGGTGGTGGAAAGGGCATGGTGGAGGAGGAGGAGGAAATGATGGAGGTGGTGGAATGGGCAATGATGGGAGTGGTGGGGTAGAAAGGAAAGATAGTCGTGGGGGAGAAGACAATTATGGAGGTGGTGAAGAGGGCAATGATGAGGTGGGGGAGAGGACAATAATGGGATGCGAGTGGAGGAGGACAATGAGGGGTGTGGGGGATTGGGATGGGAAGAAGGGGAACTTATAATGGCCTTAGGAACAGGGGAAGGTGGAGGAAGACATTATTATCGCTTATTATGTCTAACACAGTCCCTTATTAGATAGTGTACTCACTATGTCTAACACAGTTCCTTAGTATATAGTGTACTCACTATGTCTATCACAGTCCCTTAGTATATAGTGTACTCACTAATTCTGTATAACACCATCCTTAGTTACATAGTTTCCTCTTTTATTATGTATAACACCATCCCTTATTACGTACCATCCTCTCTAGTTATATATGGTGCCGTCCCTTATTATATAGCTTCCTCTGCTGTTATGTATAGTGCTGTCTCATACATAGTGTATTCTTGCTAATTTTGTTATTTACAGTGCCCTCTTTTATTACATAGTCCCCTCTCTTTTTAGATATAAAATGACTGCTGATCGAGGAGCCAGTGACCAAACTACCAGTCCATCAGCTCCTCCATTAGAAAGGAAGCTTTCCCATGCTTAATCAGCGATCATTGCATTATACAGCTAACAAGACAGGACGGTATGTAATAAAAAACAGGGCTCTATATAATCCGATATGTAAGGGACGGTACTGTACATAACAAGAGAGGGCACTGTGTAAGGGACAGCAATATACATAATAAAGGAGACTATGTAATATATATACATGTATGTGTGTGTGTGGCTATATAATATCTATCTATGTATATATATCTAATATATAAATCTCAAGTGTGTGTGTGTGTGTATGTATGTCCATGTCCGGGATTGGCATCCGCACCGTCACAGCTACAGCCACAAAATTTGGCAAAGTCACACGTCTGGGCCCCGAGAGCGTCCTAGGCTATGTTGTGAGGTGAAATTTTAACCCCGCGCGTTCCAATTCACCAAACAATTTTGCACCTATCTACATAAGGGGGAAACAGTGTGTGTGTATCAAGCCCCGCCCCTCATTATGATGTCATAATGGTTGACTATGGGATGGAGGATGTGTGATGGGTATATGGGCACGGGACTATGGGATGGAGGATGTGTGATGGGTATATGGGCACTGGACTATGGGATGGAGGATATGTATGACGGGTATATGGGCACGGGACTATGGGATGGCGGATATGTGTGATGGGTATATGGGCACTGGACTATGGGATGGAGGATGTGTGATGGGTATATGGGCACTGGACTATGGGATGGAGGATAAGTATGACGGGTATATGGGCATGGGACTATGGGATGGCGGATATGTATGATGGGTATATGGGCACGGGACTATGGGATGGAGGATATGTATGACGGGTATATGGGCACTGGACTATGGGGTGGAGGATATGTATGACAGGTATATGGGCACGGGACAATGGGATGGCGGATATGTGTGATGGGTATATGGGCACGGGACTATGGGATGGAGGATATGTACATTATGATGGGTATATGGGACTGCGGAGAAGCAGCTTGGTATACATTTTTTTGCAAAAAACGTATCGACTAAATACCCTGTATTTGTTATCTGGCACTTGCTGATTACTGTCATATATTTTACTGCAGAGTATTTTTGTTGTGTCTCAGTTAGTGGGTGGTGTGAACGTTGTCTTACCGACTTGTTCATATTTGTGCATGTCACATGTGTTTTTAATCCGTTTTTTCCTTCCTAGCATGGTTTGAGAGACCCCACCACTCTCTTGTGTGGCATGCACAAAAGAGCTTTCTTGCACCAGCATCCAGCCAATACAACTGAACGCATTGACGAGTGCTCCTTCTCCCATCATCTCCCTCTCAGCATCTGATGCAGACACTGACAGTGGGTGCAATGACGTCACTGCCTGGCGCCCGCTGTCAGGAGAAGAGCAGGAGATAAGAGCAGCGCAGTAGGTGGGAGGAAGAGAGGTATTTTTTTTTTTATGGAGGTGCATTATAATACAAAGGCTGCCTATGGGGGGCCTTACATTACAGTCTGCCTATGGGGGGGTGCTGCCTAACATTACAGTCTGCCTATGGGGGGTGCTGCCTTACATTACAGACTGCCTATGGGGGGGGTGCTGCCTAACATTACAGACTGCCTATGGGGGGGGTGCTGCCTAACATTACAGTCTGCCTATGGGGGGGGTGCTGCCTAACATTACAGTCTGCCTATGGGGGGGGTGCTGCCTAACATTACAGACTGCCTATGGGGGGGGGGCTGCTGCCTAACATTACAGTCTGCCTATGGGGGGGGTGCTGCCTAACATTACAGTCTGCTTATGGGGGGTGCTGCCTTACATTACAGACTGCCTATGGGGGGGGTGCTGCCTAACATTAGTCTGCCTATGGGGGGTGCTGCCTTACATTACAGACTGCCTATGGGGGGGGGGCTGCTGCCTAACATTACAGTCTGCCTATGGGGGGTGCTGCCTTACCTAACAGACTGCCTACGGGGGGGTGCTGCCTTACATTACAGTCTGCCTAAGGGGGTGAGTGCTGCCTAACATTACAGTCTGCCTATGGGGAGTGCTGCCTTACATTACAGACTGCCTATGGAGGGGGGGTGCTGCCTTACATTAGTCTGCCTATGGGGGGGTGCTGCCTTACATTACAGACTGCCTACGGGGGGGTGCTGCCTTACATTACAGACTGCCTACGGGGGGTGGTGCCTTATATTTCAGTCTGCCTATGGGGAGTGCTGCCTTACATTACAGACTGCCTATGGAGGGGTGGTGCTGCCTTACATTAGTCTGCCTATGGGGGGGTGCTGCCTTACATTACAGTCTGCCTACGGGGGGGTGCTGCCTTACATTACAGTCTGCCTACGGGGGGTGGTGCCTTATATTTCAGTCTGCCTATGGGGGGGTGCTGCCTTACATTAGTCTGCCTATGGGGGGGTGCTGCCTTATATTTCAGTCTGCCTACGGGGGGCCATTTGGCATAAGTTCTGTTGTTTTGGGGATTTCCGTACTTCTCCCAAGGGTGGGGGCCACTTCATAAGTGGAGGAAGATCTCTGGACAATATACTGGGCCTGAATTAATAAATCCAAAATGGAGTCTCCCTCATCCCTCACAACTGCAGAGAAAGGTGGAGAGACAGACCCCAAAAGACTGCAGAGAAAGGTGGAGAGACAGACCCCAAAAGACTGCAGAGAAAGGTGGAGAGACAGACCCCAAAAGACTGCAGAGAAAAGTGGGAGAGACGGACCCAAAAAGACTGCAGAGAAAGGTGGGAGAGACAGACCCCAAAAGATTGCAGAGAAAGGTGGAGAGACAGACCCAAAAAGACTGCAGAGAAAGGTGGAGAGACAGACACCAAAAGACTGCAGAGAAAAGTGGGAGAGACGGACCCAAAAAGACTGCAGAGAAAGGTGGGAGAGACAGATCCCAAAAGACTGCAGAGAAAGGTGGAGAGACAGACCCCAAAAGACTGCAGAGAAAGGTGGAGAGACAGACACCAAAAGACTGCAGAGAAAAGTGGGAGAGACGGACCCAAAAAGACTGCAGAGAAAGGGGGAGAGACAGACCCCAAAAGATTGCAGAGAAAGGTGGAGAGACAGACACCAAAAGACTGCAGAGAAAAGTGGGAGAGACGGACCCAAAAAGACTGCAGAGAAAGGTGGGAGAGACAGACCCCAAAAGATTGCAGAGAAAGGTGGAGAGACAGACACCAAAAGACTGCAGAGAAAAGTGGGAGAGACGGACCCAAAAAGACTGCAGAGAAAGGTGGGAGAGACAGACCCCAAAAGACTGCAGAGAAAGGTGGGAGAGACAGACCCCAAAAGATTGCAGAGAAAGGTGGAGAGACAGACACCAAAAGACTGCAGAGAAAGGTGGGAGAGACGGACCCAAAAAGACTGAAGAGAAAGGTGGGAGAGACAGACCCCAAAAGACTGCAGAGAAAAGAGGGAGATAGACCCCACAAGACTGCAGAGAAAGGAAGAGACAGATGCCAAAAAACTGCAGAGAAAGGGGGAGAGACAGACCCCAAAAGACTGCAGAGAAAGGTGGGAGAGACAGACCCCAAAAGACTGCAGAGAAAGGTGGGAGAGACAGACCCCAAAAGACTCCAGAGTCAGGCTGTGTGCACACGATGCAGATTTGCAGCGGTTCCGCAGCGGATTTTACCGCGCAGAAACGTTGCATTTCTGCATTGTGATGTACAGTAGCCTTAAAATCAATGTAAAAAAAAAACCGCTGTGCAGACGCTGCGGATTTTTCCGCGATACAAAATCCGCAGCATGTTACTTCTTTTGTGCGGTTTTCCATCTCCCCTGTCACCAAATCCGCAGGGGGAAAACCGCATCAAAAATGGAAGAAATCCGCAGGACCAAAAAGCATGTGTGCACTCAGCCTCAGGTGGAGAGACAGACCCCAAAAGACTGCAGAGAAATGTGGAGAGACAGACCCCAAAAGACTGCAGAGAAATGTGGAGAGACAGACCCCAAAAGACTGCAGAGAAAGGAGAGACAGACCCCAAAAGGTGGACAGACAGGCCTAAAAGACTCCAGAGAAAGGAGAGACAGACTCCAAAAGACTGCAGAGAAAGGAGAGACAGACCCCAAAAGACTGCAGAGAAAGGAGAGACAGACCCCAAACTGGGGAGAGACAGACCCCAAAAGAAGATGAGAGACAGACCCCAAAAGACTTCAGCAAAAGGGGAGAGACAGACCCCAAAAGACTGCAGAGAAAGGGGGAGAGACAGACCCCAAAAGACTGCAAAGGAAGGTGGAGAGACAGACCCCAAAAGACTGCAGAGAAAGGAGAGACAGACCCCAAAAGACTGCAGAGAAAGGAGAGACAGACCCAAAAAGACTGCAGAGAAAGGTGGGAGAGACAGACCCCAAAAGACTGCAGAGAAAGGTGGGAGAGACAGACCCCAAAAGATTGCAGAGAAAGGTGGAGAGACAGACACCAAAAGACTGCAGAGAAAGGTGGGAGAGACGGACCCAAAAAGACTGCAGAGAAAGGTGGGAGAGACAGACCCCAAAAGACTGCAGGGAAAAGAGGGAGAGAGACCCCACAAGACTGCAGAGAAAGAAGGAAGAGACAGATGCCAAAAAACTGCAGAGAAAGGGGGAGAGACAGACCCCAAAAGACTGCAGAGAAAGGTGGGAGAGACAGACCCCAAAAGATTGCAGAGAAAGGAGAGACAGACCCAAAAAGACTGCAGAGAAAGGTGGGAGAGACAGACACCAAAAGACTGCAGAGAAAGGTGGGAGAGACAGACCCCAAAAGATTGAAGAGAAAGGTGGAGAGACAGACACCAAAAGACTGCAGAGAAAAGTGGGAGAGACGGACCCAAAAAGACTGCAGAGAAAGGTGGGAGAGACAGACCCCAAAAGACTGCAGAGAAATGTGGGAGAGACAGACCCCAAAAGATTGCAGAGAAAGGTGGAGAGACAGACACCAAAAGACTGCAGAGAAAGGTGGGAGAGACGGACCCAAAAAGACTGAAGAGAAAGGTGGGAGAGACAGACCCCAAAAGACTGCAGAGAAAAGAGGGAGATAGACCCCACAAGACTGCAGAGAAAGGAAGAGACAGATGCCAAAAAACTGCAGAGAAAGGGGGAGAGACAGACCCCAAAAGACTGCAGAGAAAGGTGGGAGAGACAGACCCCAAAAGACTGCAGAGAAAGGTGGGAGAGACAGACCCCAAAAGACTCCAGAGTCAGGCTGTGTGCACACGATGCAGATTTGCAGCGGTTCCGCAGCGGATTTTACCGCGCAGAAACGTTGCATTTCTGCATTGTGATGTACAGTAGCCTTAAAATCAATGTAAAAAAAAAACCGCTGTGCAGACGCTGCGGATTTTTCCGCGATACAAAATCCGCAGCATGTTACTTCTTTTGTGCGGTTTTCCATCTCCCCTGTCACCAAATCCGCAGGGGGAAAACCGCATCAAAAATGGAAGAAATCCGCAGGACCAAAAAGCACGTGTGCACTCAGCCTCAGGTGGAGAGACAGACCCCAAAAGACTGCAGAGAAATGTGGAGAGACAGACCCCAAAAGACTGCAGAGAAATGTGGAGAGACAGACCCCAAAAGACTGCAGAGAAATGTGGAGAGACAGACCCCAAAAGACTGCAGAGAAAGGAGAGACAGACCCCAAAAGACTGCAGAGAAAGGAGAGACAGACCCCAAAAGATTGCAGAGAAAGGAGAGACAGACCCCAAACTGGGGAGAGACAGACCCCAAAAGACTTCAGCAAAAGGGGAGAGACAGACCCCAAAAGACTGCAGAGAAAGGGGGAGAGACAGACCCCAAAAGACTGCAAAGGAAGGTGGAGAGACAGACCCCAAAAGACTGCAGAGAAAGGAGAGACAGACCCCAAAAGACTGCAGAGAAAGGAGAGACAGACCCAAAAAGACTGCAGAGAAAGGTGGGAGAGACAGACCCCAAAAGGTGGACAGACAGGCCTAAAAGACTCCAGAGAAAGGAGAGACAGACTCCAAAAGACTGCAGAGAAAGGAGAGACAGACCCCAAAAGACTGCAGAGAAAGGAGAGACAGACCCCAAACTGGGGAGAGACAGACCCCAAAAGACTTCAGCAAAAGGGGAGAGACAGACCCCAAAAGACTGCAGAGAAAGGGGGAGAGACAGACCCCAAAAGACTGCAAAGGAAGGTGGAGAGACAGACCCCAAAAGACTGCAGAGAAAGGAGAGACAGACCCCAAAAGGTGGACAGACAGGCCTAAAAGACTCCAGAGAAAGGAGAGACAGACTCCAAAAGACTGCAGAGAAAGGAGAGACAGACCCCAAAAGACTGGAGAGAAAGGAGAGACAGACACCAAAAGATTGAAGAGAAAGGTGGGAGAGACAGACACCAAACGACTGCAGAGAAATGTGGAGAGACAGACCCCAAAAGACTCCAGAGAAAGGAGAGACAGACCCCAAAAGACTGCAGAGAAAGGAGAGACAGACTCCAAAAGACTGCAGAGAAAGGTGGAGAGACAGACCCCAAAAGACTGCAGAGAAAGGTGGAGAGACAGACCCCAAAAGACTGCAGAGAAAGGTGGAGAGACAGACCCCAAAAGACTGCAGAGAAAGGTGGGAGAGACAGACCCCAAAAGATTGCAGAGAAAGGTGGAGAGAGAGACACCAAAAGACTGCAGAGAAAGGTGGGAGAGACGGACCCAAAAAGACTGCAGAGAAAGGTGGGAGAGACAGACCCCAAAAGACTGCAGAGAAAAGAGGGAGAGACAGACCCCACAAGACTGCAGAGAAAGAAGGAAGAGACAGATGCCAAAAGACTGCAGAGAAAGGGGTAGAGACAGACCCCAAAAGACTGCAGGGAAAGGGGGAGAGACAGACCCCAAAAGACTGCAGAGAAAGGTGGGAGAGACAGACCCCAAAAGATTGCAGAGAAAAGAGGGAGAGAGATCCCACAAGACTGCAGAGAAAGGTGGAGAGACAGACCCCAAAAGACTGCAGAGAAAGGTGGGAGAGACAGACCACAAAAGACTGCAGAGAAAAGAGAGAGAGACCCCACAAGACTGCAGAGAAAGAAGGAAGAGACAGACGCCAAAAGACTGCAGAGAAAGGGGGAGAGACAGACCCCAAAAGACTGCAGAGAAAGGTGGGAGAGACAGACCCCAAAAGACTGCAGAGAAAGGTGGGAGAGACAGACCCCAAAAGACTCAAGAAAAAGGTGGAGAGACAGACCCCAAAAGACTGCAGAGAAAAGTGGCGAGACAGACCCCAAAAGGCTCCAGAGAAAGGTGGATAGACAGACCCCAAAAGACTGCAGAGAAAGGTGGAGAGACAGACCCCAAAAGACTGCAGAGAAAGGAGAGACAGACCCCAAAAGACTGCAGAGTAAGAAGAGACCGACTCCAAAAGACTGCAGAGAAAGGTGGAGAGACAGACCCCAAAAAAAAGACTGCAGGGAAAGGTGGAGAGACAGACCCCACAAGTCTGCAGAGAAAGCGGGAGAGACAGACCCCAAAAGACTGCAGGCAAAGTTGGGAGAGACAGACCTCAAAAGACTGCAGGGAAAGGTGGAGAGACAGACCCCACAAGACTGCAGAGAAAGGAGAGACAGACCCCAAAAGACTGCAGAGAAAGGAGAGACAGACCCCAAAAGACTGCAGAGAAATGTGGGAGAGACAGATGCCAAAAGATTGCAGAGAAAGGTGGGCGAGACAGACCCCAAAAGACTGCAGAGAAAGGTGAGAGAGACAGACCCCAAAAGACTGCAGAGAAAGGGAGAGAGACAGACCCCAAAAGACTGCAGGGAAAGGTGGAGAGACAGACCCCTATAGACTGCAGAGAAAGGAGGGAGAGACAGACCCCAAAAGACTGCATAGGAAGGTGGAGAGACAGACCTCAAAAGACTGCAGAGCAAGGTGGGAGAGACAGACCTCAAAAGACTGCAGAGAAAGGGGGAGAGACAGACCCCAAAAGACTGCAGAGAGAGGTGGGAGAGACAGACCCCAAAAGACTCCAGAGTCAGGCTGTGTGCACACGATGCAGATTTGCAGCGGTTCCGCAGCGGATTTTACCGCGCAGAAACGTTGCGTTTCTGCATTGTGATGTACAGTAGCCTTAAAATCAATGTAAAAAAAAAACCGCTGTGCAGACGCTGCGGATTTTTCCGCGATACAAAATCCGCAGCATGTTACTTCTTTTGTGCGGTTTTCCATCTCCCCTGTCACCAAATCCGCAGGGGGAAAACCGCATCAAAAATGGAAGAAATCCGCAGGACCAAAAAGCACGTGTGCACTCAGCCTCAGGTGGAGAGACAGACCCCAAAAGACTGCAGAGAAATGTGGAGAGACAGACCCCAAAAGACTGCAGAGAAATGTGGAGAGACAGACCCCAAAAGACTGCAGAGAAAGGAGAGACAGACCCCAAAAGGTGGACAGACAGGCCTAAAAGACTCCAGAGAAAGGAGAGACAGACTCCAAAAGACTGCAGAGAAAGGAGAGACAGACCCCAAAAGACTGCAGAGAAAGGAGAGACAGACCCCAAACTGGGGAGAGACAGACCCCAAAAGAAGATGAGAGACAGACCCCAAAAGACTTCAGCAAAAGGGGAGAGACAGACCCCAAAAGACTGCAGAGAAAGGGGGAGAGACAGACCCCAAAAGACTGCAAAGGAAGGTGGAGAGACAGACCCCAAAAGACTGCAGAGAAAGGAGAGACAGACCCCAAAAGACTGCAGAGAAAGGAGAGACAGACCCAAAAAGACTGCAGAGAAAGGTGGGAGAGACAGACCCCAAAAGACTGCAGAGAAAGGTGGGAGAGACAGACCCCAAAAGACTGCAGAGAGAGGTGGGAGAGACAGACCCCAAAAGACTCCAGAGTCAGGCTGTGTGCACACGATGCAGATTTGCAGCGGTTCCGCAGCGGATTTTACCGCGCAGAAACGTTGCGTTTCTGCATTGTGATGTACAGTAGCCTTAAAATCAATGTAAAAAAAAAACCGCTGTGCAGACGCTGCGGATTTTTCCGCGATACAAAATCCGCAGCATGTTACTTCTTTTGTGCGGTTTTCCATCTCCCCTGTCACCAAATCCGCAGGGGGAAAACCGCATCAAAAATGGAAGAAATCCGCAGGACCAAAAAGCACGTGTGCACTCAGCCTCAGGTGGAGAGACAGACCCCAAAAGACTGCAGAGAAATGTGGAGAGACAGACCCCAAATGACTGCAGAGAAATGTGGAGAGACAGACCCCAAAAGACTGCAGAGAAAGGAGAGACAGACCCCAAAAGACTGCAGAGAAAGGAGAGACAGACCCCAAAAGGTGGAGAGACAGGCCTAAAAGACTCCAGAGAAAGGAGAGACAGACCCCAAAAGACTGCAGAGAAAGGAGAGACAGACCCCAAATGACTGCAGAGAAAGGAGAGACAGACCCCAAAAGGTGGAGACAGGCCTAAAAGACTCCAGAGAAAGGAGAGACAGACCCCAAAAGACTGCAGAGAAAGGAGAGACAGACCCCAAAAGACTGCAGAGAAAGGAGAGACAGACCCCAAAAGGTGGAGACAGGCCTAAAAGACTCCAGAGAAAGGAGAGACAGACCCCAAAAGACTGCAGAGAAAGGAGAGACAGACCCCAAATGACTGCAGAGAAAGGAGAGACAGACACCAAAAGACTGCAGAGAAAGGAGAGACAGACCCCAAAAGGTGGAGACAGGCCTAAAAGACTCCAGAGAAAGGAGAGACAGACCCCAAAAGACTGCAGAGAAAGGAGAGACAGACCCCAAAAGACTGCAGAGAAAGGAGAGACAGACCCCAAAAGGTGGAGACAGGCCTAAAAGACTCCAGAGAAAGGAGAGACAGACTCCAAAAGACTGCAGAGAAAGGAGAGACAGACCCCAAAAGACTGCAGAGAAAGGAGAGACAGACCCCAAAAGACTGCAGAGAAAGGTGGAGAGACAGACACCAAACGACTGCAGAGAAATGTGTAGAGACAGACCCCAAAAGACTGCAGAGAAAGGAGAGACAGACCCCAAAAGGTGGAGACAGGCCTAAAAGACTCCAGAGAAAGGAGAGACAGACCCCAAAAGACTGCAGAGAAAGGAGAGACAGACCCCAAAAGACTGCAGAGAAAGGAGAGACAGACCCCAAAAGACTCCAGAGAAAGGAGAGACAGACCCCAAAAGACTGCAGAGAAAGGAGAGACAGACTCCAAAAGACTGCAGAGAAAGGAGAGACAGACCCCAAAAGACTGCAGAGAAATGTGGAGAGACAGACCCCAAAAGACTCCAGAGAATGGAGAGACAGACCCCAAAAGACTCCAGAGAATGGAGAGACAGACCCCAAAAGACTCCAGAGAAAGGAGAGACAGACTCCAAAAGACTGCAGAGAAAGGTGGAGAGACAGACCCCAGAAGACTGCAGGGTAAGGTGGTCCTATGAAGCACTGACTATGGGGCTGAATACTAATGCACGGCACAATGTTCGGGTTTATAGTTGTAGAATAATTCTTAATCCTTCCTGTATTATTTCCTTTTCTTTGTATCATAGAAAATCCCAATAGAATCCATAGAGGTTTGTGGGTGTAATGTGAGAGCTGAGGAGAAGTTCCCGGGGAATGAAGACTTTTTCAAGGCGCCTGTCCAGTAACTCTCGGCCCTTCTATAGACAGAGGACGAGGCTCGCACTGATCCTGGGGACCGTCCTCCTCCGGAGCCTCCTCAGCAGAAGACATGGCACCCGGGGCACAGACTACAAGCCAGTGTGGATGGCGGCTCCATAGTGACTGTGTGGACAGAGGTCAGCGCCACCAGACAGAGCGACATCAGCTGTGCAGACAGTGAGAGGAACACAACCGCAGGAAGGGAAGGCGAGCAGTGTGAGAAGCCGCACCGTGAGAACACTCACCAAGCCCTGACGCCGGAAGACAAGTGGTCGGGGGCTCAGCAGAAGAGAGGCCTGGAGGTAGGAACACGAGGCCAAACTGAGGGGGAAGGGGCCACTAGACAGAGAGGGGCGTGAGCCGAGCCTGGGAGACCCCCGGCCATGACATCACCAGCCCCGGCCATAGGACTCTCCTCAGCACCTCAGGACCCGGTCAGTGCTGCTCATAGGGCGACTGACGCCGCGGCAGCCATGTTGGATAAGGGAACACTGCCCTGAGCCAGCAGCAGTGCTGAGGTAAAATGTTCACACAGAGGCGACAACAACACCAGCAATATAAGAAAACGGCGTCCACAGTGATATGGAAGGACAGAAATGATATAATCCACACACGAAACCGCCAAATCGCCCCACAAGCCCCAATACGGCCATTCAGCGACACACAAAGACGCAGCTCTCAGAAGGAGGCGGCGGAGAAACTCATTTATTTTTGCAAAATATGATTTTAATGTGTAAAAGTAGCAAAGCGTAAAAAGATATAAATGTTTTACCGCTATAATCATACTGACCCGAAGAATAAATCGCTGTCGTCACTTTTACCGCAAAATAACATATAAAAACAATAAGTGAGTTTCTGTTTTGCATTTGATAAATCTGAAGAAAAAGCTGATAGGAACTGAAGGAGTTAAATTGAGTTCTGTCTATGTTGCATTCTCTTGTTTAAAACCTTATCTGTTCTTCGAGGAGATGTCTCAGACATCTCCCTTGTGAACCAAGGTCAAATACCTCTGCTTTTTCGCCTAAGTGACTTTCTTTGTAGAAAACAAGTTGTAAAATCATTTGTACTGCGCATGTCTGTAAATGTCTAAATTCTTTACTATAAAAGACGGAAGCCTAACTGATAAGCCAGAGGCGTCTTGAGAGGCATCCCGAGTGGTTTTATACAGCTGGTGTCTGTGTTATCCTTCTCGACGGAGCAATTGATTAGAGACATATGGTGCTTCACACCTAAGAACATCGGTCCTTCAGATGAAAGAGTAATCTGAGGGATCCCGACAGTTTCCTGGCGCCCGAACAGGGACCTGATATAGGCACCTCTCCAAGACTACCCGATCTACAGACCACACCAGTTACTGATGAAATTGTGAACAGCAGACCTAAACACCTGGCCAGGTAAGAGATCAATTTTTCTCTTCTCTGCTCTTCATAATCTATCATTATAACAAAGGTCCGTATAAAGGGGAATCTAGTAGAGGAGGGGGCCGTAAAATCAGGTCCATATAAGAACTCTGAGGAAATCGGGTGTGACACGCATATGTAATTTCTGCTCGAATGAGAGGTTACTGTAGGTTCTGTGTGTGCACAGCTATTTTTAGAAAAAGAGCTGATGCAAATCAAAATGGGAGAGGTCTGACATTACGGAATATAAGGCTGGGTGAACAGTTCATACTGCGCAGCCCGGACGGACAAGTTTTTCACAATAGACGGTTCTGCACTAGGAATAGAGGAGGTTGTTGAGTGACTGCCTTGATTTGAAGGACTGTGAAAAGTAGACAAATAAGCTGCACAGTAGGTATTCGTTCAAAGAGTGGTGATATTGCCTAACTGGGTCATGTGACAGCGTCCTTTCGGGGAGGTCACCGCCTAAGCTTAAATCAACACCCTTTACGAATAAAGCTTGTGACAGATAAGAGTGTGACCGAATGAGCACAGGACCGTGAAATGAGCCTGTGACAGGATATGACTGAAGAACCCCAGTAGATGGACACTTTATTTACAATCCTGTGTGTTGTGGGAGTATTTCTGTTCGGATGCTACATAGCATATAAGTACACGAAACACGTAGTACACCGAGGAACAGACACTCCATTTAGCCTGTTAGCACCTTAGGAAGAAGGTAACGAGGTATAGTAGAGCCTAGTCTTGAGCTTACCCAATACACCACCTAAGGCAGGGGACTAACAGGAAGACAACAAGAGAGACAGGATAAGAATAAAAGATAAGATGGGGAACAGTCAGGGAAAGACACCTGAAGAAGGAAATCGGTTATGTGATATAATTGAGGATAGATATGGAAGTAGTGCAGCAAAGAACCTGGAAGAAGTATTAATCAAATCCAAAGTGCAAGATAGGCAGGCTGTGTGAATCCTTGTATATATGTCTATGAGAACCTCTGAATAAGATGAGAGATGAGTAATTGAGTATAAAAAAAAAAAAAAAATCAGTGAATGAGCACGTATGAATGAATCATCACACATCATTTTTGTGTCAAGAGATTTGTGACCTTTCTAGTTGTGGTGGAATCCCGGACAGATGCGTTATAGATATTTCAAATCTACATCTGAGACTGAATGAATTGAGTAATGATATAGTTCGTGTTATATGTGGCATTACATTGTAAAGTTTCCTGAATGCATTTGGCCAGAAAAAGGGCAAGGCATGGTTAATCTCATTATACAGTTATCTGCCCTTACAGTGAAATCCCGTGATTTTGAGTTTCTTTGTAGAAATTGATTTTGATAAGTCTAAAGAACTACAGAATTCTGTGAAAGACGACGCTGCATTCTGACGGGAGGGGTGAAGGATACCGCTGCGTAGTTTCTTCTCCCTTCGCTCTTATCTCTGCTGAGTGTGAGCTGTGCTCAAAATTCTCTGTAATTCTATCCGTAAGGTACGCGCTGAAAGATTTGTGCATTTTAAAGCAACAGTACTTAATTGAAGATTGGAAGTTAAAAGTAAGATATGGTGCCTAATTTAGAAGGGAATTGTAAGTGATTGCTTGGTCATTAATGTGTTTGAACCTGCTTCTAGTTGTGTGATTGATTTGTATAGCAAATTGTGTCAAATTACAAGAGACAGAGAAGGAAGGAAGCAGTAAAACAAGTGGGACAAATATTGAAAAAGGCAAAAATACCAGAGTGTGAATGTTTGGATGTACAAAAAGGCACAGACAAGGGAAGAAAATAGCAAGTGAATAAATGATGCTTGAGAATGTGCAGCAGTGTGGAAGGTGTATTATGAATGTTTGATTGACAAAGTGTAACCAGAGACCCAGACAAAACAGATGGACTTGTAAACACTGTGGTCAGACTCAGACAAACCCAGACTGAATAGCTACTTGTGTGACCTGTGCTACTGACCTAAGCGAATTGCACTAAATCCTATCCAGACAAGATCATAAGAAGCTGACATAATAGTGTGGATAGTGGGTAGTGGGGACATTGGCCCTTGAGGAGTAAGCTGACAGTAGACATCAGATGGCCAACCCCATCAGGACCTAGAAGTGTGACTAGAATAAGAAAGATACAGGTGTATTATCCCTGGAGCCCCTCTGACCAGCTAGCTTTGCTGAAGCAGCTGCCTGACCCTGAAGACCAACCATTCCCGTTTTACAGACACATAAAGGAAGTACAGCAGACATATAAGTGTACCTGGGCAGACCTAGAGAGGTTGGTGAGTTTAAAGGCAGGTGACGCACTAGATCATATAATTAAGACACACAGATGTGACAAAGAATCAGGCTTGGGGCATGGATGATAAATCTGCACGATCTGGGGAGACGTACTGTGAGTCACTAAGACAATGGGCTGCAGTGGAACAATCAGAGCAGTCTGTACTCCTGACTAATGTGACACAGCAAAAAGGAGAGAGGGTAGAGATATACCTTGGACGGTTACAGCTGAAATGGGCAGACATGGGGTACATTTGCATAAACCCACTTGATGTTAGAATACTGGTGGATGCATTCATTGACGGTATGAACAAAGACTTACGAGACGCAGTACAGACAGCCAGACCTGAATGGAGACATGTAGATCCGAAAGACCTCCTTAAGGTAGCTAAAGAAATTGAGCAAACAAGGACGATAAGACGACCTGTCATGTATGCTGGAGCACAAGGAAAAAAGTGGAGACGTAATAGGGAAGGCATGTGAGATGACACTGACGTTTCTTTTGACAATCTATTCCCCACATGACATCCATGCCATACTCGTACAAGTTCAACCAAAACATCTGTCTATGGCCAGACAGCTCCGACTTGAGTGTGCTCTACTAATTCCTGAGTATGTCACTCCTCAAAAGATGTAACGTTCTGAATCCAGCCACCCTCCTGCCTGTGGATTCAGAAAAGGGGGAATTGGTGACCATATTAGCGCGTGAGGAAAGATACTTTGACATGACGCATGAACATGTCTGCATAGGACTGATGAGTCAGGAGACAGTTGGGTTTGCACACATTCATGAAAAACCTGTTCCTAATGCAGACTTTGAGTTTCTTTTTTGTAGATGGCCCCAGATACCACCAGGATGGACGATTCTACACTGGATATGCAGTAGTATCCTCACATGAGGTAATCCGAGCGGAACCACTCTCTCCTCACATGTCGGCGCAGGAGGCAGAGTTGAAGGCACTCACTGAGGCGTGTAGAGCCGCTGCAGGTAAAGTCGCTAATATTTTCACAGATTCGAAGCCCATTAAAAATGCAGAGCTGGTGAAACAATTGATGGAGGCATTGATGTTACCAGTCCAGGTTGGCATTGTCAAGGTAAAAGCACACACAAAGGTGACTCCGTTGAGGTAGAGGGCAATAGAAGGGCGAACGAGGCTGCTAAAATAGCACAAGGCGGCCTAGAGAGAGCAGTGGACGGTGGCGGGGAGTCAGCGTATTCCAGCCACATTGGGTCTAGATGTCCTGAAATCCCTCCAGCAAAAGGCTGCCCAAACAGAGAAGGTACACCGGGGGAGACTGGGAGCTGAGCTGAACTCAAATGGAGTATGGGAGAATAAGGATAAAATGTGCCCACCAAAGTCCCTGTTCCCAATCATGGCGCAAGCAGCACATGGCCCCAATCACACCTCAAAAAGTCACATGTGTGCCATGGTAGATGCCTTCTGGATCGCTCCTGGCTTCAGTTGCGCAGCCGCGAAACTTGTACAATCATGCCTCATCTGTGCACAGCACAACCCAGGTAAAACAGTAAAAGTCCCTAAGAAAGCGACACCTAGGCCTCTCTACCCGTTTCAGAGACGGCAGATTGACGACATACAGCTACCAAGGTAGGAGTGTATGCAAATATCCTAGTATGTGTAGATCTCTTCTCTGGATGGCCAGAGGCCTACCCGGTGAAAACGGCTACAGCTCGAGCCACTGCAAAGAAACTGGTGATGGAACTAGTACCACGATTCGGTGTCCCTGAAACAATTGAATCAGACAGAGGTACACACTTTACTGCTGAGGTAATGCAAAATGTAATGCAAATGATAGGTGTAGAACAAGCATTTCATACACCCTACCACCCACAGAGTTCAGGGAAGGTAGAAAGAATGAACGGGACACTGAAATTAAAAATACAGAAAACCATGGAGCAGACCCATAGACCATGGCCAGAGTGTCTCCCATTAGCATTATTCTCAGTAAGGTACACACCCACGGGGAAAACTAAACTGTCACCCTTCGAGATACTGTTTGGAAGACCACCGAACACAGGGTTGTACTACCCACAGGTCTTAACACTCAATGTGGATAATTTGACAAGTTATGTAATCCAGTTGCAAAAGCATTTAACTCAAATGCATTCTCTAGTTTTCTCTTCCACTCCAGATCCAGATAGTGTGGAAGGAACTCACTGTCTACAACCTGGTGATTACGTATATGTCAAGAAACACTCCAGAAAGACCCTTGAACCCCGATATCAAGGACCTTACCAAGTACTCCTAACAACGCCTACTTCTGTTAAGTTGGAAGGACGACCAACCTGGATCCACGCATCGCATTGCAAACTAGCCACAGGAGTTAACAAAGCATAAGAGTGCATAATGTTTTGGTTTGGTTTTGTTGCATTATCTGTAATAATGGTAGCTGCGTGGGACAATCTAAATTCTCCAATGTCCTTGAATAATAAGTTTATACAACATCATGAAAAATTACTGAATGATTGGTCAAATCATTTGCTGGATCTGCACACATTCACCAGTATCAGCCACCAGTATTCCGTTCCTTGTTATTCCTGTGCCACCCGAGGAATTATTTGCCTGGACCAGTTGTTCTGATACACTTGCTAATAATGCCACAAATAATGTGAAGTTATGGAACACAACTGTCGGTATACCTATTGTGGGATGGGTAGGATACCCTTGGTGGCAGGGTAATCTTTCAGGAAGTAATACATACCTTCAATATCTGGCATATAAAGGGGGGGCTTGGTTACCCAGGAATAGAACTCGATTAACCTACCTGGGGCAAATTCCAATGTATGGCCTACAAGTTAGTTTTAATGTAACTTCCCACTCTACTGATGCCTTCAAACCAATACTGCTAGAAAGAAGGTTGCATAACACGTCCTGGGAGTATTCCAATTTATTTCCCCAGGGCAATAATGAAACTTGTTTGAATATTTCAGGTAATATACCTTGCAACGAGTCATCTGGATATGAGAAAGGAACTCCCACCTGTGGAAATCCCGATGTTTCAGGTTGACATCTCATTTCTGGCATGAAGGAGCGTACTCTTGCAATGATGGACGTGGCTTCAGTATCTGGGGGATGGAGAAGGTAGAAGACCTGTCTCCCTTGGGCAACCCGTCGGCCTGGGATAGTACCTGGTGAACGAGCCACTATCCGCTGTTGTTGCAGGATCCAGTGTTCCAGATTGTGGAAAATGAAGATGTCAAAGGGGGGAATGATAGGAACTGAAGGAGTTAAATTGAGTTCTGTCTATGTTGCATTCTCTTGTTTAAAACCTTATCTGTTCTTCGAGGAGATGTCTCAGACATCTCCCTTGTGAACCAAGGTCAAATACCTCTGCTTTTTCGCCTAAGTGACTTTCTTTGTAGAAAACAAGTTGTAAAATCATTTGTACTGCGCATGTCTGTAAATGTCTAAATTCTTTACTATAAAAGACGGAAGCCTAACTGATAAGCCAGAGGCGTCTTGGCAGGCATCCCGAGTGGTATTATGCAGCCCGTGTCTGTGTTATCCTTCTCGACGGAGCAATTGATTAGAGACATATGGTGCTTCACACCTAAGAACATCGGTCCTTCAGATGAAAGAGTAATCTGAGGGATCCCGACAAAGCGATCACTAAATATTATCCCCCGAAACAGTCACAAGAAATCTCCAACAAAAGTGACAGCTCTCCGAGCATGTCTAGTGTGTGACAGCAGCAAAACATAGAAGCCATAGACATCCGGCATCGCTGTAATCACAGCACCCCGAAGAATATATCCGCCTCATCTCTGACACCGCACGAGGAGCGGCGTAACGATAAGAGCTAATCTTCTACTGCACTTTATTTGCTCATTTTACCTCCCAGAAACAGCGCTCCTTCCTTCTCAGCCCTGACGTGTGGCCCGGGCCGCCATCAGGGCATTACTGCCCTATCTGCTGTATGGGGCCTGATGAGCAGCGGCACACAGGGGAGCCCGCAGGGCCCCGTCTCTTGTGGTTCTGCTCACCAGGCCCCATCGTACACTAATGTGCTGTGCGCTGTGGGCCTGTGGTGCACACATCTGTGAGATTGGGGACCTCCGGAGTGAACCCTCAGGACTGCGACGACGAACCTCCCTCGGGCGAGCTGAACCAGGTGGACCACCCCCTATACAGGGAGTGTTAGGGGCAGACCCAAGGGAGACTATCGCCGCAGAAGCTGATACCTGGGAACAGGCGGGTAAGTAAGCAAGCAGGGAAATACAGGCGACCAGATGAGAGATGACGACGGCCACAGGGATGGTTGCTGAGACTGCAGGAATGGTGATGGACGGCAGACGAAACTGGCAATGGCGGCAGGCAGGAACCGGTACAGGACAGGACACCAGAGCAGGAGGACGGAAGCAGGAGCGGACTGGATCTAGGAGGGAACACAGGAAAGTCACAAACAGGCAGAACAGCGGAGACCACGGAGAGGTAGACAGCGCAGGAATGAAGAGGAACGCAGGAGCGCGTGGACCCGATACCACAAATGATAGGCAGTGAGCACAGGGTGAGACTGCCTGATATAGGACATGCTAGAGGACTTCCGGGTCAGAGTGCAGCTGAACCATGGGACCAGGAGATAGGATGCCAGGTCTAGGGGGCATATCTAACAGTACGCCTGTGTGCAGGAGCCGGCCGCCGGAGGGATGATTAACAGGTGCCAGCAGAGGGGGCGGAGCGAGAGGAGCGGACGCGCCGGAGAGGCCCAGACGGCATGGAGACAAGGGAGGCGGCGGGGACCGAAGGCGCCGCAAGCGATGGAGCTGCGGCATCGGCAGATGGAGAGCCCCGGGCAGAGGTAGCAGAGACAGCGGCGGTCGGGACAGCGGCCGCAGACGCCGCAGAGCGGACCAGAGCCGGAGAGGTCAGCGTGCCAGGCGCCGGGGAGGAGGTGAGCGTGACAGTACCCCCCTCCTTACGCCCCCTCTTCTTAAGACCGGAAAGGAATCTGGCCAAGATACGAGGAGCCTGAATGTTTTCCCGAGGCTCCCAAGATCTCTCCTCTGGACTGAAACCCTTCCAATCAATTAAGAAGAGGGTCTTACCTCTGGACTTTTTCATTGCGAGAATGTCTTTGACTTCAAAGACATCTTGTGCAGATACAGGCGGAGGAGGACAGCCGGTGGTGGGGTGAAAGCGGTTAAGTACGACAGGCTTTAAGAGAGAGACATGAAAATAATTTGGAATCCTGAGCGAAGCGGGAAGTTTCAGCTTGTAGGCCACATCGTTGATACGGGCCGAGACTTCAAACGGACCTATATACCGAGGACCCAGTTTATACGAGGGTTGCTTCAGGCGGACGAACTTAGAAGACAGCCATACTTTATCTCCGGGCTGGTACCGTGGGGAATCCAGGCGTCTCTTATCGGCATGTCTCTTGATCCGGCCTTGAGCCTGATCAAGCGCGGTTTTGGTCTGCCAGACCCTGGAGATCTCGGTCAGAAGATCGGCCGCCGGCACACCCGAGACAGGACGTACCGGCAAAGGAACACCTGGATGTTGCCCGTAGACAATAAAGAAGGGTGACTTGGAGGAGGACTCACTGTAGTGATTGTTGTAGGTGAATTCGGCCCATGAGAGCATGTTGGACCAGTCGTTCCGGTGAGCATTGGAAAAATGCCAGAGATAGGTCACGAGAATTTGATTTGTTCGTTCTGCCTGGCCGTTAGTCTGAGGATGGTAGGAAGAGGAGAAATCCAACGTTACCTCCATCATACGGCATACGGCCCTCCAAAACTGCGAGGTGAACTGCACCCCTCTGTCGGAAACGATATGCTTGGGGAAGCCATGAATCCGGAAGATATGGGTGACGAAAATCCTTGCTAATTCTGGTGCGGAGGGTAACCCTGGCAACGGAATAAAGTGGGCCATTTTGGAAAATCGATCCACCACAACTAAGATGACGGTGTGACCAGAAGATCGTGGCAGTTCAGTAACAAAGTCCATTGCGATGTGTCGCCATGGGACCGAAGGAATCGGAAGCGGGTGCAAGAGACCAGACGGTAGATGCCGAGGAACTTTGTTTCTGGCACATGACGGGCAGGAAGCGATAAAACTTCGGACATCCTGAAGAAGAGATGGCCACCAGTAAAAACGAGAGATGAGAAGGAGTGTCTTCTTGAGACCCACTTGGCCGGCCAGCTTGGAGGCATGACCCCAGCGTAACACTCGCTTTCTCTCGCTCTCTTGCACAAAGGTCTTACCGGGCGGCAAAGAAGTCAGGTTAATGGGTGCAACCATGATGACTTTACCAGGATCTACGATGTGTGATGGCTCTTCCTCAGTATCGGAGACCAGAAAAGACCTGGATAGCGCGTCAGCTTTCAGATTCTTGTCACCGGGACGGAAATGAAGCTCAAAATCGAACCGGGCAAAGAACAGCGACCATCTGGCTTGTCGGGGGTTAAGTCTTTGTGCTGACTGGATGTATGCCAGATTCTTGTGGTCGGTATAGATTTTAAACGGATGAACAGCTCCTTCCAGGAGATACCGCCACTCCTCCAAAGCCAATTTGATGGCAATTAGCTCTCTGTCACCAATAGTGTAGTTTCTCTCGGCGGTGGAAAACATTTTAGAGAAAAAACTGCAGGTGAGTAGCCGGCCGGAGGAAGATTTCTGGGAAAGAACTGCCCCGGCTCCTGTGGCTGACGCGTCCACCTCGAGAATGAATGGTTTGTTAATTTCAGGACGATGTAGGACGGGAGCGGAAGCGAAAGCTTGTCTCAACGACAGAAAAGCATCCTTGGCCTCCGAGGACCAGAGGTGAGGGTTGGCTCCTTTACGGGTCAAGGCGGAGATAGGAGCGGTCAGAGAAGAAAAGTGTGGGATGAATTGCCGGTAATAATTAGCAAACCCAAGGAATCGTTGGATCGCCTTGACTCCCTGAGGACGCGGCCATTTGAGCACGGCGGACACTTTTTCAGGGTCCATGCGGAGACCCGAGTCGGAAATGATGTATCCCAAGAATGGCAGGGACGACTGCTCGAAGGCGCATTTCTCGAGTTTGGCGTAGAGACGCTGCTCTCTTAAGCGTAGTAAGACTTGGCGAACGTCTTTTCTGTGGGAAGCCAGGTCCGCGGAGAACACAAGGATATCATCCAAATACACCACCACACAGGAGTAGAGAAAGTCTCGAAAGACGTTGTTGACAAACTCCTGGAATACCGCGGGAGCATTGCACAGGCCAAAGGGCATGACTAAATATTCATAGTGGCCGTCTCGGGTATTGAAGGCGGTCTTCCATTCATCTCCGGGGCGAATGCGGATCAGATTATACGCCCCTCGGAGATCCAGTTTAGTGAAGACTCGTGCTCCCCGTAGACGGTCGAATAGCTCCGGAATGAGAGGCAACGGATATTTGTTTTTGATGGTGATATCGTTGAGACCCCGGTAATCAATGCAGGGACGAAGGGAACCATCCTTCTTCTTGACGAAAAAGAACCCTGCTCCTGCCGGTGAAGATGATTTGCGAATGAAACCTCTGGCCAGGTTCTCTTGGATGTATTCGGTCATAGCCTGGGTCTCGGAGGGAGATAGAGGATAGATCCGACCACGGGGTGGAGTAGAGCCAGAGACCAGGTCGATCGGGCAATCATAGGGCCGATGCGGGGGCAGAACCTCCGCCCCCTTCTTGCTGAAGATGTCCGCGAAGGCCCAATAGGCCAAAGGTAATCCTGTAGGGACTAGAGCGGAAGGCATGACGTTCTTCGGTTGAACGGCAGACAGACATTCGGCTTGACACGACTGTCCCCAACGCAGGATGTCCCCAGGCTCATGAGTCCTTAACCAGGGCAGGCTCAAGAGGATGGTGTGAGATAACGAAGGCAGAACATAAAAGACTATCCTCTCTCGGTGTAAGGCTCCAATCTGCAGTTCCACTTCTTCAGTGACCTGAGTGACGGACATCCGCAGGGGTCGACCGTCGACCGAAGCAATCTGCCGAGGAGTCTCCAGGGATCGGTCAGGGATCCGAAGTCTTTTAACCGCCTCAAACTGAATAAAATTGCCGGCAGCACCCGAATCAATGTAGGCCCACTCAGAAGATCGTTTGGAGCCTACATGCAAAAGAACGGAAAGAATCAGGGGTAGAGAGGAATCACAATCACCTAGGGAGGCCTCTCTTACCTGACCTAGGCGGAGGCGTTTCCCAGGCGTATGGGACATGAACGGAGGAAGTGGGATGCACTCCCACAATAGAAACAGAGCCCCTGATCAATCCTCTCTCTCCGACGCTCCTCCACCGGCTTGAGATGATCCACTTGCATGGTTCCGGTGCAGAAGCCGTCGAGGACGTCACTGAGTGGGAGCGGGGTGGTCTACGAGCGGCTGGCAGGATGCGAGGCCTCCTCTCTCTAGCAGCCTCTCGGGATCGCTCCTGAAAGCGGAGGTCGATACGGGTGGCCAAGGAGATCAAATCCTCCAAGGAGGCTGGAGTATCTCATCCCGCCAGCTCGTCTTTGATTCGGCCAGAGAGCCCCCACCAAAAAGCCCCTAACAAGGCCTTGTTATTCCACCCCAGTTCAGAGGATAGGGTGCGAAAGCGTATGGCGTACTGGCCTACCGAGAGAGTGCCCTGTTGGAGATTAAACAACGCTTCGGTAGTGGAGGCCAAACATCCCGGTTCATCAAACACCTTCCGAAAGGTGTCTAAAAAATTGGAGAGTTGGGAGACAATGGGATCGTCTCGCTCCCAGAGAGGATTTACCCAAGCTAGAGCCTCCCCCTCCAAATGAGATACAACAAAGGCCACCTTGGCCCGATCCGTAGGGTACTGCGGGTAAGACAGCTCGAAGTTGAGCAGGCATTGGTTTAGGAACCCTCTGCATAATTTGGGATCCCCATTATACCGTGGAGGTCTCGCCAGACGGGGTGGGGGGTTGCCGCCTGGACCGGAGCAGAGGCTGCGGACTGGAGGGCCAGGAGACGGTTATCCACCGAGGCCATATAATTTAAAATATGTGCCTGAGTGTCGCGCTGCTGAGCGAGCTCCCTCTGGAGACCCGCCATTTGGGAGGCGCTGGTGGGATCTGAGGACCGAAGGGAGGACAGACGAGACTCCATAGACTTGAGGAAGGACATTATCCTCATCTGATTCTCTCGTAGGAACAGTAGTTCCTTTTGGGTCGGGGTCGGGGTACCAGTGGGGTCCATGGCCTGACTATACTTTGAGATTGGGGGACCTCCGGAGTGAACCCTCAGGACCGCGATGACGAACCTCCCTCAGGCGAGCTGAACCAGGTGGACCACCCCCTATACAGGGAGCGTTAGGGGCAGACCCAAGGAAGACTATCGCCGCGGAAGCTGATACCTAGGAACAGCCGGGTAAGTAAGCAAGCAGGGAAATACAGACGACCAGATGAGAGATGACGACGGCCACAGGGATGGTTGCTGAGACTGCGGTAATGGTGATGTACGGCAGACGAGACTGGCAATGGCGGCAGGCAGGAACCGGTACAGGACAGGACACCGGAGCAGGAGGACGGAAGCAGGAGCGGACTGGATCTAGGAGGGAACACAGGAAAGTCACAAACAGGAAGAACAGCGGAGGCCACGGAGAGGTAGACAGCGCAGGAACGAAGAGGAACGCAGGAGCGCGTGGACCCGATACCACAAATGATAGGCAGTGAGCAGAGGGTGAGACTGCCTGATATAGGACATGCTAGAGGACTTCCGGGTCAGAGTGCGGCTGAACCATGGGACCAGGAGATAGGATGCCAGGTCTAGGGGGCGTATCTAACAGTACGCCTGTGTGAAGGAGCAGGAGCCGGCCGCCAGAGGGATGATTGACAGGTGCCAGCAGAGGGGGCGGAGCGAGAGGAGCGGACGCGCTGGAGAGGCCCAGACGGCATGGAGACACGGGAGGCGGCGGGGACCGAAGGCGCCGCAAGCGGTGGAGCTGCGGCATCGGCAGATGGAGAGCCCCGGGCAGAGGTAGCAGAGACAGCGGCGGTCGGGACAGCGGCCGCAGACGCCGCAGAGCAGACCAGAGCCAGAGAGGTGAGCGTGCCAGGTGCCGGGGAGGAGGTGAGCGTGACAACATCGGTGTCGGAGCCCGGGAGCTTTCTCGGAGTTGTGCACGGCCATCATTCCCTGACAGCTGCGCAGCTCCGACTGCGTCCGCCCACCCTGGACTGCCGCGTACCCAATAGCGTCATCACATACGCGCCGACATGTATGAGTACACTGTGACCAGAAATGGAGCTGTGCCTGCGTGTGTGCGGGTGTCTGTGGGTGTGTGTCTGCATGTGTGCAGGTGTCTGCATGTGTGTGTGGGTGTCTGCATGTGTGTGCGGGTGTCTTTGTGCAGGTGTCTGTGTGTGTTGGTGTCTGTGTGTGGTCTGTGTGCGTGAGGGTGTCTGCGTGTGTGTGCAGGTGTCTACGTGTGTGCGGATGTCTGCGTGTGTGCTGGTGTCTGCATTTGTGTGCGGGTGTCTGTGTGTGCGGGTGTCTACGTATGCATGCGATTGTGTGCAGGTGTCTGCGTGTGTGCAAGTGTTTGTGTGTGTGCAGGTGTCTGCGGGTGTGTGCGTGTGTGTGCCGGTGTCTGTGTGCGTGCGGGTGTCTGCGTGTGTACAGGTATCTGCGGGTGTCTGCGTGTGCGCTGGTGTCTGGGTGTCTGTGTGTGTGTGTGCAGGTGTCTGCGTCGTGTGTGCGGGTGTGTGTGTGGGTGTCTACGTGTGCTTGTGGGTGTCTGCGTGTTTGTGCAGGTTTTTGTGTGTGTGCGAGTATGTGCTGGTGTCTGTGTGTGTGTGCTGGTGTCTGTGTGTGCGGGTCTCTGTGTGTGTGCGGGTGCCTGTGTGTGTGCAGGTGAGTGCGTGCTGGTGTCTGCAGATGTGTGCGGGTGTCTGCGTGTGCGGTAACGCTAATGCCGGTACTGTCGGTCACAGCGCTGCGGGATCATGCTGGCAGATGTCAGGGTGATTCCGCAGCTGACTGTGACCCGCAGAGGTGAAGCAGGCATGTCCCTCATGAGACTACTGCTCCCATCCGGCTATGTCTGGTGTCACTGATAACAGTGACAGCAGGTGCCGCTGATGGGAGAGTAGTATCATCTGCCGGTGCCTGTGCTCACTGTTAAAAAATAAAAGTAAAATTACATACATATTCATTATTCACATAATACATACATCTTGATCTATAATACATACATATTCACATAGAAATTAAAACCCATTATACTCACCGCACACCAAATCCCCGACGCCCTCTTCTAGAAATAATGTATAATGATAAACCAACACGTACTTCCTGTCCACCATAGTCCAAGGTAACCCAGATTGTCCCACAGCGATCTCACGTGTAGAACAGTCACATCGGTAGATGTGACCGCTCTACCTGGTCGCCGGAGATACACTGACAGGAGATAATCACCCCCATGTTGTATCAGCTGATCGGCTCCGTGCTGTCACGGCACCGCTGCGTGGGAAAGTTCTCACACAGCGGTAGTGCCGTAAAGGGAGAGCACCGTAGTGATGAACTCTGGTGAACTCTCAGTGCAGCTCCGTGATACACTGACATGAGGTAATATCTCCCCCAGTGTATCACAGGAGGTCGGGTAGAGCGGTCACATCTCCCGATGTGACTGTGTAGTGACCCAGTCCAGAGTGTGTCTGTCCCTTTAAGTAATACTGAATTGTGAGTAGCTTCTGTACACTACTGCTCACTCTCTAACTGGCTCTCTACATTATTTGTGAGCTGTAATTCTCCATTTCTCGTCACCTTCATTTTAGATGCAATGCATTTCTCATTTGCTGTGTTCTGTCGCCATCTAAAGGTGAAACTGTACAATGACTGAATTATTGTTTTGTAAGGAGCTGAGATGTGAATTCGGTCTCCTATTGGCCAGCTCCTAGTCACATGGTCAATAGGAGGAGCTGTTTTTCCAGGCAAGTGTAGGATGTTCTTTAGTCTGAGGGATGCCATCAGGGATAGCAGAACAAACGTGGAGGAGGTTTTTACCTCAAGATCTCCTGCAGGCGTAAAAGCCTGAGTTCCCTCTAACCTGTACAGACATCATTCTATTTCTGACAGGATTCACCACATCTAAAGTATTTATGACTGGATTCACCACATCGAAAAAGTATTTATGACTGGATTCACCACATCTAAAGTATTGCTGACAGGATTCACAACATCTAAAGTATTGCTGACAGGATTCACCACATCTAAAGTATTGCTGACAGGATTCACCACATCTAAAGTATTGCTGACAGGATTCACCACATCTAAACTATTTCTGACTGGATTCACCACAGTTTTTACATTCACCTATAAGTACTTGTGCATGTGCCGTGACACACTGTGGAGATAACCCCAAGTACAAGTCTGTAACCTCTAATTGCTGCATCTACCTCCGTCTGTAAAATACCAAAATACATTGTCCAGTGCTCTTAAAGCTCCAGACCCCAATCACATCTCAGCATGTACCGTATATACTCGAGAATAAGCCAACCCGAGTATAAGCCGGCCCCCCTAATTTTGCCACAAAAAACTGGGAAAACTTATTGACTCGAGTATAAGCCTAGGGTGGGAAATGCTCCATAGATTATTCCCCCATATGGTGTCACCAGAAGAAGCTCCATAGGCTCCATAGATTGTTCCCCCATATGCTTCCCGCTTAAGAAGCTCCATAAATTATTCCCCCATATGGTGTCCCCATAAGAAGCTCCGTAGATTATTCCCCCTTATGGTGTCCCAGAAGAAGCTCCATAGATTTTTCCCCATATGGTGTCCCCAGAAGAAGCTCCATAGATTGTTCCCCCATATGGTGACCCCATAGGAAGCTCCATAGATTATTCCCCCATATGGTGTCCCCAGAAGAAGCTCCATAGATTATTCCCCCATATGCTGACCCCATAAGAAGCTCCATAGATTATTGCCCCATATGGTGTCCCAGAAGCTCCATAGATTATTCCCCCATATGCTGACCCCATAAGAAGCTCCATAGATTATTCCCCCATATGGTGTCCCCAGAAGAAGCTCCATAGATTGTTCCCCCATATGCTGACCCCATAAGAAGCTCCATAGATTATTCCCCCATATGGTGTCCCCAGAAGAAGCTCCATAGATTGTTCCCCCATATGCTGACCCCATAAGAAGCTCCATAGATTATTCCCCCATATGGTGTCCCAGAAGAAGCTCCATAGATTATTCCCCCATATGCTGACCCCATAAGAAGCTCCATAGATTATTCCCCCATATGGTGTCCCCAGAAGAAGCTCCATAGATTGTTCCCCCATATGCTGACCCCATAAGAAGCTCCATAGATTATTCCCCCATATGGTGTCCCCAGAAGAAGCTCCATAGATTGTTCCCCCATATGCTGACCCCATAAGAAGCTCCATAGTTTATTCCCCCATATGGTGTCCCAGAAGAAGCTCCATAGATTATTCCCCCATATGCTGCCCACATAAGATGCTTAATAGATTATGCCCCCATGTGCTGCTGCTGCTGCATGTAAAAATAAAAAAAAACATACTCACCTCTCCGTCGCTGGGTGTCAGGTGCCGGTGTCACTGCTAACACCTGAGATACTCACCTGTCTTGCGTCCATGGCTGCTCACCGCTATCTGGCACGTCATCGGTCAGTGACGTTCAGATTGCAGGGGGCGCGGCGCGCACTAACCACGTCACCGCGTCCTCTGCTGTCTGAAGTCACTGACAGATGACAGACAGCAGCAAGCAGCCATGGACGCAGGACAGGTGAGTATCGCTATACTTACCCGTCCTGATGCTGTCTCTTGAGCCCCCAGCTTCTCCGCGCTCTCTCTTTCTGCCTTCAGCGGTCATGTGATACCGCTCATTAAAACTCATGAATATGCGCATATGTAAAGTTTGGGCAGAAAAACAGAGAATTTTTGGATGTAAAAATCGATATTGTAGATGGTAATATGATCACCAAGGTACATAGAAAACCAACCGCGACTAATTCACTCCTACACTTTAATAGTGCATACCCCATGCATACTAAAGAAGGGCTTCCTTTCAGTCAGATGGTTAGATTAAGGAAACTGAACAATAATGATGACATCTGTAATAAACAAATTGAGGAATTAAAAACACGATTGTTGAGGAGAGGTTATCCTATTGGTGTTGTAAATGAAGCTCACGAACGAGTCAAAGCCATTTCACAAAGTGATTTATTAAAAAGGGTCACCAGACGTCACAAAAAACAAATGAATAGTGAAATAAATCCACAAAAGAGATTTTTCTTTAGCTTTAAACATAGCTCCATCGACAGGATTATACACACAGCCATTAGAAAAAATTGGCATGTTTTACGCTCTGACAAAGATTTGAATGAAATTAGTACTTTGGCTCCGCAATTTGCATATAAATGCACTCATAATATAGCTGATCTTCTAGTACATAATCGTTTGCTCCCCCTTGATAAAAATTGGTTACAAAAAAATTCACGAAAGGGAATTTTAAATGCGGTAATTGTAATTAAAGTCATTTACATATGACTTCCAATCCTCTAAAAATCGGACCTGTTCAGCATTGGGTAAAAGATTTTCTTTCTTGTAAAAGTAAATTTGTGGTATATGTCTTGTTTTGTCCTTGTTTATTTTTTTACATAGGAAAAACTATTAGACCACTTGCAACAAGATTTCGTGAACATTATCATTCTATTAGTACAGGAAAAGGGTCTTTGCGCTTGATAAAACATATGCAAGAAAAACACAACTCCAACCCTGAATTATTACGCTTTGCTGGTTTAGAAATGGTAAAATTTCCACCACAAGGTGGTAATCATAATAAACTCTTGATGAGACAAGAAGCCAGATGGATAATTAAATTAAAAGTGCAGGATCCAATAGGACTGAATGATAGGTTGGATTTGTCTATCTTTCTGTAAAGAAAAAAATCTTTTGAAAAAAATTCTTAAAAAAAAATTCTTAAAAAACAATTTTTTGCTTCATTGCAAAAAGAATTTTTGGAAAAGATAAGAAGAAAATAGGTTGTTGTGATCCTTTCATTACTTTTTTAGTCAGCATGAAGATGTAATTATGTCACTTGTTTTTAATGTGAAAATGTTTGTTCATGATTTTAACTGTTCACTTGCTGTTAAGGTACTGTCACACTTAGCGATATCGCTAGCAATATCGCTATAACTTGTGACGTTATAGCGATATTGCTAGCGATATCGCTGTGTCTGATACCTCCGACCGGCTCCCCCGCTGGTTATCGCTGATCGCGCGAGAACGTCCTGGACTGTTTCTCGTCGTCAGCTTCCTGCGGCGCTTCCTGTGGAGAGACGAGCGACGCGCGTGGAGCGGGGCGGGAGGACGCAGGATCGCCTAGTGTGACAGATAAGTAGCGACCCCCGACCGCTACGATGTCGCTGGTGAGATCTGCCTGTTTGGCAGCTCACTAGCGATCACTTAGCGATGTACCAGCGATCCTGACCGCGTCATATGGCTGGTCGGGATCGCTGGTGCATCGCTAAGTGTGACAGTACCTTTAGTCATATACCTATTTAAGGAAATTACATCACGTAATTACACACCTGGACCTGTTGAAGCGTCTGTGTACGCGAAACGGCTATCGTCCACTTTTTCTCACCACATGCCTCATATTACCTGCCTGTCCTTTATTGTGTGACCTTTAATGGTTGAATAAAGAAACACTACACTGCAAATTGGGTGAGTGCCGCATCTTTGTTTCTTCATTCATATACTTTATATGTTTTTTCTGATGCAGAGCACCGTTATCCCTAGCAGCATGCTGCATACTGTGTGCCTGTGGTTGATCCAGGGCTGGTTGCTGGTGGATTGATGCCTTGGTGCCGTTCACTTGTGTTTTCTCTGGATTGAAAGTCCTGACATTTTTGTAACAGTCGATCTATCAGTCTCTGGAAAGTAGTGGGGGCAGTTTTCATCCCAAAGGGCAGTCCCAGGAACTCAAAAAGCTCAAATGGAGTACTGAAGGCCGAGCGCTCCCGAGTGTCCTCCGTTAAGGGTATCTGCCAGTACCCCTTGCTCAAGTCTAACATGGTCACAAATTGGGCACTGGCCAGACGATCCAATAGATCATCAATCTTGGGCATGGGATAAGCATCACTCTTGGTGGCATCATTTAATCATCTGTAATCAACGCAGAATCGTGTTGTACCATCCTTCTTGGGGACCAGGACGACAGGAGAGGCCCAAGAACTGTGAGATGGCGGAATAACTCCCAGTCGTTTCATCTCCTCCAGTTCGTTCTTTATCATGCCTTGAACAGCCTCTGGAACCCGGTAGGCAGCCTGCTGGACGGGGCGTTGTCCGGGGGTTTCCACATGGTGGCTGGTGAGAGTAGTCTTCCCCAGCTTTGAGGAGAAAGCAGCAGCCCTCGGCCTTAGTATGGCAACAATATCGTCCTTTTGTATATCCGATAAATGGGAGCCCAGGGGCACTTGTTCCAGTGATCCTCCCGCTTGGGCAACCTTGAGGAGATCGGGGAGATACTCGTCGTCGGCGGTATCACTAGGGGGGTGGCAGACAGCTAGAACAGACAGAGATCGGTCGTGGTAGTCTTTCAGCATGTTAATGTGGACGGTTTTCTGTTGTCGACCACTAGAGTCCAGGGCAATAACATAGTGTCATTAGTTTTCTTGACAACCTGATAAGGGCCTTCCCACACTGCTTGAAGCTTGTTGGCAGGGGAAGCAGTAATCATGAGCACTTGCTGTCCTTCCATAAATTCCAGGGTCCTGGCATTACGGTCATACCAGGTTTTTTGTCTGGACTGGGCCATTCGCTGATGTTCTTTAGCGAAGGTAGCTAGCTGGGTGAGACGGTCTCTGAGTTCTAGAACATAGGGAATGATGGGCATTCCGGTATCTGAGATGTCTCCCTCCAAATGTTCTTTCAGAAGAGTGAGAGGCCCATGGACCTTCCGGCTAAACAGTAGTTCGAAGGGAGAGAACCCTGTGGACTCTCGGTAGACTAAAAAGCAGGTACTTACATTTTTAGGAACTGCTGGTTACTATCGCAAATTTGTTTCTAGCTTCAGCTCCTTGGCCAAGCTCCTAACCGACCTGACCCGCAAGAACATGCCTAGGAATGTGACGTGGATGACTGCATGCGAGGATGCCTTTTCAGCGTTAAAGACCACACTCGTCACTGCTCCTGTCTTGGCTGCCCCGGATTATAAGCGCAGGTTCCTCGTGCAGACAGATGCATCCACCTTTGGGATTGGGGCAGTACTTAACCAAGTGAACGCCGCCGGAGAAGAACATCCTGTTGCTTTTGCCAGTCGGAAACTACTGGATCGGGAAGTTGCCTATGCCACTATTGAAAAGGAGTGCCTTGCCATCGTATGGGTGCTAAAAAAATTGCAGCCATACTTGTATGGCAGAGACTTTACAATTGTTACAGACCACAACCCCCTCACATGGCTGAACCGCATATCAGGGGACAATGGAAGATTGCTGCGGTGGAGCTTGTCCTTACAACCCTACAGCTTCTCCATCCAATACAAGCGGGGAAGCCAACACCAGAACGCCGATGGACTGTCTCGACAAGAAGAACCATAGGCTCCCCAGGCCGACCTACCCCTGCCACTGTACAAGGAACTATAAATGGTTGAGCAATGTGGACTAAAGTGAGGCCAGAGGTCTGTGCAGACCTCATAGCGTGCTCACTTATTATTGAGGGGAGAGGTTGTGATGGTGTGATAGGCTATGTGGATATCATTTTGTGTATATTTCTAGTTCACTTATTTTCATAGTGTTTTTCCTGTATGTCTATAGCCTGACTGGATCTGTCTCTTGATAACCCCCTGTAGTTCTTTAATCCCCAAGGCTCCTTTATTCTCCTCTGGGAGGCCTGGAAACTGCCCAAACCTGTTTGACTACCCCTGGACACAAGGAAGGGGGTGGGGTGAACAGGAGCTGGAGAAGTCAGTTCCTGTGTGGAGTGGTTTGTGTAAAGACTGCACTTCAGAGAGAAGGACCCATTTTATCCTCTGCTAGAGTTTTGGAATCTCGTCTCCCTGGACATTTTATCCTGTTACTGGACTACATTCTTGTTCTGGACTATTGTATCCTCAGTGTGGTGGATTGTTTATGGACCTTCTAATTTTGCCTGTAATAAAGGTCTTGGGATTGTTCACTCTTCTCTCACTCTGTTGATTGTGTGGTTTCGGAGAAGGACCCCGTGACAGCCATATAGGCCGAAACGTTTTGTACAGACTGCATTAATAAAAATTTGTCTTCTAATTAAGGACATCTTAAGTTGAGTGGCATGTTATTTTCACTATTTCTTAGACTTTAAAGCTCTAGCCTTGCGGGTAATGGGTAATGACTCACCTTGCCCCAGCTATGCTCCTGCTCCTTGTTCTCTAGACCTGGCTGCTGGAATATCGACCGTATCTCCACCTTCACATGCTCCATTTATGCAGGTCACACAGTACGTGCCAGCCCCTACTCTCGGTCATACTCCTATTACCACAGATGCACTTGTCCAAGTCCTTGACTCTGTATGCCAAGCCTTAAAGGAACTAAAAAGCCAATCCCATGCACCACGCGAGACATCCGTAAGTCGAGCAGTGTCCCCAAAAACCACGTTCTAGTCGCCCAGGTGTTGGAGGGCTTCCATCTAGAGATTGTGCCTACTGTACTTATTGTGAGCGTCATGGGCACTATAAGTATCAATGCTATAGGTTAAACGGGTCACCCCTGAGGCCGAGGGCCGCCACTCGGGAGGTGAATCCAAAATCCCAGAGGGACAGTCACAATGGGTCTCCTGATTTGTCTTCAAATGCCCATATACACTCACTGGCCACTTTATTAGGTACACCATGCTAGTAAGGGGTTGGACCCCCTTTTGCCTTCAGAACTGCCTCAATTCTTCGTGGCAGAGATTCAACAAGGTGCTGGAAGCATTCCTCAGAGATTTTGGACCATATTGACATGATGGCATCACACAGTTGGCGCAGATTTGTCGGCTGCACATCCCTGATGCGAATCTCCCGTTCCACCACATCCCAAAGATGCTCTATTGGATTGAGATCTGGTGACTGAGGAGGCCATTTGAGTACAGTAAACTCATTGTCATGTTCAAGAAACCAATCTGAGATGATTCGAGCTTTATGACATGGCGCATTATCCTGCTGAAAGTAGCCATCAGATGTTGGGTACATTGTGGTCATAAAGGGATGGACATGGTCAGCAACAATACTCAGGTAGGCTGTGGCGTTGCAACGATGCTCAATTGGTACCAAGGGGCCCAAAGAGTGCCCAGAAAAAATTCCCCACACCATGACACCACCACCACCAGCCTGAACCGTTGATACAAGGCAGGATGGATCCATGCTTTCATGTTGTTTACGCCAAATTCTGACCCTACCATCCGAATGTCGCAGCAGAAATCGAGACTCATCAGACCAGGCAACGTTTTTCCAATCTTCTACTGTCCAATTTCGATGAGCTTGTGCAAATTGTAGCCTCAGTTTCCTGTTCTTAGCTGAGAGGAGTGGTACCCAGTGTGGTCTTCTGCTGCTGTAGCCCATCTGCCTCAAAGTTCGACGCACTGTGCGTTCAGAGATGCTCTTCTGCCTACCTTGGTTGTAACGGGTGGCAATTTGAGTCACTGTTGCCTTTCTATCAGCTCGAACCAGTCTGCCCATTCTCCTCTGACCTCTGGCATCAACATGGCATTTCCGGCCATAGAACTGCCGCTCACTGGATTTTTTTTCTTTTTCGGACCATTCTCTGTAAACCCTAGAGATGGTTGTGCGTGAAAATCCCAGTAGATCAGCAGTTTCTGAAATTCTCAGACCAGCCCTTCTGGCACCAACAATCATGCCACGTTCAAAGGCACTCAAATCACCTTTCTTCCCCATACTGATGCTCGGTTTGAACTGCAGGAGATTGTCTTGACCATGTCTACATGCCTAAATGCACTGAGTTGCCGCCATGTGATTGGCTGATTAGAAATTAAGTCTTAACACACAGTTGGACAGGTGTACCTAATAAAGTGGCCAGTGAGTGTATGTCGGATTTTGCAAGCAGGGCACCGGGCTCCACTTCACGCACGAGTTCGGCCGCTCTGTCAAATGAAGCGTAGGTTACGGAAGTGTCTTCTGGGGGTATTATGTCGTTAACCGAATCGCATTTTGGGTAGGAAAGGTGATGTATTAGCCGATATTTTCTGGGTTCCTTTCGGGAACAATACCTAAAGGCGAGACTGTGAAATTCTTGAATGGCAATAATGTAAATGGGAACGCCAATTTGCCCAGGTAAAATCTTGGGGCATTCTCGTGCCGATTTTAGATTATTTAGCGCGCACGGATTTTAGATTATTTGACTAAATTTGAAGGGGATAAAAAGCCGTATTTAAAACCGTGATATGGCTGCTGGGCAGCTTCGTTATTGGGATAAAAGCCAGGTGCCTATGGCGGTTACACCCACCGGGATTATGCCTATTTTTTTTTTCTGGGCCCGACGAACAAAAAATCGTCGAGGTAGTCAATTGTTGAATTGCTACCTGTTTCGTGTTGCACTACCCAGTCTAGGAAGGCATTGAAAAGTTCGAAATAGTGGCATGAAATGGAGCAGCCCATTGGCAAGCACATGTCGAAATAAAACAGCTGGTCCACTTTACAGCCTAACAAATGAAAGCTTTCGGGGTGCACCGGCAAAAGGCGGAATTACGGACCTCGTAATCGTTACATTTGCTTTGCAGGTACCCTTTGATGCAGGGTGTCCGCCTCCACAGGCTGAGCAGAGGGTAATAAATAAATGGCTCATTCGGCATTAATTCATTATTGCTTTTGCTTCTGTAATAGATGCCTCGTTCGGCATTGAAACATTCTTGATTTGTGTTGAATTATTATTGATTTTGTTTTCATAGTAGATGCCTTTTTCGGCATTGATTCATTATCAATTTTGCAACATTCACCAATGTGTGTCATAGGAGTGATACCCGAAACTAGTGTAACGCCATCCCATACTCCGCTGTCCGCTGGCTCCACCCCAGGGACTCTTAATCCACCATCCACTGAGTCCACTTTTGGGACGCATATATAACTTGGTGTACCGATTTTTGATTGTCAAGCGCTACACTTGCTTGGCAGGTACACCTTGATGCAGAGCATTCGTCTCAATATTAACAAGACAAGTTCAAACGGCAGTATCCTTCCTTAAAAAGTTAGCAGGTCCCTGGTCCACGTGTGGCCACTGAATTCCGGAGTCGTTAGTGGTCGCGTATGGAAAAGGGGGGGCTATTTATATGACTTCTATATGGTATCCTGGTATATTAATAATTTGGAGCCACGTTCATGCCTCTGGCCCATAATACTGCCAAATACTGTAAATGCCTGTTAACTCCACAGAGATGTACGTCTTTGCGTAGGCTCGCTAATTTAGATGTAACTTTAAATAGTAAGCAGGCCTCTGGTCACGTGCAACCCTTGAAATCCGGAGTAGTTAGTGGTCGCGTATGAAAAAGGGGGCTGCTTTTGAGCCATCATCAGTTGTAACCAAACATCTGTTGCTTTTACTCTCCAGCCTAGATTGGGCTGTAGGGCCAGGCGCCTGCGGAACTGTACATTGTACCACCGCCAGGCGGAACCACCATCGTTATTTCCTGAGTGATTGACAACATTTAGATCGCTGGGATGAGAACACTCACCACTATTTCACTCCGGCCGGGTGACTCCAGGTTATGGAGGAACTCCGACTCCCGCTGTATGGTTGGTTGAGGTTTGGTGTCTGCCGTGACCAGAAGCCTTGGGAGGTTAGGATAGATCTTCCAGGCTAATAGCCAGAGATGGGGTACGTGACGTCTGATCTCTGTCGTGTCCCCGAGCCCGAGTGACTCCCGATGGGGGAACTCCGGGTTTAATCTGGTGGTTGGACTGGCTGGTAGCCCTCGGTGACGATTCACGATCGCCTATCATGACACTTAGATTGTCGGACCGATCGAATATGACAAGGGAACGCCATCTAGCGGAACGAGATCTGTGGCGGCTTCTATGTGATCCGTGTCTGCGGTGGTAACGGGATTGAAAGACTCTTAGAGGGATAGTGGGAATGGTGACGGGAGGAGGAGCGGGAGGTCCTGCGGCGTCTACGCCAGGAACCGCTGCTATTATAGGATGTGTTGGGGGCATTCACGTCAGCCATGAGGGGTTCACTAAGTGTATACAGGGCTGTGAAAAGTAGAGGTGTGCTGTGGGGCATGGGAGGTGGCCTACGTTGCTATCTTTAAGATTAATGGCAGTATATAGGAGGTCAAGGGTTAATGTATTTTTTTATTTATTTCTTTTTATTATTATTGAAATGGGGTTGACAGTGTGTAGTGTGTGGATAGAGTTAAAGTGTTACATGTGTTGGAGATGTACTATATTTCCTGCAGAGCGCGCTGAACGGTCGGGTTGGACCGGACAGCACGCTCCGCAGCAGCGTTATGGGCAGGCGTTGGGGGTGTTAATAGTGTATTAGTGATGGGTGCAGTAACATTAGGTGTACTACACCGGTCCGTCATACTCACCCGACCTCCGTTCCCACGCCGCTGCCGGTCTCTGCTCCCACGCCGCAGTCGACCTCCGCTCCCACGCCGCAGCCTCTTCCCATCCGACGGCCGCGGCGGTCACCTGTGATGGGCTAGCGGCCGATGCCATCCCTGCATGCTATGCGCATGTGCCATAGGCCGCAGGCCACTTCCCTCTGAGGGAGGCGCCTGATCGTTGTGTTTCCTAGCACTCTGGCCTCGCTCCATCGTGTACTCTCTGCTCCTGCAGTTCCTTTCTCGTCTGCTCTCTGCAGCAGCCTCCAGTGTTCCTGCTCCAACCTGCTCCAGTCCCTGCCGTCCTACTCCAGTCCTGCTTCCAGTGTTCCTATTCCATCCTACTCCAGTCCTGCCTCCAGTGTTCCTGCTACATCCTGCTACAGTCCTGCCGTCCTCCAGTCCTGCTTCCAGTGTTCCTGTTCCATCCTACTCCAGTCCTGCCTCCAGTGTTCCTGCTCCATCCTGCTCCAGTCTTGCCGCCCTATTCCAGTCCTGCCTCCGGTGTTCCAGTTCCATCCAGCTTCACTCCTTCCGTCCTCCTTCTTTCCTTTCTCCTGTGTTACTACTCCTGCCATTCTTTCTCGTTCCAGTCTACTGTCTCACTCCATTCCGGCCTCCTGGTTCCAGCCCTGTTCTGTCATTCTATACTTCAGGCTCACAGTCCTACTCCGGTCCATCCTGAGCTGCCCCTCTCGGTACCGGCTACCGTGGTTCTGGTACTCCTGAGCCTGCTCCTAACGGTCCCTGTATAGGGGTCGGTTCCACCTGGCAGCTCGCCCAGGGCCCCTCGGTGCCACGGTCTAGAGGGTCCACTCCCAGAGTTTCCGGCTCCAGACCACCCACGCTAACAGTACGATCAGGCCATGGACTCCGCCAGTACTACGGCTGCTACCCAGAAAGAGTTGCTATTCCTACGGGAAAATTAGGGTTGCATTATGTCGGTCATGAAGTCTATGGACACCCGTTTGTCGACCTTACAGGTGGCCGATCCTTGAAATGCCACTCAGCTGGCCAGTCTCCAACAGAAGCTGGGTCAGCAACAAGATACTCAAGCCCACATTTTGTCTTACATGGCCTCCTTTGACAGTCGCTTGTCGGCCCTCCAGGCTGCCACTGCAGTCCCGACTCCTCCTCCCGCGTCTACAGCTCTCCCGATGCCTCGCCAAGCCGCCTCGCTTCACCGGGGATCCCAAGCTCTGTAGGGGGTTCTTAAATCAGTGTAGCCTCCACTTTGAATGGCTGCCGCAGCAATATCCCCCAGATCGGGCCAAAGTGGCCTTCATCATGTCCCATCTGGAGGGAGAGGCTCTATCTTGGTTGAACCCGCTCTGGCAACGTGACGACCCGGTAGTCTCGAGTCTCCCGGTTTTCCTGGATACGTTTCGTAGGGTCTTCGATGAGCCGGGTCAAGTTAGCCTCTCACTGAGTCACTCTTTAACTTACACCAGGACACTCTCACGGTCGGACAGTACGCTATTTGCTTTCGCACTATCTCCTCTGAGCTCAGCTGGAATAACGCGGCCTTGGTGGGGGCATTCTGGCGCGGTCTTTCAGGCAGAATAAAGGATGAACTCGCAGGTCGAGATACCCCATCCACCTTAGAGGACCTTATCTCGCTTGCTGCCCGCATTGACCTACGCTTCCTGGAGCGCGCCCGGGAGTCAGCTAGAGACAGGAGGTCCACCAGGTCAGTTTCCACTTTCACCCGATCTGACATCTCCATTCGGCTGGGTCCTATTCTCTCTCTTCGGTTGAGTCCATGCAGATAGACCATCTCAGGTTGGCCGAGTTGCGTCAGAGAGAGAGGCGGGCACAAGGTCTGTGCCTTTATTGCTGTGATTCGTCACACTATGTCCACACCTGTCCTAAGAGACAGGGAAACGACTCCACCTAGGTCAGGTAAGAGAGGCCTCCCTAGGTGATGATGATCCCTCTCAACCCCTTACGATTTCTGTGCTTTTGGTTTCAGGAGGGAGGCTTGGTTCCGAGGTGGCCTACGTGGATTCGGGCTCGGCAGGTAACTTCATTCGGCCTGAAGAGGTGGACAAATACCAAATTCCTGTAGTCACTCTATCTAACCCTATTCAGATCGCCACTGTGGATGGCAAACCGCTACAGGTGACCGTCACCTTGGTCACTGAAGAGGTGGAGTTGCAAGTCGGAGCCTTACATCGAGAGAAGATAGAGTTTTACATTTTGCATAAGCTCTCTCACGCCATTCTACTCGGTCTCCCATGGTTAAGGACTCATCAGCCTGTTCTCGACTGGTTCTCTGGGGAGATACTCCGCTGGGGTCACTCATGCCAAGCTCGCTGTCTGACTCCTGTCCGTCTGGCGGTCGCTTATCGGTCACCAGACCTTCCGGGTCTTCCTCCAGCCTACAGCTCCTTCGCCGATGTGTTTGATAAGAAGGAGGCGGAGGTCCTTCCTCCACATCGGCCGTTTGACTGCCCAATTGAACTTGTTCCCAGTTCAACCCTTCCAAGGGGCAGAATTTACCCTCTGTCTCCTGCAGAGACTACCGCCATGTCTGAGTATGTCCGAGAGAACTTCGCCAAAGGCTTTATACGGAAGTCCTCTTCGCCCGCGGGAGCCGGGTTTTTCTTCGTCAAAAAGAAGGACGGAACTCTACGGCCGTGCATTGACTATAGGGGCTTGAATGAAATTACCATCAAGAACAGGTACCCTCTTCCACTCATTCCGGAGCTTTTTGACTGTCTCAGAGGGGCTCGGGTCTTCTCCAAGCTGGACCTCAGAGGAGCCTATAATCCGGTCCGTATCTGTGCAGGTGACGAGTGGAAGACCGCTTTCAACACTCGAGACGGCCATTACGTGTACCTGGTCATGCCCTTTGGTCTCTGCAATGCTCCTGCGGTGTTTCAAGAGTTCGTCAATGAGATCTTCCGGGATCTCTTGTACTCCTGTGTGGTCGTGTACTTAGATGACATCCTCGTCTTCTCGCCGGACCTCTCGTCCCACAGAAAGAGTGTCCGCCTGGTGCTTGTATGCGAGGATCGAGAAATGTCTCTTCGAACAGACCACTCTGCCGTTTCTGGGATACATTATCTCCGACACTGGTCTAAGGATGGATCCCGAGAAGTTGTCTGCCATCCTCAAATGACCTCGACCCGTCGGAGTAAAGGCGATACAATGATTCCTCGGATTCGCCAATTATTACCGACAATTTGTTTCCCACTTCTCCGCGATCACAAGACCCATTTCTGCGCTCACCCATAAAGGGTCTACTCCCAAAGATTGGTCTCCTGAGGCAGAAGAGGCCTTTCTGACCCTAAAACGGGCCTTCTCCACGGCTCCGGTCCTGCTTCGCCCTGAGAGCAATCGACCTTTTGTACTCTAGGTGGACGCTTCCTCGATGGGTGCCAGGGCAGTACTGTCCCAGAGAACCACCTCCGGTTGCCTGCACCCTTGTGGCTTCTTCTCGAAGGCCTTTTCTCCATCCGAGTGTAACTACTCAATCGGCGACCGGGAACTTTTGGCCATCAAGTTGACCTTGGAGGAATGGCGTCACCTCCTGGAAGGAGCTGTCCATCCCTTTGTCATCTTCTCGGACCACAAGAATCTGGCCTACCTCCAGTCTGCCCAGAGACTTAACCCTCGCCTGGCCAGATGGTCCTTATTATTCGCCCGATTTGACTTCGAGCTCCGTTTCCGTCCTGGCAACAAGAATACCAAAGCAGACGCCCTGTCCAGGGTCTTCCAGCCACATGAATCCACGGAGGAACCTTCGCATATCATTGATCCCACTAGGATCATCACCGTGGCTCCAGTGAACTGGCTTACTCCCCCTCCTGGCAAGATGCTTGTGCCAGAGAATCTCAAGCGAAAGGTCCTTCTATAGGGGCACTCCTCCAAACTGGCCGGCCACGCCGGAACTAGGAAGACCCTTAAACCTTATCACGCGTCACTACTGGTGGCCCACGCTTCGCCAAGATGTACTCGACTTTGTGGCTTCTTGTCCATCCTGTGCTAAAAGCAAAGTGCCACGGAGACCTCCGTCCGGCTTGTTGCTTCCGTTGCCCGTCCCTACGGTTCCTTGGGAAAACATTGCCATGGATTTCATCACCGACCTACCCCGCTCTTCAGGTTGCACAGTCATTTTGGTGGTGGTGGATCGTTTTTCCAAGATGGCCCACTTCGTCCCTCTGCCCGGTCTTCCCTCAGTGCCGGAACTGGCCAAAGTCTTCATTCACCAAATCTTCAGACTTCACGGACTACCTCAACGCATTGTGTCTGACGGAGGGGTTCAGTTTACCTCCAAGTTCTGGGGATTGCTGTGTAAGCTCATGAATGTTTCCCTCGACTTCTCCTCGGCCTACCATCCGCAGTCCAACGGACAGGTAGAGCATACCAACCAGACGCTTACGGGGTACTTACGTCACTTCTCCAACGCCCACCAGAACGATTGGGTCGACTTACTCCCCTGGGCAGAGTACGCTTATAACAACCATGCTGGTGAATCCTCGGCCAAGTCTCCGTTTTTCATTGTTTTTGGCAGACATCCTGGTGTTCCTCTTCCAATAACCCCGGCCTCTGAGGTACCCGCGGCCAACGCCTTGTCCTCTGAATTTTCCATGATTTCGGCTGAGACCAACACGTCACTCAAGAGATCCGCTGATCAGATGAAGAACTATGCCGACAAAAAGAGATTGCATCCTCCACCGTATCGTGTTGGGGACAAGGTCTGGCTCTCCTCCAAATTCATCCGATTGAAACTGCCCTCCTACAAATTGGGACCACACTACATCGGTCCGATTGAAATTCTGGGACGTATTAACGAAGTCGCCTACAAATTGAGGTTGCCTGCTTCGCTCTGGGTCCCGAACACCTTCCATGTCTCTCCTGAAGCCTGTGGTGCTGAATCGCTTTCATTCCTTGCCTGATCCTGGTCCTCAGCCAGTGGGTGCCGATGATGTTTTTGAAGTGCAGAACATTCTCGCTATGAAGAGGGTTAGAGGTTGGACTTTCTTTCTTGTTGATTGGAAGGGCTTTGGTCCTGAGGAGAGATCCTGGGAGCCTCGGGAGAACATCAATGCTCCCCGTATCCTCAAGAGGTTTCTTGCTAACCTCCGGGGGGTACTGTTACACCGCTCCGTCATACTCACCCGGCCTCCGTTCCCACGTCGCTGCCAGTCTCCGCTCCCACGCTGCAGTCGGCCTCCACTCCCACGCCGCAGCCTCTTCGCATCCGACGGCTGCAGCGGTCACCTGTGACGGGCTCGCGGCCGATGCCATCCCTACATGCTATGCACATGCGCCATAGGCCGTGGCCGCGCCTCCCACCTGCTTATGCTCCGGCTGTGCCCTGACCCGGAAGCACCTTTGGACCAATGGCTGACCAGACGGGGCCATATCAGGCCGCTTCCCCCTGAGGGAGGCACCTGATCGTTGTGTTTCCTAGCACCCTGGCCTCGCTCCATCGTGTGCTCTCTGCTCCTGCAGTTCCATTCTCGTCTGCTCTCCGCAGCAGCCTCCAGTGTTCCTGCTCCAGTCCTGCCATCCTACTCCAGTCCTGCTTCCAGTGTTCCTGTTCCATCCTACTCCAGTCCTGCCTCCATGTTCCTGCTCCAGTCCTGCCATCCTACTCCAGTCCTGCTTCCAGTGTTCCTGTTCCATCCTACTCCAGTCCTGCCTCCAGTGTTCCTGCTCCATCCTGCTCCAGTCCTGCCGCCCTACTCTAGTCTTGCCTCCGGTGTTCCAGTTCCATCCAGCTTCACTCCTTCCGTCCTCCTTCCTTCCTTTCTCCTGTGTTCCTACTCCTGCCCAGTCTACTGTCTCACTCCATTCCGGCCTCCTGGTTCCAGCCTTGTTCTGTCATTCTATACTTCAGTCTCACAGTCCTACTCCGGTCCATCCTGAGCCGCCCCTCTCGGTACCGGCTACCGTGGTTCTCGAACCCCTGAGCCTGCTCCTAACGGTCCCTGTATAGGGGTCAGTTCCACTTGGCAGCTCGCCCGGGGCCCCTCGGTGCCACGGTCCAGAGGGTCCACTCCCGGAGTTTCTGGCTCCAGACCACCCACGCTAACAGTAAGTACTGTTGCTGGCTTGTTGCTGTGGTCAGCCGGGAGGAAGAGGAAGTCTCCGACCCTAGCACCAGAGTTTAACCCCTGAGGGTGTGGCCGAACGCCCCTTCCCCTTTCTTCCCATTGGTCAGTGGGCGTCCTCATTAATGGCATCACCTAGGGCATGGTTCCCCAACTCCAGTCCTCAAGGCCCACCAACAGGTCATGTTTTCAGGATTTCCCTTGTATTGTACAGGTGATGCAATTATCACCTTGGCAATACTAAGGAAATCCTGAAAACATGATCTGTTGGTGGGCCTTGAGGACTGGAGTTGGGGAACCCTAACCTAGGGAGTAGTGGGGATGAGGAGGCACTGCACGAAGTTTCTAGCATAATTATCTATGGGGCTCTGCAGACAGATTCACGTTCCCTATACGCTGCCATGCTTGCCAGAATGAAAAGCTCATTGTAAGTGCTATCCAGGCATTTCCCAGACACACACCAGGGAGACGTATCCCCCCTGATGTTCACAGGCATAGAAAGGGTCAATTGTCCATCACGAGGAAGAAATTGAAGAAAAGCGCTTTTCAAATGTGAATCACACTGGATCCTAAAACGTGAAACCAGATTTCCCAAAGGGTTAAATTATAAAACGGATCTGCTATATTTACATTGACAAGCATCAATTTCCATCCACTCATAACCAAAAAAAACCCTTTTTTTATGATTTTTTCTTTCTTCCTTTTTTCTTTTTCCTTTATTATTTCCCCTGCTCATAAGCATCCCCCTTATATATAGTCTACTTATTATTTTTTACAAACTTATTTCATCTCATGATTCCTCCACCGTGCCTCACTGTGGGAATGGTGATCATTTAGTGATGCATGATGAGACATGGCACAAAACAAACCTTTTAGAATTATGGATAGAAGGTTCCAGAGCTGTGCTGTTACACGCTGTGTACTGTTTACATCTGGCTGCTGCCACAGCTGGTAACAGGAGATGCTGAGTGTTACCCCCCCATTGATTTGATATTGATGACTTTTACTAAGGATAAGTCATCAGAAATGCTAAGGAACATATAGGAAAATATATAGTGGTTCCTCTGAGCTGTTGGTGAAAATTCACAGTAATGATCCAGGAGACTCAATAAATTTTACGCTTTTTTTATTATGTGTGTGTTTCAAAGTCCTCCGACTTCCTTTTCAGGATGTAACTAGAGATGAGCGAATATTTAAGTGTTCGGTTTGGATTACATTCGCTGAATTTGTAATATTCGCTGATTAATTTGTTGAATATTCGCTGACTATAGCCGAATGCCATGCAGGTCAATGGGAGGCAAACACAAACGCATGCACAACACCTTATAACGGTCCCATTTTCTGCCAAAACACATCAAATTAGGAGCAGACACCAGGAAAGTAGCCTCAATTTACCCACAGTACAAATTACAGCATAGCAGTACAGCAATCAGCCAGGCATGAGGTATCATCGGGGTCTGGGACAGCATTTACAGCTTTTAACTGAGCGTCACAGTAAGACGAGGTGGGTGAGGGATCATTGTAGGCCTCCTTTTCTGGGAGCCCTGATACCACATGCAACAACTCTAACTGCTTTCATGCTGAGCCACACTTAGGTGCCACAAATATCAGTTTCGTAGACCACCATTGTCAGAAACATTTAAGGATAGTAACACGGGTAGTGGAGTCCAAGGAAGTGGAGGCCTGATGGTCTTGGAGGCCTACTGCTAGAGGCAACACGAGAGAGTTAGGAGACCTAACCAGGAGTGTTCATATTTCCAAAAATTATTGGCAGACACCACCATAGCGGCATCAGTTTCTCCACAGTAGAAATATAGTATAATAGGGACCGAGAGGTCTTCCTCTACACCCAATCCAGCAGAGCAGCAGATGGACTCCCAACTAGAAAAATGTTCACATTTCCAAAAATTACTAGCAAACAGCACAAAAGTGGCATCAATTTCACCACAGTAGAAATAGTATAATAGGGACCGACAGTTCTTCCAATACACCCAGTCCAGCAGATGGACACCATACCAGGAGTTCACATTTAATCAAGTGAGGGCCTTAACCACAGAAGTGGCATAAATGTCACGAGAATAGAATAGTATAATTGGGATTGACAGGTCTTCCACTACAGCTAACCCAGCAGATGTTTATTTACATTGTTTATTCTTCCAACATTATTGTCTCTTCCACTTTTTATATATTAGTGGATATTTTAGTTTTCATTTTTTCTATTAATTCTGTTATGAATGGGTCACCGAGGAGGAGAGCAGGCCCAGGCTAAGCCACAGAAAACCAGAGAGGTTGGTAACTAAGCGGATTGCAGATCCCTAATCCTATCCACACAACTAGCAGTAGCTGTGGAGCGTACCTACGATGATCCTAGACGTCTCAGCACAGCCGGAGAGCTAACTAAGCCTAAAGCAAGAAAGGGGAAATCTAAACTGCCCCAGAGCAGACCCCAAAGGAATGGATAGCCCCCAAACATATATTGTCGGTGAGACAAGATGAAAACACAAACACAGGTAGAAAAATAGACTGAGCAAATGATGGGGCCCACACTAACTAGACAGGATAGGAAAGAAAAGACATTGTCTGCAATCACGCAAAAAACCCCTGCAAAAAGTCCAACCCATCTGATGCACAAAAACACTGAAGTCGCACGACTTCGCCCCCACTATATCAGCACTCTGGTCTCCTTTTGCTCTGCTTTCAGAATATACCAATCTAACGGGACAAAACAAACTGGCACAAGCAGTACATATGGGTGGTGATTCAGCACAGCCCCAGCTGGAGCTGGCTGACCTGCACAAAGCAGAGATAGACAAAACCAGATCAAATGCAAACAGAAAAGCAAATGAATCACTTGGCTGAACCATGCAGGGACAGAGCTGGAGACATCAGACCTCAGGAGGCACAGGAGGAAAATCACAAGCAGGGAAAGAGGGAGTCGGCTGTCTTAAATCCCAATCTGAAACCCCAGATCTCCAATCGTCATCCTCATTATCAGGTGGCAGACCTCTGTCAATCAGATCAGCTCCATTACCTCCAGTAACCACCAGAGGGAGCCCAGAAAGAGAACTCGAACCCAACCCCTCTGTCAATCTGACCAGCTCCACTACCTTCAGTAATAACCAGAGGGAGGCCAGAAAGCGAATTCACAACATAATTCCTTCTTAAACCTTATTCAAGTTTTGGGTCTAATTTTGAGTGGCTGTTCACTCTTGTCGGTTGGACGCATGGATTTTTTATAACATGATTTTACCTATATTTTACATAGTTTATATGGGTATATTTTTTTATCTGTGCATAGGTTATTTATTTTACATTGTTATTTCCACCACATCCTTTTTGGTTTGGTACTCTAACCCAGCAGATGTAGACCAACCATGAGTGTTCACATTTCCACAAATTTGTGTTAACATCAGCAGCAGCAGGCATAGAAGCCACACTAAAGATATCACAGAGTACAGTTACGTGACATTAATGCATCACACTAAAAAATGCAATATCACCTAGTCTCTACAGTCTGTGATTGGGGTGCAAAAGTCCTTGGAAATCCATGGTGTGTTCATCTTGATGAAAGTTAAGTGGTCTACACTTTCAGGGGACAGCCGGCTCCGCTTATCCGTCAGGACACCACCAACACGTTCCGAAGACATGCTCATCCATTTTGTAAGACCAAAATGTGAAGGGTCCAAACCCTCCCTGATGGTATTGATATTTAGTTTGAGATACTCCTGCACCATCATCTCCATTTGTTCACCACATGTAAGACTTGGACTCTGTTGTGCTGGCGCACGAGCTTGCCTAAAAAAAGTGTCAAAGGACCCACAGAAATTGCTTCTTCCACATCCGCCACTGCTGCTGCTACTGTTTTGGCGTTGACGAATTAACGTGCCGGAGGTTGGAAGTCTACATCTGCGATACGAACTGTGGGCTTCACTGCTGTCTTGGGAAAAAGCTCTCTTAAGGTTATGTAAAAGCTTGTTTCGATACTCCAGCATTCACGGGTCCCTTCTAGGGCGGGAATCATCTGGCAAAATTTGGTTTTATAAAATGGATCTAATAACGTGGCAACACTGTAGTTATTCATAACTATATGGGGATCATGTTGCAGATAGTGCAGCAAGAAGGCACTCATATGTTTGGCTCTAACATGAGGTCAAAGCCCATAATGTGTTGGTGGCTGGGTAACAATGAGGCTCGTTTCCACCATCCCCTCCCGCCAACCACGAACAGCAAAGAGGGGAGGAATATCCTCTTCATCTGACAGTTGCTTACTTATCACCTCTTCCTCCTCCATTTGTTCCTCGGATCTTGCACCTTCAATATGTTTGTCTGCTATCCCCAGCCACCCTCGATCGCAGTAATCCACCCTCCTTTGGCACCCACCTGTGTGACGACAGTCTTGAACTTAAAGACATTGTTATCCCTTCGGCATCCTCCTCTGCTTCCTCTTCTCCTGGGACCACCATCTTCCGCAGGATTTTCAAAGTCTGCTCCAGCATATAGATGACCGTAATAGTGATGTTGATGACGACGGCGTCAGCGCTAACCATCTTAGTAGCCATTTCAAAACTGTGCAGAAGGGTGCAGAGGTCCTTAATCTATGCCCACTCTGTAAAGATATGTGCCACATCCGTACTGCGTTGGCCCAGGCTATACGACATGACATACTGCGTCAGGGCTCATTGCTGCAACATGTGCAGAATGGAATTCCACTGTGTCGGCACATTGCATATCAACCTGTTAACTAGCATGGACAAAGACCTCTGTATCGATGCAAGTCGGTGAGCAGAAGGGTGCAAACGGCAGAAATGAGCACACATCTTGCATGCTTTTTGGAGCAGCTCACACAGGCCAAGATAGTGGCTGAGAAAACGCTGTACCACCAGGTTGAAGACGTGAGCCATGGAAGGCACGTGTGTGATCTTGTCTCACCATCGGGCCACCACCAGGTTCGCACCGTTATCGGACACGGCCTTCCCTGGATGCAGGTTCAGCAGAGACAGCCATTGATCAAACTCGGCCTGGAGAGCTGTCCACAACTCTTCAGCTGTATGACTGCGATCTCCAAGGCATTTCAATTTTAATACTGCCTGATTGAGATGAGCCCTGGCTGTGCATTATCAAGGTGGTGGGGGTTTGCTCTGCACTGTTGGAACTCATGTCTCGTTAAGGTAGAGGTTGAGGGCGCAGTTGGACGAGATAGAGGAGGGGAGGCAGAAGCAGTGGAGGAAGTGTTAAATGTAGAGGTTTGTCCTGCAAGCCTTGTGGATTCCAAAACTTGTGGAGCAGCTCCTGCCCCCTACAGCCACCAGAGTCACCCAGTGTCCAGTCAGTGAGATGTAACGCCCTTGGCCATGCTTACTCGTCCAAGTGTCTGTGGTGAAATGCTTCCTGGCAGACAGAGATTTAGTCAAGGAATTGATGATGTCTGCGACATGCAGGTGTAGCTCAGGCACAGCTTTCTTAGAAAAGTAATGGCGAGGGGGTAATTGGTACTGGGGGACTGCAACGGCCGTCAGCTTTCAGAAATCGTCTGCTTCTACCAGGTGGAAAGGCAGCATTTCCGTGACCAACAAATTGGAGATGGTGGAGTTCAACCTCTTAGCTTTGTGATGCGTAGGAGGGAACAATCTTTTATGTGACCAAAACTGTGGAACCATGGGCTGGCTCCAGTGATGTGAGAGTGTGGAGTATGGTGAACCGGACAAACTGCTGGACTGTGAGAGAGGTGCAAGCGGAGATATTACTGTGGATTGAGAAACTTGTGGTGTGATCGTTCTCTGAGATGACATGTCCGCTTCCGTTACAGCTGAAGGTGGCCTCTCAGACAGTGTGACTGGAGCAAGTAAAGAACCCAAGGTTCTGCTGTCAAACACCTGCATCTCAATAGTTGGCATGGTAACAGAGGAGGAGGAAGAAGCAGCAGATGTGATTGATGGGGCAGCTGATGGTTGTTGAGGTCCGCATTTTTGCGCAGAGAATCATGTTGATTGCGCATGTGAAGGTTCATACATGTAGCAGTCAAATTATTGCACTTTTTACCTTGACTCAGATTTTTTGCAAAGTTGGCAGTGTGACAGAGTCAGCTTCTGCTGAGTCGATTTCTAGAGTGGATCCTCTTTGCCATAGCACCCACCCACCTAGGGCGAGCTGACCTTGTGAGGAACCACCCCTATACAGGGAGTGTCAGGGGAAAGACCAAGGGGGTGAGTCACCACGACTGCTGGAACCAGACGGCCGGCTCAGGGAGACACTTGTGTGTGTGTGTGTGTGTGTGTATGGCAACAGGAACATAGAATCATAGAATCATAGAATCGTAGAGTTGGAAGGGACCTCCTGGGCCATCTGGTCCAACCCCCTGCTCAAAGCAGGATTCGCTAAATCATCCCAGTTAGATGTCTGTCCAGCCTCTGTTTGAAGACTTCCATTGAAGGAGAACTCACCACTTCTCGTGGCAGCCTGTTCCACTCATTGATCACTCTAACTGTCAAAAAGTTTTTTCTAATATCTAATCTGTGTCTCCTCCCATTCAGCTTCATCCCATTGCTTCTAGTCTTTCCTTGTGCAAATGAGAATAAAGTTGATCCTTCTACAATGTGACAGCCCTTTAGATATTTGTAGACAGCTATTAAGTCTCCTCTCAGTCTTCTCTTTTGCAAACTAAACATTCCCAAATCCTGCAACCTTTCCTCATAAGACAGGGTTTGCAGACCGGTCACCATTCTGGTCGCTCTTTTCTGAACTTGCTCCAGTTTGTTGATGTCTTTTTTAAAATGTGGTGCCCAAAATTGGACACAATATTCCAGATGAGGTCTGACCAAAGAGGAGTAGAGGGAAATAATTACTTCACGTGATCTAGACTGTATGCTTCTGTTAATACATCCTAGAATTGCATTTGCCTTTTTTGCTGCTGCATCACACTGTTGACTCATATTCAGTCTGTGATCTATTAGTATACCCAAGTCTTTTTCACATGTGCTGTCACTTAGCCCTATTCCTCCCATTCTATATATGCTTTTTTCATTTTTATTGCCCAGATGTAGTACTTTGCATTTCTCCCTGTTAAAAACCATTCTGTTAGTTGCTGCCCACTTCTCCAGTTTATTTAAATCTTTTTGAATCCTCTCTCTCTCTTCTCTAGTATTAGCTATCCCTCCTAGCTTTGTGTCATCAGCAAATTTAATCAGTTTACCCTCAATTCCTTCATCTAAATCGTTGATAAAGATGTTGAACAATACAGGGCCCAGGACAGAGCCCTGTGGTACCCCACTTGAGACATTCTTCCAACTGGATGTGCAGCCATTTACGACCACTCTTTGGGTCCGATCACTAAGCCAGTTATGAATCCACCTAACAGTTGCCTTGTCCATTCCATACTTAGTCATTTTTTCAATAAGGATTGTATGAGAGACTTTGTCAAATGCTTTGCTGAAGTCAAGATATACTATATCTACAGCATTTCCTTGATCCACCCAATCAGTAATACCATCATAGAAGGAAATTAAATTAGTCTGACATGACTTATTAGTTACAAACCCATGCTGACTCTGTTTAATCACTTCATTCTTATCCAGGTATTGACATACATGTTGTTTAATAATTTGTTCAAAGATCTTTCCTGGTATAGAAGTCAGACTCACCGGCCTATAGTTGCCTGGGTCCACCTTCTTCCCCTTTTTGAAGATAGGAACAACATTTGCTCTTCTCCAGTCTTCTGGCACTTCTCCTGTTCTCCAAGAATTTTCAAAGATTATGGAGAGGGGTTCAAAAATTTCTTCTGCTATCTCCTTCAGTACTCTGGGGTGTAATTCATCTGGACCTGGAGACTTGAATACATTTAGGTTAGCTAAGTGTTTCCTCACTATCTTTCTGTTTATAGATATCCTAGATTCTTCTATTCCCTTAATAGGACAGTGAATAACAGTTGATGTTACATTTCCTTTCTGAGAGAAAACAGATGCAAAATAGGAATTTAAAAGTTCAGCCTTCTCAACATCCTGTCTTACCATTTCATCATTTTCATCCTGTAAAAATCCTATAGCATCTTTGACTTTTCTTTTACTTTTGACATATCCCCAAAATCCTTTATTATTGCTTTTGACATCTCTTGCAAGCCTCAATTCATTTTCAGCTTTAGATAATCTGATTTGTGCCTTGCAGGTTCTGCAGACAGCATTATATTCTTCTTTAGATATGCCTCCTTCTTTCCATTTTATAAACATTTTTTGCTTCCTTTTTAGCATGTGCTTAAGTTCTGTGTTCATCCATCCTGGTTTCCTTAAATGCGTCCTATTCTTCCCTCTTTTCGGAATTGTTAACAACTGTGCTTTGAGAATTTCATTTTTCAAGATTTCCCATCCTTCCTGGACATTTTTGTCTTTAAGGATATCCAGCCATTGGATCCCTCCAATTCTCTTTCTGAATCCCTTAAAATCTGCCTTTCTGAAATCTAACCTTGACGTCTGAGTCTTCACAGGTCTTCCGCCTCTAGTTATCCAAAATTCTAAAATAGCATGGTCGCTACCTCCTAGGGTCCCAGCCACTTTTACCTCCTCAACCATTTCCTCCCTGTTTATAAGGATTAGATCCAAGGTAGCAGTTCCCCTTGTTTTCTCCTTTACCTTTTGGAAGATAAAGTTGTCAGCAAGAGAGGATAAGAATTTCCTTGACCTGTTAGTTTTGCCTGAGAGAGATTCCCAACAAATGTCTGGATAGTTGAAATCTCCCATGACAACTATGTCATATTTTTTGGAGAACTTGGCCATTTGATGCATAAAGAGTTCATCCATATCTTCAGCTTGCACAGGCGGCCTGTAGTAAATGCCTACAATGGTGTCCTTTCCATTGTTCTGTCCTTGTATTCTTACCCAAACAGTTTCCACAGAACTCCCAGTCTCTGAAGCTTCAATCTCTGTGCAGATATACGCATTTCTAACATACAATGCGACACCCCCTCCTCGTTTATCAAGTCTGTTTCTTGCAAATAAGTTGTATCCTTCTAGTCTTGTATTCCAATCATGTGTATTGTCCCACCAAGTTTCAGTGATTCCAATGACATCATATTTCTTTTCCTGTGTTAGTAGTTCCAATTCTCCTTGTTTGTTGCCCATGCTTTGTGCATTAGTATAGAAACATTTTAGTTTGTGATTGGTTTCTCTTTCTCCAATATTTTTTTTAATTAGATTCTTTCGTCTTTGTTCTTCCTTTCCACTTCTAATAGCAGAGTTCTCAGTAGCATTTGTCAGGTGTATGGCTTTTTCTGGTCTTTTGCTTCCCTTCCCATGTTGTTCTAGTTTAAAGCTCTCCTTACAAGTGTAGCAAGGCGACTTCCAAATACCTGCTTTCCAGTCTTCGTAAGGTGCACCCCATCTCTAGCAAGTAGTCCATCGTATAAGTAGTTCACTCCGTGATCCAGAAATCCAAATCGTTGCTGACGGCACCATCGACGTAGCCAGTTGTTCACCTGCAGAATCTTATTCCACCTCCTTGTTCCATGGCCATCCACTGGGAGGATGGAAGAGAAGACCACCTGCGCTCCCAGTTCTTTCACTTTCTTGCCTAAGTCTTCAAAGTCTCTGCAGATGGTTTCCAGGTCGTTTCTTGCGGTGTCATTTGTTCCCACATGTAGTAGCAGGAATGGGTAGTCATCTGTAGGTCTGAAGAGTCCTGATATCCTGTCAGACACATCTTTAATTTTTGCACCTGGAAGACAGCACATTTCTCTTGAAGTTATATCCGGTCTGCAGATAGCGGCCTCTGTTCCTCTCAACAGGGAATCCCCCATGACCACCACTCTCCGTTTCTTCTTCACAACATTTTTCTTTCTCCATCCAGGAGGACTCTGAAGGCGTACAAGGTTGCTGTTTGTTGGCAAAGTCTTATCCTGATGTATTTCTTCATCGTTTTCCTGCGTGAGAGCCTGGTACTGGTTTCTGAGCAGTATGGGTGCTGACTGCCTCCTGATCCTCCTGCTTCTCTGGGTCACATGTCTCCATTCCTCTGTTTCTTCAGGTGCACTTCGAATTTCTTCTCTTTCTGTAACATGAAGAGATAATTCTGCTCTGTCCAAGAACTCTTCACCTTCCTTAATGATCTTCAACGTAGCTAACCTCTCTTCGAGATTTTGCAACTTTTCCTCCAACAGGGTCACAAGCTTGCATTTGTGGCATGTGAAGTTTGGCTTTTCCACTGGTAAATCTGTGAACATGTAGCAAGAAATGCAGCTCACCAAATGGCTCCTGGCCTCTTCCATCTTGAGATTTCTTAAAAAGATGAAAGATGAGCCTGTCGGCGCGCGGTTTCTCCGATTTCCTCTTTTCAGCTGCAACGGCCAAAACCCAGTGATCGTTGAGCTCGCGGAGACTCTTCACTTATCCCAGAAGGCACTGGGAATATGCAAATGATCTCCTCAAGACTCTTCCCCTGGTTTCTCCGATTTCCTCTTTTCAGCTGCAACGGCCAAAACCCAGTGATCGTTGAGCTCGCGGAGACTCTTCACTTATCCCAGAAGGCACTGGGAATATGCAAATGATCTCCTCAAGACTCTTCCCCTGGTACAAGACAAGACAAAACATGGTCACAGGGTATCTTCAATAAAGCGTGGTCTCAGGGTTTAATCGGATTCAAGACATAAATACGAAGACACGGAGATACATGGCAGGGTGCGTGCAAGCGCAGGCCAAGTTCCAAGACAGGGTTCGTGCTAGGTGGCACGCCAGGGTCCAAGGCAGGGTGCGTGCTAGGAGACATGCCAGAGTCCAAGGCAGGGTTCAAGGCAGGCTGCGTGCTAGAAGACCCGCCAGGGTCCAAGGCAGGGTTCAAGGCAGGATGCATGCTAGGGGGACCCTCTAGGGTTCAGTCTAGGGCCTGTGCATGCTAGGAAGCACACCAGGGTTCATGGCAGGACCTGCGCGTACTTAGAGAAACACTGGGAGGTATGCCAAGGGTGCAGGCAAGGGTCTGTACGTGCCAAGGGACACGCCAGGGTTCAGGCTAGGGTCTGTGCATGCTAGGAGGCACGTCAGGGTTCAGGCTAGGGCCTGTGCGAGCTAGGAGGCACGCGATGCACAGTGCAGGGACAGCGAGAGTGCAAGGAAGCACAGAGCATGGCTGGGGCACTGGCTAGGTGCTCGGGCTGAGGCACAGACAGGCGGGCACGGCTGAGGCATTAACAGGCGGACACAGCTAAGTCACTGGCCGGCAAGCATGGCTGAGGCACAAGCAGGCGGACACGATTGAGGCGGGCACGGCTGAGGCACAGGCAGGCGGGCAAGGCGAGACCAGGTGCGTGCAAAGGGCATGCGGAGAAACAAGGCAATTCAAAGTACAGAGCAAGGAGCAGAACGTAGGCAGAAGCACAGAGCCGAGTACAGACAAAGAAGAGGAGCGTATGCTAGGGCCCATGCTAGAGCCCAGAGCCGAGTCAGAGAAGAAACTAGGTACAGAGCCAGGAGCGGAACATAGGCAGAAGCACAGAGCCGGGTAAGTGAAAGAGAAGCGGAGCGTATGCTAAAGCCCAGAGCCGGGTCAGACAGAGTACAGAGCTAGCAACGGAACGTAGGGTGAAGCCCAGAGCCGGGTCAAGGAAGAACCTTGAGACTAGACAGAAATGTGGTAGAGGAGCACCCTAAGACAGAGTACAAGGTACAAACTAAATACAGAGCTACAGAATATTTTTTTTTTAATGTAAAATCTCGGGGAATTTGCATGATCTACTTGATGTAAAAATTCGGGGAATTCGTGTGCCAATTTTAGATTGTGATTTTAGATTATTTGCCGATGTTAGCTAAATTTGAAGGGCATAAAAAGCCGTATTTAAAATCGTGATATGGCTGCTGGGCAGCTCCTTTATCGGGGTAAAGGCTTAGCCAGGGGTCTATGGCGGTTACGCCCGCCGGGATTGTGCCTCGCAATTGCTCCGTTTGCTTTGAGGGTACACCTTGATGCAGGATGTCCTTGAATGTAACGATGGTAGCTGCGCAATTGATTTTGCTTCAGTAATAGATGTGTCGTTAGGCATTGTAAATTTTTTTTTTTTTTAGTAGCTGTCTTTCTCAGTATTGATTCATTATCGATTTATCAACATTCACCAATATGTGTCACAGTAAGAGTGATACCTGAGCTGGTGTACTCCAACTCCTTGATCCGTATTCCGCTTTTATATGTGAGATACATACAGTACTCCGCTGAGTCCACACCAGGGACTCTTACATATACTCCGCTGAGTCCACTTTAGGGACTCTTACTCCATTTAACGGGGGTAAAACCTGTAATCAAATCCATAATATATCCGCTGAGCAGCTTGTAAGAGCTTCATTTGCTTGGCGGGTACACCATGATGTAGGGTGTCCGCGTCCACAGGATGAGCATCCATGTTTATATTTACCACGTAAATCAGCAGTATCCTTCGTTAAATAGTAAGCGGGCCCCTGGTCCACGTGCGACCGTTGAGTCATGGAGTAATTAGTGGTCGTGTATGAATAAAGGGGGGGGCTGCTTTTGAGCCATCATCAATCGTAGCCAAACATCTGTGGCTTTTACTCCCAAGCCTAGATTGGGCTGTAGGGCCAAACGCTTGCGGAACTCCTCATACCGCCACCAGGCGAAAACACCATCGTTATTTTGTGAGTGATTTTTAACATGTAGATCGCTGGGATGAGAATACTCCACTTTTTGACTCTGGCCGAGGAGTGACTCCAGGTGATGGAGGAACTCCGGCTCCTGCTGTATCGTTGTTTGAGGTCCGGTGTCTGCAGTGACCAGAAACCCGGGGAGTGTGGGATAGATCTCCAAGGTTGACAGGCCAGTGAGGAGCACGTGACGTCTGATCCCTGTCGTGTGCCCGAGCCTGAGTTTCTCATGATGGGGGGGACTCCGGGGTTTTCTGGTGGTTGGACCGGCTGGTCCCCCTGGGTGAAGATCCCCTCTGGCTGTCAGGCATTGATGTAGCATGAGCGGTTCTTAGAGGGATAGTGGGAATGGTGACGGGAGTCGTCTGAGGAGGAGCGGGAGGTCATGCGGCGTATACGCCTGGGACCACTGCTACTATGGGGAGTGATGTTACCCCCTTCGCCCGTTGTGGCTAAGGGCATAATTGATAACGTGCTTTTTTGCACGGTGGGGTATTTTTATTTATTTATTTATTTTTTTGAAAGGGTCATTGTGGGGGTTGGCGGAGTGTACTGTGTGGTTGGAGTGCTTGTTACGTTTTGTGTTTTGACATACTGTATATGCGGCAGAGCACATTGAACGGTCGGGTCGGACCGGACAGCGTGCTCTGCAGCAGCCTTTTGGGTTCTGACACCTGACCCCAAGTCTTCCCGAGCAAGCGGTGCAGCGTCGCCTGCCAGAGATGCTGCGGGTCAGGTGTGGGGTTAGGGTAGAATTTGTGGGGGGGAGTCCCATGCAATGTCAGCGTTTGGGGGGGCACAATCGTCTCATGGACTGGGAGCCAGACGGGTGTCCTGGTCTCCCAACGCTTGTGGAGCTCAGGCCTGGCCAATCTGTAGCACAGGAAGAGCTCCCTGCAGACAGGTGGGGCTATCCCGTGCCTGCTGCCAGGAAGTGGGCGGAGCGCGGGTGATGATGACAGGAAGTGGGTGGAGCTATTGTGGGCCGATGACAGGAAGTGGGAGGAGCTATTGCGGGCCAGATGATGGGACGTGGGCGGAGCTATCACAGGCCCGATGACAGGAAGTGGGCGTCGCTATCACGCGCCCGCTCTCAGGAAGTGGGCAGTCTGAGAGTTCCGGAGCTGCAGCGTGTTCAGGCCCGGCTCCCGACCAACCGGAAGTGGGCGGGACATGTCCGGGCCTCAGCGCGACACCAGGAGAAGTCGCGGAGGCCCGATCCTAGGCGAGTGGAGCGCAACGCCGGCAGAGGAATAATGTGCGCAGGGCACATGCTCCTGGGTCGCCCTCCCAGGGCTGTGGGGTACTCGGTACCAGGCCGGTATCTCAGAGGGGGATGTCACAGCAGCGGTGACCCGGTCCGTGGCCCTAGACGCCCATGTAAAAGGGGTTGAGTGATGGAAATAGAGTTTATGAGTGATTCGTAACGCCACCTGTGGTGCTCGGCAATAAAGGTGTTAAGCTGATGCTGCCGGCAGATCCTCTGGGACAGATGGTGTAAGGCAGCAAGATGTAATAGCTCCCCACAGGTAGAGCTGTAGTCCCAGGGCAGTGAGGATAGGTGTTGAGGAGAAGGGTGTAGTGTCCGGCACAGAGATGTAGCAGTGCTGGAAAAGTTGCGGGAAGAAGGCAAGGACACAACAGGGTGCAGTTTCTTTACCTTTACTTTGCTTGGCAAAGGCAGTCCAGGGTCCAGATTACAGATGGCACAGGATCTGATTAGCCTGGAAGCAACTTAGGAATCTCTCTATCAGATGGGTTGTGTAGTCTCCTTTCTAGCGCTATCTTAGGTACTTGCAGTACTGTGTTACACTGAAGTTCCACTTGCTTGTTCTCTTTAGAACTCCCTCGTATGGCAGACAGCTGTAGCCTTCTATCTCCTCCGGCTCACACGTTGCTGTTGTGCCTCCGAGTCTTATGTGGGAACAGAGCATTTACAGCTTCCTATTCCTCCGGTGTCTGCTGCAGGAACGTCAGTATCTATACAACCTTGGAGACCGGGCTCCAGATCATGCGCTATAGCTGGGAATGAGCCTGAACTCTCTGCTCAATCTCCCAGCTCCTCTCCTCACGTCCACACACTTCGCCCTCCTCACAGAACTGACTAATTTCCCCTTCCTGGCCCCCAGAGAGCATCTCTTCCCCTTGTTTTGGTTCAGAGCTCCCTCTGCTGGCCTGGAGTGGGAACTATGTTATATGTAGTTATTAACTGCTAGAGAGACCGTTCATTGCTTCCAGGCATGACATCACACTCCCTAGGAGGAAGGTAATGCCACTGTGGCGACCATACTCCTGGGGGCGCCACACTCCCGTGCACGGCGACGGCAACCGCAGCGGCCGACGCGATCGGGCTGGTGGATGGAGCGGCGGTGATGACCAGCCGCCGACGTGGATCTGCACCGGATGGTAGGAGGACCATGTCACCGTCATCAATGGGATTGCACAAGAGCCAGGAGCAGACACAAGGTTTCCCCATTTTATGTTGAGTGGGGAATTGTTGTACCGGGTCACGAAAATAAGGGAGGAGGTGGCAGAGCAGTTAATAGTACCAGGCCCCTATAGACAGAAAGTGTTGGACATGGCCCATTCACACATCTTGGGGGGACACCTGGGGGTGGAAAAAACCCAGGAACGGATTGTACAGAGGTTCTATTGGCCTGGGTGTCACCGGGAAATAGTAAACTATTGCAGGTCCTGCCCGACATGTCAGTTAACTGCCCCCACATCTCATTTTCGGAACCCTCTTGTGCCACTGCCCATTATTGAGGTGCCATTTGAAAGAATTGCCATGGACTTGGTCGGTCCCTTAGTTAAATCAGCTTGGGGCCATCAGTATATATTAGTCATCCTGGACTATGCCACACGCTATCCTGAGGCTATTCCCCATGAGAAACTCCTCCGCGAAGAGTATAGCCCGCGAGCTGGTCCATGTGTTTTCCCGGACGGGTTTGCCGAAGGAGATCCTGACCGACCAGGGGACACCTTTTATGAGCAAGGTGATGAGAGAATTGTGCAGAGTCTTGCAAATTTCCCAGTTGAGGACTTCAGTGTACCATCAGCAGTCAGATGGCCTTGTTGAGAGGTTTAACAAGACACTGAAGAGCATGCTGAGAAAAGTCATAGAGGAAGATGGTAGAGACTGGGATTGTCTCTTACCGTATTTACTGTTTTCTATCCGTGAAGTTCCCCAGGCCTCCACGGGGTTCTCGCCCTTCGAGCTTCTGTACGGCCGGCATCCGCGAGGTCTCCTAGATATAGCCAAGGAAACCTGGGAAGCCGAAGTCACGCCCCACAGAAGCGTCATTGAGCATGTGGCACTGATGCAGCAGAGGGTTGCGAAGGTGATGCCCATTGTTAAAGAACATCTCCGCCAGGCACAAGAGGCTCAGGCCAGGGTCTACAACCAGTCAGCCAGAGTGAGGCAATTCAATCCGGGAGACCGAGTTCTCGTGCTAATCCCGACGGTGGAAAGTAAGTTCTTGGCCAAGTGGCAAGGGCCATATGAGGTGGTGGAAAAGCTGGGAGACGTAAACTACAAGATCCACCAACCCGGAAGACGGAAGCCATACCAGGTTTACCATGTTAACCTTATCAAGCCGTGGCAAGATAGAGAGCCAGCGGTAACTCCGTGCTTGCTGGGTAGCCTAGAAGGGGAGGTTGGAGCCTTTACCATAGCGGAGACTCTATCGAAGGCCCAGAAACAGCAGTGCCGGGAGTTACTCCAGAAAAACAGCGACCTGTTCTCAGAGTTGCCGGGGTGCACAAAGGTGGTGGAGCACGAAATTCTGACCGAGGCACATGTGCGGGTGAACGTGAAACCATATCGTATTCCTGAGGCCCGGCGAGAGGTAATCTCCAAGGAGGTGCAGCGTATGTTGAAGCTCGGGGTCACTGAGGAATCCAAGAGCGGCTGGTCGAGCCCGATTGTCCTGGTCCCAAAACCTGATGGTGAATGGAGGTTCTGCAACGATTACCGGAAGCTGAATGAGGTCTCCAAGTTCGACGCTTATCCCATGCCACGCGTTGATGAGCTCATCGAGAGACTTGGACCTGCCAGGTACATAACCACTTTGGACCTGACAAAGGGATATTGGCAGATCCCCATGGCACAGGAAGCCAAAGAGAAGACGGCATTCTCCACACCAGACGGGTGCTTCCAGTATGTCCGGATGCCGTTTGGCCTACAGGGAGCCCCAGCAACCTTCCAGAGGGCGATGGATAGAATCCTTGCGCCTCATAAGCTATAAGCTGCCGCATACCTGGATGATATCGTCATCTTTACCCCGGACTGGGAGACTGGAAAAGGTCCAAGCAGTATTTGACGCTCTAAGAGAGGCGGGGTTTACAATAAGCCCGAAGAAGTGTGCCTTGGGGAGAGAAGACGCCAAGTAACTCGGATATGTAGTGGGGCGTGGCGAGATCAAACCCCAAATCAATAAAGTGGAGGCAATTCAAACATGGCCGAGACCTCTGTCAAAGAAGCAAGTTAAAGCCTTCCTGGGGATTGTGGGATATTACAGGAGGTTCATCCCAAACTTTGCCACAATGGCTGCACCTCTAACTGATCTGCTTAAGGGGACAAAGTCAGTGATGGTCAGCTGGTCCGAAGAAGCAGAGTCAGCCTTCCAAGAAATGAAGGGAGCTCTTTGTAAGCAACCCGTTTTGGTGGCCCCAGACTTTAAACGTGAATTTGTCCTCCAGACAGATGCCTCAGATGTCGGGGTAGGAGCTGTCCTTTCCCAAGAGATACGTGGGGAGGAGCATCCTGTTCTCTACTTGAGTAGGAAGCTGACTTCTTGTGAGAGAAACTACTCAGTTGTAGAGGAGTGTTTGGCCATAAAATGGGCAGTGGACACATTACGGTACTACCTGGTGGGACGGAAGTTTAGGTTAATATCCGACCATGCCCCACTCAGGTGGATGAGGGAAACAAAGGGCAAGAATGCTAGGGTCACCCGCCGGTTCTTAGCCCTACAAGACTTCAGCTTCCATGTAGAGCATAGGGCCGGGAAGCTACATGGGAATGCCGATGCCCTCTCCAGAATTCCTTGCCTGGTAGGTGAAAGTGCCAAGCCCCACGGCTTTAGGCAGAGGGGGGAGGTATGTGGCAGGGCTAAGGGTCGTGTAATTGATGGGAGATATGTGGCTCATAAATGGCTTATCTCCGTAATGTAGGGCATAAGTAAAGCATACCAGATATTGTGATTGTTTTTGTTTGAAGGACCTGTGGTGAGGTCACAATCATGTGACCAGTCAGCTGCTGGGTTTGTGGGTGTGGCTACAGCCTTATAATGTTGCCTGCTCCTGAACCAGGGGGCTGTGTGTGGGGAGGACTAAGCCTCCCATGTGTGCTGAGATTCCTGGTCTGAGTCTACAACCACGGACATTAGTCTTCTTTTGCCTGAACTAAAGGTTCCTTTTTGGTGTTATGCCGCCTTGTGCGTTTATGACGTGAATAAACCGCATGGACTTTGGAAAAACCTGTCTCATATTTGTCTTCCGCTGCACCTAAGCGAGTCACATCCCTACAGTGTAAATTTCCCAAGGGTCGGCTTTTCAACTTATCTGTACCCGAACATGATGCTATGCGATCCTATATTAAGGAGTCGTTGGAGAAGGGTCATATTAGACCATCCTCGTCACCTTTGGGTGCTGGGGGTTTTTTTGTGGCCAAGAAAGATGGTTCATTAAGACCGTGTATTGATTATCGTTCCCTTAACAAGATGACGGTTAAATATCAGTACCCGTTAACTCTGATGTCTGATTTATTCTCCAGAGTTAAGAGTGCCTGCTGGGTTACTAAGCTTGACCTCAGGGGGGCTTATAATCTTATTTGCATCAAGCATGGGGATGAATGGAAGACGGCGTTTAATACTCCGGAGGGACATTTTGAGTACCTGGTGATGCCTTTTGGGCTCTCCAATGCCCCTTCTGTCTTCCAGTGTTTTATGAATTATATTTTCTGAGACTTTGTGGATAAGTTTTTGATCATATATCTGGATGATATTTTGATCTTTTCTAGTGATTGGGATTCCCATGTGGAACATGTCCGGACTGTGTTTCGGATTTTGAGGGAGAATTCCCTGTTTGTTAAGGGATCAAAATGTCTCTTTGGCGTACAGAGGATTTCATTTTTGGGATTTATCTTATCTCCATCGAGTATTGATGGACCCAGCCAAGGTACAGGCCATTTATGATTGCCTGCAGCCTACTTCTTTGAAGGCTCTTCAGAAGTTTTTGGGTTTTGCTAATTTCTATCGTAAATTTATAGGTAATTTTTCTAGTATTGTCAAACCACTGACTGATCTGACTAAGAAGGGAGTTGATGTGCTGAATTGGTCTCCTGAGGCTGTCTCAGCATTTCAGGAGCTTAAGCGGAGGTTTACTTCAGCTCCAGTTTTACGGCAACCTGATGTCTCACTTCCATTTCAAGTGGAGGTAGACGCTTCTGAGATTGGTGCAGGAGCTGTTTTGTCCCAAAAAGACCCTGTGACTTCTAAGATGAATCCCTGTGCCTTCTTTTCTCGAAAGTTCTCCCCATCTGAACGCAACTATGACTTGGGGAATCGGGAATTGTTGGCCATGAAATGGGCATTTGAGGAGTGGAGAAATTGGTTGGAGGGAGCTAGACATCAATTTGTGGTCCTCACCGATCACAAGAATCTGACTTATCTGAAGTCCGCCAAACGCTTGAATCCTAGACAGGCTAGATGGGCCTTGTGTTTCACGCGTTTTAACTTTGTGGTCTCTTTTCTTCCGGTCACTAAGAATGTTAAGGCAGACGCCCTTTCTAGGAGTTTCTTTGCTGATTCTCTTAATGTGTCCGAGCCTACTACTATCCTAGGTGAGGGGGCAGTTCTTTCTGCCATTTCGCCCGATTTGAGACGCGCCCTGGAGGAGTTTCAGGAGGATAAACCTGAGCGTTGCCCTATGGGAAGATTGTATGTTCCGGACCAGTGGAGAAAGAGAGTGATGTCTGAAGTCCATTGCTCCGCATTTGCTTGTCATCCAGGTATTTTTGGTACCAGAGATTTGGTGAGTCGGTCGTTTTGGTGGCCTGCCTTATCTCGTGATGTCAGGAATTTTGTACAGTCCTGTGGGACTTGTTCTAGGTCTAAACCCTGTTCTCGTTCTAGTGGGTTGCTGATGCCCCTGCCAGTGCCCAAGAGGCCATGGACCCATATCTCAATGGATTTTATTTCTGATCTTCCTGTCTCTCAGAGAATGACTGTTATCTGGGTAATTTGTGATAGATTTTCGAAGGTCCATCTTGTACCACTCTCAAAATTGCCATCTTCCGCTGAGTTGGTACCCTTGTTTTTACAACAGGAGGTTCGGTTACACGGGATTCCTGAGAACATTGTGTCCGATAGAGGGGTCCAGTTTGTTTCCAGATTTTGGAAAGCCTTTTGTTCCAATCTGGGAATTCAGTTGTCCTTCTCCTCTGCGTTTCATCCCCAGACCAATGGACAGACTGAGAGAACAAACCAGACCCTGGAGTCTTATTTAAGATGTTTTATAGCTGCTGATCAAGATGATTGGGTCTCATTTTTGCCCTTGGCCGAATTTGCGCTGAACAATAGAGCTAGTTCTGCCACCTTGATGTCACCCTTTTTCTGTAATTTTGGGTTTCATCCTCGATTCTCTTCAGGGCAAGTGGAATCTTCGTCCTGCCCAGGTGTGGACACTGTAGTTGTTAGAATGCAGCAGATATGGGACCAAGTGGTGGATAAATTGTCACTCTCTCAGGAAAAGGCCCAGCGTTTTTCCAACTGGCATAGGACCATTGGTCCCCGGTTTAAAGTGGGTGATATGGTTTGGTTGTCATCTAAGAATATTCCTATGAAGGTTGCATCTCCAAAATTTAAGCCAAGATTTATTAGACCTTATAGGATTTTGGAGATTCTTAATCCTGTTTCTTTTCGACTGGCTCTTCCAGTTACGTTCAAAATCCATAACGTATTTCACAAATCACTGTTAAAGAGGTTTGTTGAGCCAGTAGTTCCTGTGGTGGCACCTCCTGACCCTGTGTTGGTTAAAGGCAATATGGAATATGAGGTAGAGAAAATATTGGATTCTCATTTGGTTAGACGGAGACTCCAGTATTTGATCAAATGGAAGGGTTATGGCCAGGAGGATAATTCTTGGGTCTCTGCCTCTGATATTCATGCCAATAAATTGGTTCGTGCTTTTCACCGGGCCCATCCTGATCGGCCTGGTGGCTTGGATGAGGGTTCGATGACCCCTCCTCAAGGGGGGGTACTGTTATGAGCTCATTTTCTGCTCCACCAGTTGGGAGTTCCCCTTCCGTTCTCCCTCTGTTGGTGACAGGAGGTAGAGAGGTTGGCTTAAGTGGTAGTGATCTGCCACTTGGTGAGGAAGCTAACGATTGGATCTCTGGAGGATCTGAGTGGATAAAAGACAGCCGACGCCCTATCCTATTGCTGGTGATTTAGTCTGCATCTCAGGTCTAGGACTCAGCTCTGTTCCAGTCTTCAAGAAAAGTTTGTTTTTTTGCTAATGTTCTCACTTGCTCTTGTTGGTCATTTCAGTTTTTGTGTGGTCAGCAAGTCCGGCTGGGCTGGTCTGGATTTTCACGCTTATTTGCCAAATTGTCTTTTTTTTGTCGCTTATTAGATTGGCCTCTTTTTGCTCTGTCTCAAAATATTTCAGAGTGCTGATATAGTGGGAGATGTCTAGTGACTTCAGGGTTAATTTAGCTATCAGTTGTGTTGGACATTTTTGTAGGGTTTTTTGGCAGATCGCAGACAGTATCTTTCCTTTCCTATCCTTTCTAGTTAGTTTGGGCCCCATCGTTTGCTCAGCCTATTTTCCTGCCTGTGTTTGCTTTCATCTTGCTTCACCGTCAATACATGTGGGGGGTTGTCTTTCCTTTGGGGTCTGCTCTGGGGCAGTTAGTTTTTCTCTGTTCCAGCTTTAGGCTTATGTGGTTCTCCGGTTGTGACGAAGCATCTAGGAACAACGTAGGAACGCTCCACGACTGCTTCTAGTTGTGCTGTTAAGATTAGGGATCTGCAATCTGCATAGCTACCAACTTCTCTGGTTTTCTGAGACTTAGCTTGTTGTCTTGTTTTTCCTCCTCGGTGACACAATCATAACAGTACACTATGACACGCCCCATGAGGAAGGAAATCTCCGAAATGCGCATCGGGGTGGGCAGGAGGCAGCGTGGTGTCTGGAGTCTTGCTATCTGGTATGTCTATTACATTATCTCCTGATTATGCTGGGTAGATCTACAGCTATTTGAAATAATGGATGCTTATGTGGACTATGCAATATTACTTTGCCATTTACCATATATATTCTTACTTGCATATGAGGTATATCATATATATTTCTCATATCGCTGCATAGATCCTTGCTATGGTGTTTTACATACATGCCTATTTATAACATCTAATTCACTCCAAGACTCTTTGTCTAACCGCCCGTATGGTGTATGCTGTTATAGTCCGTCACTTTTAGCCCTGTTTGTCACTGACCTCTGATATTTAATAGATAATTTTTTGGGGGGGCATTTTTGGACTACTCATTGCGGATTTTCTTTGTGGTTTGCTCTTTTTCCCAGTCATGTTGCTCAGATAGTATGGACGGAGCACAGTATCAGCAACAAAAAATAAGATTTTAAACTCTGCACCACCTCTGCAAACAGCTGAATTTCAGCGACAGTAAATTCAAAGTTGAAATATGCTGTGCTGTATCGTGTTAGTCACAGAAAGAAAAAATTGAGTGTGGATGAGGCCTGTATGTCAAAGAAGTTGTGCTAGAAACATTTTTAAAGTCAGGTCCCTTACTGTATGACGTTAGTAACAGAAAACATTTTTGTGGCCTATGGATCAGGCCTCAGTAATACACTAGATGCTACAAACTCTTTTAAAGTCATGTCCCCTATTGTAGGACACTAGGAACAGATGAAATTTTGTGGCCTCTAGATCAGGCCTCTGTAACACACTCGATACTACAAGCTATTTAAAATGAAAACGAAAACAACGCGGTCTTTAGGGAACGCTGAGGCAAAAAAGGGGGAACAATTAAAAAAAAGATAATTGCACAAACCTTTAATAAAATTCTCTGCAATCCACAACGCGTGGGATACGGCGGGTTGTCTTAACATTTTTGCAACTGAAAAATAATTTTTTTTAACGTGCCTTAGTCTTGCAGACAGGTTCATATCATTGCCACAAAATGACAACTTGGGATACAGCAGGCTGTTTTACATTTGTCAACAGAAAAATAATAACTTTGTTTTTAATGTGCCTTAGGTCTGCAGTTTTCTATCACCACAGCACTAAATGACAAGGTGGGATACAGCAGGCTGCTTAATATTTTTTCACTAGCTACATGTGTATGAGAATGCTATACTCGTGCATGGAGCACAATAGAAGCAGAGCACAACATACTTGTAGGACATGTGCCCTGCCGGCTTTCTTTGTGGAGCTCGGTAATGTCGAAAAAAGAAAAAAATAGCTGGAAGGTAAATTTAACAGCCACACTGGACAGTAGCTACCGACAGTATCTGACTGATATACAACCGCCTAACTAACTAAAGGTGGCAGCATCAGGAGCAGCCTCTGCGCTGTTACAGGGCCAAAATGGCACTAAAACAAATTATCTGCTATTTATACAGAGAGGGACATGTGATTTCAGCAGCCAATGGCACAAGCCGTTGTGTCAGGACATTGTGGGTGTTTCCTGCGCCCTGATTGGATAGCTGTAATGTGCACACAGAAAGTTAGAGAAACAAAAAAGAGACTGCTGTGCTTACAAGAACGCCGCGCCTCTGAGCTCTGCAACCCCCCCTCATCACACGTGCCAAACGCTCATCATACACCACCAATATCATTGCTAAAGTGCTGAAAATATTTTTGTGGCAAAGCAAACATTTTCCGGCACTTGTGCAGAATGTTACCAATTTTTTCCCGATTTTATAAAATTTTGCTTGTGTTTCCGATCACGAATACGAATGTGCCATATTCGTGCCAAATTTATGTTTGGTGATCGATTTCCAAACAAATTTGCTCATCACTAGATATAACCACAGTGCATGGAGGAGAGCACAGGCTCAGATTTATCTCTCCCGACTGTAAGAAGCTTCACGCCTTTGTAGAGGTGATTATATGGAGAAAGATGTCCCCTCAGCATTGACTGGGATCGATTCTGGGAGTAGTAGTGCTTCCCACCGCTCCCTGGACTAGACAGGACTAGGTTGTCCCACCTTACAGGAAGTGTCAGCACTGAGCGTGGAGGCTTCTCCCTGTTTCTATGGCGGCTTCTGGGGGGAGACTGAATATATAGCGTTCATATGCACACATCAGCCAGTAAATGGCAGCAGAGTGCACCGCCCAATGCACATTAATCAGTCCGCAGTGCGCGCACATACACTGCATTATACATCTCCTGATTCTCAGCGCGCACAGTAATTCTGGCGCAATGGAGCATTAATACTGCCACACGGCAACCATTTCACTCTGCAGTAGTACAATGGGTGGCAGGATTCCACACTGAACAACAATGAACATTAGTAGAAATGATTGATTATTCTGTCTTCACCCCAAGTAAATGACACTTCTGTCAGTCAATAATAGTTCTGCTGCTTACTTTGCAATTTGTATGGGATTTTTTTCCCCAATTTATTATATTAAGATATATTTAATATTTAAGTTTATATTGTTCAAAAATAATAACATGCATTTTATTCTTGGCAGATGACTGTAGCGGGAGCTCCGAGGGACATCTGATATCTTTAGAATTTAAAGCAGATAATTGTAGTATCACACAAGATACATGTACACAGCATGAAGACATCTCGGCTATACCCCCAGCTGTTCACAGCAGAGATCGATCATCGGATGGTTTTAATGAAGGAATATCTCCTACTTCATCACAGATTGTTACAAAAAAGAAAAGTCAGAGAAGAAATGCTGAAGATAAAAGCCCTCCTAAAAAGGAGAAGCCATACTCATGTTCAGAATGTGGGAAATGTTTTGCACATAAATCAGACCTTAATGTTCATGAGAAAATTCATACAGGAGAGAAGCCATATTCATGTTCAGAATGTGGGAAATGTTTTGCGCAGAAATCACATCTTAATTGTCACGAGAAAATTCATACAGGAGAGAAGCCATATTCATGTTCAGAATGTGGGAAATGTTTTGCACATAAATCACATCTTAATAGTCACGAGAAAATTCATACAGGAGAGAAGCCATATTCATGTTCAGAATGTGGGAAATGTTTTGCACATAAATCACAGCTTAATTGTCACGAGAAAATTCATACAGGAGAGAAGCCATATTCATGTCCAGAATGTGGGAAATGTTTTTCACAGACATCACATCTTTATAGTCACAAGAAAGTTCACACAGGAGAGAAGCCATATTCATGTTCAGAATGTGGGAAATGTTTTACAACTAAACCACACCTTAATAGTCACAAGAAAATTCACACAGGAGAGAAGCCATATTCATGTTCAGAATGTGGGAAATGTTTTGCAAATAAATCACATCTTAATTATCACAAGAAATTTCACACAGGAGAGAAGCCATATTCATGTTCAGAATGTGGTAAATGTTTTGCACATAAATCACAGCTTAATAGTCACGAGAAAATTCATACAGGAGAGAAGCCATATTCATGTTCAGAATGTGGGAAATGTTTTGCACAGAAATCACAGCTTAATAGTCACGAGAAATTTCACACAGGAGAGAAGCCATATTCATGTTCAGAATGTGGGAAATGTTTTGCACAGAAATCACAGCTTAATAGTCACGAGAAATTTCACACAGGAGAGAAGCCATATTCATGTTCAGAATGTGGGAAATGTTTTGCACATAAATCACATCTTAATCGTCACGAGAAAATTCATACAGGAGAGAAGCGATATCCATGTTCAGAATGTGGGAAATGTTTTGCATGTAAATCAGAGCTTAATTGTCATGAGAAAATTCATACAGGAGAGAAGCCATATTCATGTTCAGAATGTGGGAAATGTTTTGCACGTAAATCAGAGCTTAATTATCATGAGAAAATTCATACAGGAGAGAAGCCATATTCATGTTCAGAATGTGGGAAATGTTTTGCAAATAAATCACAGCTTAATTATCACGAGAAATTTCACACAGGAGAGAAGCCATATTCTTGTTCAGAATGTGGGAAATGTTTTGCACATAAATCACAGCTTAATTGTCATGAGAAAATTCACATAGGAGAGAAGCCATATTCATGTTCAGAATGTGGGAAATGTTTTGCACGTAAATCAGAGCTTAATTATCATGAGAAAATTCATACAGGAGAGAAGCCATATCCATGTTCAGAATGTGGGAAATGTTTTGCACGTAAATCATATCTTAATTGTCACGAGAAATTTCATACAGGAGAGAAGCCATATCCATGTTCAGAATGTGGGAAATGTTTTGCACGTAAATCACATCTTAATAGTCACGAGAAATTTCATACAGGAGAGAAGCCATATTCATGTTCAGAATGTGGGAAATGTTTTTCACAGAAATCACATCTTAATAGTCATGAGAAATTTCATACTGGAGAGAAGCCATATTCATGTTCAGAATGTGGGAAATGTTTTTCACAGACATCACATCTTAATAGTCATGAGAAAATTCATACAGGAGAGAAGCCATATTCATGTTCAGAGTGTGGGAAATGTTTTGCTCAGAAATCAAATCTTTACAGGCATAAGAAAATTCATACAGAGAAGTAGCCATTTTATAGTAACACTAGCTGAAGAGGCTGGCATTGCCTGGGCATAGTAACCAACTGTGGTTAGTTATAACAAATTTTAATGATTATATTGCACATAAAAACCGTGCATCTAATCCTATCCTGTGTGATACTGTCTGCTGAGCTGTGTATCTAATCCTATCCTGTGTCATACTGCCTGCTGAGCCATGTGTCTAATCTCCTGTATGATACTGACTGCTGAGCTGTGTATCTAATCCTATCCTGTGTGATACTGCCTGCTGAGCTGTGTATCTATTCCTTTCCTGTGTGATACTGACTGCTGAGCTGTGTATCTAAGCATATCCTGTGTGATACTGACTGCTGAGCCATGTATAAAATCCTATCTTGTGTGATACTGGGCTCCCCCTGCAGTCTGTGTCAGAGGGTGGTCTGTGTTGGCACGGTAATAAATTGTGTTATTTCCAGCTTTACAGAAGGATGATATTGTCATGATCCAGTGTTGGATCTGGCGGTATTAAAAGCACAAAGTGAACTTTTTTTACTTTCACAAGTGCAAAGGTGTCTTGACTGTCCCCGGTGGTGGTTAGTGGTATCGCACCTTAGGTTAGGTTTTGCACTTAATTATGATTCAGGTGTGATACCCTATGAAGGTGTGCTTTGTGTGTGCAATCACTGCTTGTGATATTGATTGATTCATTGTGTTGATTCTGAGTTGGAGAGCCTGGTGGAAGGATGGAGCTGGAGAGGAGTCATGCGCAGTCAGCCAGAGAGAACGAGTGGCAGCTAATGGTGTCTGCAGGAAGGGCTGGCATGGCCTGGTGGAGTCGCAGTTTATGGTGTCGGCGGGAAGTGCGGGCATGGCTTTGTGGAGTGGCGACTAGGAAGAGAGTTGCACTCGGCATGCTCGACTTGGTTGCTGAGAACTGGACTCAAGCATGCTTAGATTCTTGGCAGAAGCTGGACTCGTCTTGGGGCTTTGTGTACTGGACTGCTGCAAGTGGTGATGGACTCTGCTCCCATGCTGCACGATGGTGATGGATCCAGTTATGGTGATGGATCAGGGTGGAGGAGAAGATGCACACAGGTGGTGGGCTCTGTTGCTAGGAGCGTACGCAACAGAGCAAAGCTAAGTGGTGTTTCCCCTGTATTGTCTCTTTCCTCATGTGTGTTGTTACTGCAGTGGTGGGATTAGTCTCCGCACCGACCTATTCCCTAGTGAGGGTTTAGGTTCAGGGCGAGCTAGGGTATTGAGGCACACGTGCGGTGACAGGTGCGGAGCCTGTATAGGGAATGTGAGGAGTGTAGGGACTCTGGCTCAGGGGAGTGCAGGAGGTCTCCATTTCCCCATTCCTTATCGCAGGGCCCACCATTGTTAAAGTTATCCAGGTTCCCCCTTTATTATTTAAATTCGCCGTACTGGAGGTGGTGTTTCCAGAAATGTATGCATAGCGTGTAATACCTAAATCCGCCAGGTGGAGGCGGCGTATCCACCTGCACGCTTTATTATTTAAATTCGCCCCACTGGAGGCGGTGTATCCAGGGTCACGTGTGTTATGGGTTCGCCTTGCGGTAACCGCTGCGTCCAGACACACGTGATCATGACAGATATCACCATAGAATTGATAAGAATAATAGGCCTCAGTTACCACAACTGTCTACAAAGAAAACTTGCTGATAGCAACCAATCATAGCTCATTTTTCATCTTTTAAACAGCTCTGGGACAGCGTGGCGAGTTTTGAGTGGTGACTTGTGTTTCGACTTTTATGTGGCGAGGTTGGTGTATGTGTGGTGAAATGTGTGCTGAGGGTGGTATATGTGTTGAAGTGCGTGGTAGTGTGTGGCGCATTTTGTGTGTGTGTTCATATCCCCGTGTGTGGTGAGTATCCCATGTCAGGGCCCCACCTTAGTGACTGTACGGTATATACTCTTTGGCACCATCGCTCTCATTCTTTGTCCCCCTTGTTCACATCTGGCAGCTGTCAATTTGCCTCCCAACACTTTTCCTTTCACTTTTTCCCCATTATGTAGATAGGGGCAAAATTGTTTGGTGAATTGGAACGCGCGGGGTTAAAATTTTGCCTCACAACATAGCCTGTGACGTTCTCGGGGTCCAGACATGTGACTGTGCCAAATTTAGGGGCTGTAGCTGCGACGGTGCGGATGCCAATCCCGGACATAAACACACACACATTGAGCTTTATGCATTAGATTATAACAAACATGGTGTCTTGAGACTTCAGGTTTTTATGCTCCTATTACCTTCCTGGAGCGATGCTCTTGCTCTTAAACCCTTTGACTACAATACAAGCTGCCCATCATAGTTACACAAGCGGTGGTCACTATGATAACATATAATATGGGGAACGTGCCTATATTTCATTATTCTGCTTTCTCCCATAGTTTGAATATCTCTTTGGTCGTGGCTCCACACTGGTGGTAATCCACCATAAGCAGGAGGGTGATGGCACCTCTTCTCTTGTACAGAAGTCCCGTCCATCTCATGTAAACCTACAGGTGCCAGATAGCAGATACATTACTCACATTTCACTTTCTCACAATTGATTGTTCTCGTGAAATCTCGTTCCTGTGACTAAGAAATTACAATTTGTGTTGCTTTTCTGTGTTCTGTTCTTCTGTCTTCATCATTATTGATGATGTGCATGCTACATAGAAGGCTTCTCTTCCTGATGTCCTTTTCCCCTATTTGTTACTCTTTGTGGCTCATGAAAGATACCAATACGATATATACTGAATCTTGTAGACACCTACTTGAAATAAAGGAAGCTTTACTGTCTCACAGTGGTTTGGACAGTTCTTGTCAGGCGTGCCCACATCCTGGATTTTCTATTGGAGATTATGGTATGATCAGAATAGGGCATCTCTTCTAGTTGGTGAAGCTCATTTCTAGTGATGAGCGAGCACTAAAATGCCTCAGGTGTTCGTTGCTTGGGTCGAGCAAATTGGAATACTCCGGTACTCAACCCGAGCAACGAGCCCATGTAAGTCTATGGAAAAACCGAGCATTTTCACCGCGATCCCTCGAGGGTCCATTTGGGGTCTAAAAAACATCTGAAATCGATATGAACAGTGCTCAAATGACACGGGGACATCATGGGGAAGACCGCTGGAAGCATTTCTGACTGCTAGATCACTGCTGTCACTTTTAGGCTGGTTTCACATTAGCGCTTTTTAAGCGCACGCACGGCCGGGGGTAGCTCCGCCCCCGAGCCGGCTCTCTGCCCGGCGTGCCCGCCCCTTGCTTGTAGCGCCGCCTCCTAGCGCACAGCGGCGCCTGCTATCGGCACACCCTATCTAGCATAGGGTGCGCAGGCCGTGCACTAGTTGCGCTTTGACCTGCGCTGCGCACTTTTGACGGTGCGCCGAGCACGCCGAAATCCGAAAAGTTTGATTTTGGCGCGCACGGCGCACCGTCAAAAGTGCGCAGCGCAGGTCAAAGCGCAACTAGCGCACGGCCTGCGCACGATCTGCGCACCCTATGCTAAAGATAGGGTGCGCCAATCGCAGGCGCCGCTGTGCGCTAGGAGGCGGCGCTACAAGCAAGGGGCGGGCACGCCGGGCAGAGAGCCGGCTCGGGGGCGAAGCTGCCCCCGGCCGTGCGTGCGCTTAAAAAGCGCTAATGTGAAACTAGCCTTACAGGCGCACACTAAAACATACAAAAACAAAACAAAAATGGATTTTCCAGGGAAATATGTTAAGGGACATCCTTTCCAGGGTAATAATTTGTATGTAAGGAAAAATCAATAACCACCCCCCCAAAAAAAAATGTACCAACACCACTAGGGCTATGTTCACAGGTAGTGTTTTTGTTGCGTTTTTCACATTGCTTTCAACCAATACAAATGCATTCACTGGGAAATGTCAATTTAACATTTAACAACCTTTGCTGGCCATGTGGTGTGTGACACATCATCAGACACATCCTGTTTTATTTATGAGGCCGGGGTCACAGTAACCGACGCAAAATACGGTCCGTATTTTACATGCGTAATACGGATGAATGACCCCTAAATAGTGCTCCGTATGTCATCTGTAAGCAAGGTGTGGTTGCGTATTTTGCGCATGTCAGGATCCGTATGGAATCTGTATGGTGAGATTTTCTCGCAGGCTTGCAAAATGGACATTTAACGGTTTTGAGGCCTGCCAACTATTTAAATCATTAGCCTGCCACCTATTTATTGCCTCAGGAACAGGTGGCTGCCTCTATTCTGTCCATTTGTGACTTTGCATTGACTAGGTGTGTTGGTTTTGTATGTGCAACATGGCAGACAGTCTGAGTTTCATCACAACTGAGCAGGTTCTCTTCAACTGGCTTTTGTCACGCCACTTTGGTCAGCCATACCCAGTGATGGTGGATCCGCGGAGGAGAAGCATGTGGGTCCATCCACTTTTGAGGCAACGACTCACAAGAGGTCATTTTCACCGCCTCTATTCTCTGCGGGATCATCCTGAAAAATTTTACCAATACTCTCGCATGAGCCTTGCAACATTTGATTGACTCTTGGAGTCAGTGCGCCCTGGGATAACCTTTCAGGACACAAGGATGCGCAAGGCGATATCTGAAGAGGAGCAACTTCTGACATTACGGTATGTACTACACAACCACATTTTCTATGTTCACGATGTGTTGCCCAAAGTATGTATTTTGTGCTTTTGGACTAAGTTTAAATGCCCTCATCTTATTCTAGATATATTTAAACTTACAGACCAGAATGTTATGTGTAATATGTACTGAATATCATGTAGTCATTGTGCGACCAAATATATGTGTGTGTTAGTAGATCTGAATCACTAACAAGTTTGGTATGTATGTACCTGGTGTTGTGTTAATTTGTGCATTCTAAAATGTTCCATTTCTGTTGTTCTTCAGCTTCCTGTCCACTGGCCTGTCTTATGCCGCCCTCCACCATGAGTTTCTGATTGGAAGATCTACCATTTCTGGCATAGGTCGACATGTAGTGAAATATGGTCAAGACTACATCAACTCGTCATGCCCGAGCCCAGGATGGAAGACTGGTTGAGGATATCAAGGGACTTTGAGGAGGAATGCCAGTTTCCTAATTGTATTGGGGCCCTTGATGGCAAACATATCCGGGTGCGTAAGCCGCCGAACTCTGGCTCCCAATTCTTCAATTATAAACAATACTTTTCTGTTGTATTATTGGCTCTGGCCAACCCTCAATACAAGTTTATAATTGTTGACATTGGGGCCTATGGAAGGACTGGAGACTCTAGAGTCTTCAATACTTCCATTATGGCTCGGCGGCTACGCATCAACCAGTTGAATCTACCACCACCACGCCTAAGGCGCATCAGATTCCTGGGGGAAAGCTGCCTCTCCAGATATTCAAATAACTCATATGGGGTGTGTGGTTGCATCAAGCATGATCTGAAAACATCCTCGAATACGTAGCCTCACCTCACGGGAAAGGGCGCAAAGATAAAGGGCCAGGCTGCGTGAGTATGCCTCCTCGCCATCATCATTATTGACTCTAGCCAGATAGTTCAGTACCCCTATGTCAACATTGGTACAGGTATCTTGAGCAGGGATCTGGCGCCTTCCTCGCCGGGATTGTCCAGCAGGCTGTGGGGAGCCCCAAATCTGGGTAGTTGGGCTGCTGCTGATGTTGCACTGCTCCTCCTGTATGGCTGATGGTGCAGCAGACGGTCCTGCTTATGGATGTGGTCCTGGTGGTGGGGTATGTGGTGCAGGCACTGGGTTTTCCTGAGAGGAATCTTCACCCATGCTTCTTGGAGGGGGAGAAGATGGGCCAGCCACCTCTTCCCCTACAGACCCAGGATCTATGATGGGCTCGGTATCTGAGCCAGTTCCTCTCTCCGTAAGGTTGGACTGAGTTCTGTTATGAGATAGAACAGAGCCAAAAAAAATCATTTTTTTGGCCCTGTAAAGTATCTGTAATGTGGTGTGAGGTATTTACTTACGGTCTCAGATCCAGAATTGGAGCGAGTTAGGAGAGGCGGTCATAATATATATATTTCCTCTTTATGTGGCCCGCATCACCACTCCTGGACCGCTGCTGATGTTCTCGCCTGTATTGGTCGTGGATGCTGCGCCAGCGTCTCATCACATCTTCCACTGCAATGTGACAGGAAATATTCTCAATTTCACATATTTGATAGGTCAAATTTGCTACCAGTAGTCTAGGCATGTGGCCTTCTAGGGTGTGCTTTCTACCCAGGGTGGCATATATAATTGGGGCATCCAGGCCAGATACACAAGGGCACAATAGTTCATATATCAAGTAGCTACACTTAATAACTTGGTTGGCTGGGAGGATGAGGAGCTTGTTGCCTGGGCCAAATGATGGCAGTGTAAAACCATGGGTCTCATAAAAATCTACCCGCCTCCTGAGGTAAAAAGTCCAAGCACAGGAAGGGGGGGCTGATTCTAAGTGGCTTTTTTGATGTGAGGTAATTTTAAACAGTTTTTGGGTTGTACTTACTCAGTTGCTGCTGCTCCTCACGTGGCTGATCAGCAAAATCGTGGAACATCTGGCGACATATACGCCTCCATGACGCCTCCTTTCTCGCCTGGTTGGCATAATGGGCATCACGTTGGTCCCAGATTTCTGGCTGCTTCTGCACTAATACAATCAGCATCTCCACATTGAGGAAATATAGCGCCATGACACTGCAGGACTCTGTGGAAGCGTACTTCCTGGATGTCTGGAGCGCTTTTTAAGCTAACTAGCATGTCTAAGCTTCCTGATGATGGATTGGTCCATTTCCTGTCACCTGCCAAAAGACCTGCATATTTCTCGCAAGTCACACTGTCGGGGTCGTAAACGACAATGAATCCTCATTCACCAGTCATTCCAAATCATTGTGCGAGCGCAAAACATCTGGTACCGATTAAGAATGACTCAGACACGCAGCTGATTCAGTCTTAGCTGATGTCCCGCATCCACACCTGTCAGGAGCAGTACAACAACTGGCTTTATTTACAAATACACAATACTATATTGAGTGTTAGGGGAAGGCGTGCATTAGGCGGGGTTTATGCAGTATACATCTAGTGTCCAGTCTCTCTCTGATTCGTCAAAACGTCTCCCGATGGTTACTTCTTCTTCACATTCCTGAGTTATCTTTTTTAGGAGAAATGAAACTTAACTCTTTAGACACTGAATTTAAGTGAAAGTGAACACTGGCAGCCATCTTTAATACAGTTACATTTGCATTAGCAAGCAATTAGGAAAAACTTATTGTTTCACAGTATAAAAATATAAAAGTTATATAAGAAAATATATTTTCACCTTGACAACACGTGTGGTCCGTGTGTAATCCGTATTTTTTGCACCCCTATAGACTTACATTGGCATGCTGCGATTGGCACGGACTGTAGAATACGGACGAGAATTATACGGCTTTTGGGAGCTGCTCCATAGAGAATCATTAGTCCATGTGTAATGCGTGCTTTTAAGGGTATGTGTGGGTCGCCCCCTCCCAGGGCAGTGGGGTACTCGGTACCGGGCCCGTTGGTCTCAATGGGAGATGTCACGGCAGCTGGGACCCAGCCCGTGGCCCTGGGCGCCCATTGTAAAAAGGGGGAAATGTTCAGTGTACTCCCGATGGTGACAGTCTATAAATAGATGATTTGTGATGCCACCTGTGGTGTTTGGCAATGTAGATGTTAAGCCGACGCTGCAGACATCCTCTGGGACAGATGGTGTGGTGCAGCAAGGATGTTTTAGCCCTCCACAGGCAGGGCTGTAGTCCCAGGGCAGTGTAGGTGAAATGACACGTTGATGGTGTAGTGTCAGGCGTGAGGGATGTAGCAGTGCTGAGTAGGTTGACGCAGGAATAATTGGAGGACACCAGGGCATGTAGTTCCAAAGCTTTACTCACAGTCTGTTGTGGTACAAGGGCCCGCATCCGTGCTTTGTCCTCCAGGTCAGGAGCTCAGTCAACCTCCAGGCAAGATGAAGTACTACTTTCCAACACTCCGCCAACATGTGCCTTCTCTGAACGCCTCTTCTTATGGCGCCTATAAATGAAGTACTCCATTACTGAGCTACACTGGGGTTCCTCCTGTCAGATGTTTCTATGAACTCTACTTGTACTGCAGACAGCTGCAGCCTGCTTCAGGGACTCCTTGCGACTAAGTCCCGGCTCTATCGTTGCTGTTGTGCCCCCAAGTCTTGTGTGGGAATAAAGCATTTACAGCTTCCTATTCCTCCGGTGTCTGCTGCAGGACCATTAGTATCCATACAACCTCGGGGACCGGACCGCGGCCTTGCGCTGTGGACTTGGGAAGGGTTCTCCTCTAACCCTTATCCTTAGTCCTCCTTTTCTCCTTACGTTATGTACAATCCTTTCTTATGGAGAATCAGGCTTTCTCTCTAATTATCTCTTTCCTGTGCCAGCGGACCCAGGTCACTGAGGTCGTGTTAGGGTCGGCGGAATGCACCAGATATAAATAATAGGAGGTGCGTTCGCCGCCCGGGGTCCACCGTGCGGTAGGTGACAAGACCGCTGCTGAGTAATGGCAGATACGCTGGAAGTGCGATACAGCGCTCGGGTTAATGTCACCTGAGGGCGGACTCTGTTGAGTCACAGAGACGCCTAAATATGACATAGAAGTGAAGGCTGAACCTGTTAGCTGCACAGGTCAGCCGGCGTGTGGCGTCACAGCCGCGAACACCAAAAGCTGCTGCTACTGCAGCGCGGCCGTAACTGAAGCCGCTAAGCGACGGTGCCGGAGGAGCCGGGCACCGATGGACGCTAGTGCAGGTGAGGAAAGCTCAGTGGCGTGTAGCTTGCCACAAACTGGAGCTGATTAACCCAACATACTGTCACCATTCGTATTATCCAAGGGAAGGGGTTTCATAATAAGTCAGTCACCAGTCCATGCATCCATCACCATACACACACAGCATAATATGCTACACTAGCGCATGGCCGAGCCACCATGCAGGCTTTTTATAGCCATGCGCTTCCGGGACCTTCCAGTACTTTGGGAAGGACCAATCAGATCCGACACAGGACCTGCGCATGTGACCCCTGCTCTCCACTGAGAGGACAAGTTGTGAGCATGCCCAGTAGCACGGCACGAGGACTTAGCCTCTGGAGCGGTTCCCTGCAGAGCAGGTTGCGCTACCATTGCTGCACCAGAGGTGGCAGTAACATCCAGGCTCACAGAACGAGTCTGAGGAGAATGGCTGGCTTAACCGTGATTGTTGAGCAGGAGTCCGAGCGGTCGGAGCGGAATGGGAGACCGCTGGATGTCTGGCTCTGAATTCCTGCTGTGCAGTGTCAGGAATACGACGCCTAACATTACCCCCCTTCCTAAGGCCCACTTCACTGCGCTCAAAGGCCGCAATTAGGAGCGGTGCGTGAATGTTTTCCACCGGCTCCCAGGTCCGAGCCTCGGGACCATGACCCTTCCAGTCCACCAAATGAAATTTTTTGCCACGGACAAACCTGCGCCCCACGATGGCGTTAACCTCAAACTCGTCAGACGATAAGTCTGATGACCCGGCAGATGGCTCGGAAAACCGGGCCATGTGAACTGGTTTGAGGAGGGACACATGGAACACGTCCGAGATGGCCAAATGTGGAGGAAGAGCCAGGCGATAGACCACCGAGCTAAGTCGCTCAAGGACCTTGAATGGTCCAATGTATCGCGGCGTGAACTTGGGAGACTCGACCCGCAGTTCAATGTTTCGGGTGGAGAGCCATACCATGTCGCCAGGGGAGAAGCTTGGAGCAGGACGCCGGTGTGCATCAGCGGAGATCCTCATTCTCTCCTTGGAAGCTCGGATAGCATCCTGGGTGCGATCCCAAATGTCACGTGCCTCCACCGCCCAGTCTGCCACCCTGGAGTCGGTGGAAGACACGGGCATGGGCACAGGGACGCGCGGATGCTGACCGTAATTTAGGAGGAATGGGGTTTGACCGGTGGAGTCGGCCACAGCATTGTTTAACGCGAACTCTGCCCACGGCAGCAAGGATGCCCAGTCGTCCTGCCTGGCCGAGACAAAATGTCGAAGATATGTGATCAAGGTCTGGTTGGCTCTCTCTACCAACCCATTCGTCTCGGGATGATAGGCCGAGGAGAGATTCAGCTCAATGCTGAGTAGGGAACAGAGCTCTCTCCAGACCCGGGACGCAGACTGAGGGACTCGGTCACTGACAATCTTGTCCGGCATGCCATGCAGGCGGAAAACGTGCTTGATGAACAAAACTGCCAGGCCCCGCGCCGAAAGTAACCGGGAGAGAGGTACCAAGTGCACCATCTTAGAGAAATGGTCGGTGACAGCCCAAATGACCGTGCTACCGCTGGACTTGGGTAGCCCCACCACAAAGTCCATACCGACCATCTCCCAGGGCCTGTCTGCTGTCTGCAGAGGAAAAAGAAGCCCAGCGGGCCGCTGCCTAGAGGACCTATTCCGGGCGCAAGAGACGCACGCCTCAATATAGTCCTTGACGTCACGGGCCATATGTGGCCACCAGTACGTCCTCGCCAAAAGCTCAGAGGTCCATTTTGTCCCAAAATGTCCACCCACTCTGGACGAGTGAGCCCAAGAGAGGACCTTCTGGTCGCAGACGGGCAGGGACAAATGTCTTGCCCGGAGATACTGACTCAAGGGCAACCGGAGCCACAGTCCTCATTCTCTTGGATGGGACAATCAGCCGAGGCTCCTCCTCCTCTTCCTCCGATGACACCACAGAGCGGGAGAGAGCATCGGCCCGGACGTTCTTCTCCCTGGAGAGAAAGTGGAGGGTGAAATGGAAACGGTAAAAGAACAAAGACCATCTGGCCTGGCGAGAGTTTAGCCGCTGGGCTGTTTGTAAATACACCAAGTTTTTGTGGTCGGTGAACACCTGGAAAGGGTGGCGAGCCCCCTCCAGGAGGTGTCTCCACTCCGAGAAGGCCAGCTTCATCGCTAGCAACTCCCTGTCCCCGATGGCATAATTCCTCTCCGCCGGTGTGAAGGTCTTGGAGAAAAAGAAGCATGGATGCTTCCGACCTTGCGTGTCCTTCTGGAACAGGACCGCTCCAGCGCCGACGGAAGAGGCATCCACTTCCAGAATGAAGGGCTTATCTACATCGGGGCGATGTAGAATGGGACTTAAATGGGACTTAATGGAGGAGGCCTTGGAGACCGGTTCCGACCACAACTTGGGATTTGCACCCTTCTAGGTGAGGGCTACCAAGGGTGCCACCAAAGTCGAGAAGTGGGGAATGAACTGGCGATAATAGTTTATGAACCCCATAAAGCGCTGCACCGCTTTGAGAGAATGAGGTTCCTGCCAATCCATCACCGCCTGTAGCTTGGCAGGATCCATGGCCAATCCCTGGGCGGAGATGATATAGCCCAGGAAAGGCAAGGACTCCTGCTCAAACACACACTTCTCCAACTTGGCATAGAGGGAGTTCGCCCGCAGGCGATCGAAAACTTTGCAAACCTCTCTCCGGTGGGAGTCAATATCTGGAGAGTAGATGAGAATATCATCCAGATAGACTACAACCGAGGTGGTAAGCATATCCCGGAAGATATCGTTCACAAAGTCTTGGAAGACGGCCGGGGCATTACAGAGGCCGAAGGGCATCACCAGGTATTCATAGCGCCCGTCTCTGGTGTTAAATGCCGTCTTCCATTCATCCCCATCACGGATGCGAATCAGGTTGTAAGCCCCCCCGCAGATCAAGTTTGGAAAACACCCTCGCTCCCCGTAGCCTATCAAGCAGTTCTGATATCAGGGGCAGAGGATACTTATTCTTAACGGTGATGGCGTTAAGACCCCTGTAATCAATGCAAGGACGTAGTTCCCCACTTTTCTTCTGGACGAAGAAGAATCCCGCCCCCGCTGGTGACACTGACTTCCTAATGAATCCTCTTGCCAGATTCTCCCTGATGTATTGAGACATGGCCTCAGTCTCCGGGAGAGATAGGGGATAAACTCGACCCCGGGGAGGCTCAGCACCAGGCAAGAGGTCAATAGGACAGTCATAGGGGCGATGCGATGGAAGGGTCTCCGCCGCCTTTTTGGAGAACACGTCTGCATACTGTCGATAGTGTTTGGGGAGCGAGGAGAGATCAGCGGGAACCTCGGTGAAGGCAACCTGAATGCACTCCCTCAGACATCTACCCTCACATGATTTACTCCACCCAATAATCCTCCCTGAGGACCACTCTATATGGGGGGAGTGATACCGCAGCCAGGGAACCCCTAGAAGTACCTGGTCAATACCCTCGGGCATGACGAGGAGGGATATCGTCTCCTGATGAGACGGAGCCACTGAGAGTACCAAGGGGACGGTCTGTTGTGTTATCTGTGAGGGTAGAGTGGCGCCGTTCCCCACTCTGACGGTGACTGGAGTAGACATCATAACCAGGGGTATAGCGTGCCGTTGGGCGAAGGCTGATGACATAAAATTGCCCTCCGCCCCGGAATCCACGCAAACCTCCACCGCCAGAGTGGAAGAATCAAACCCAAGAGTCCCCTTAAAGGACAGCTTGGAGGAAAACGTCGCTGACTCTAGTGCGCCGCCTCCTACGGCCACTAGGCGCGCGCGTTCTCCCTGCTGCTGTGGGCACCGGTTGGCAAAGTGACCGGACTGCCGACAAATATGACAGCTCACAGGAGCTCGAGCGGACCGGAGCCTGGATCCATCACGGGAAGCCCCCTGACGCTCGGACGCCCGATCGGGAGATTCCAGAAGTTTAGAAAAACAAGGTGCCAACCTAAACCTCTGCCTACACTGGTCCCGCTCCAACCTTCGCTCGGTGAAGCGAAGATCTATTCGGGTGGAGACGGTGATAAGCTCCTCCAGTGTAGCGGGAATCTCCCTGGTGGCCAGAGCGTCCTTCACATGGCCAGCCAAACCTCTCCAGAATGCCGGAATGAGGACCTTGTCTGGCCACTCTAGTTCAGAGGCCTGCGTCCGGAACTGGATGGCGAAGTGACTGACCATGGACGAGCCCTGTAATAATGCCAGCAGCCGGAGCGCGGTGTCATGGGTGACTCGTGGTCCCAGGAAGACCTGTTTCAGAGTGTCTAAGAACCGCGAGACACACTGCACCACATGATCACCACGCTCCCACAGCGGTGTGGCCCATTCCAAAGCCCTGCCCGACAAGAGGGAAATAATAAATCCCACTTTAGCCCGCTCAGAGGGGAATCGTGCGGCCAGCAGCTCCAGCTGTATAGAGCACTGGCTTACGAAACCCCTACAAGAAGCACTATCACCCGAGAACTTTTCGGGCAGCGGGAGGTGGGACAAAGACGGGGCAGGGATGGCTGTGGTCACACTGGAGCCAGCCTCTGTGGCTGCCTGAACAGCGACTGCAGTAACATCCACAGCTGAGGCTGAACGCTCGAGAGCCGCCAACCTGCCCTGCAGCTGCCGGATGTACTGCAGCAGTCGCTGATCATCCGCCATTACTAGCCAGACCCTGGCGCTAGTGTAATGTTAGGGTCGGCGGAACGCACCAGATATAAATAATAGGAGGTGCGTTCGCCGCCCGGGGTCCACCGTGCGGTAGGTGACAAGACTGCTGCTGAGTAATGGCAGATACGCTGGAAGTGCAATACAGCGCTCGGGTTAACGTCACCCGAGAGCCTGAGGGCGGACTCTGTTGAGTCACAGAGACGCCTAAATATAACATAGAAGTGAAGGCTGAACCTGATAGCTGCACAGGTCAGCCGGCGTGTGGCGTCACAGCCGCGAACCACAAAAGCTGCTGCTACTGCAGCGCGGCCGTAACTGAAGCCGCTAAGCGACGGTGCCGGAGGAGCCGGGCACCGACGGACGCTAGTGCAGGTGAGGAAAGTTCAGTGGCGTGTAGCTTGCCACAAACGAGCTGATTAACCCAACATACTGTCACCATTCGTATTATCCAAGGGAAGGGGTTTCATAATAAGTCAGTCACCAGTCCATGCATCCATCACCATACACACACAGCATAATAAGCTACACTAGCGCATGGCCGAGCCGCCATGCGGGCTTTTTATAGCCATGCGCTTCCGGGACCTTCCAGTACTTTGGGTAGGACCAATCAGATCCGACACAGGACCTGCGCATGTGACCCCTGCTCTCCACTGAGAGGACAAGTTGTGAGCATGCCCAGTAGCACGGCACGAGGACTTAGCCTCTGGAGCGGTTCCCTGCAGAGCAGGTTGCGCTACCTTTGCTGCACCAGAGGTGGCAGCAACATCCAGGCTCACAGAACGAGTCTGAGGAGAAAGGCTGGCTCGCTGTGATTGCTGAGCAGGAGTCCGAGCGGTCGGAGCGGAATGGGAGACCGCTGGATGTCTGGCTCTGGATTCCCGCTGTGCAGTGTCAGGAATCCGACGCCTAACAGGTCGGCTGCAGCACTTCCTTCATCCATCCCACTCAGGGGATCTTCTCTCCTCCTCTGACTGACTGACCAAATCCTAAACTCTTCCCGCTCTTTTGATGCAAACTAAACTCCACCCGCCTCCCAGCACGCTTCGTGTTCCAAGCAGGGAGCCACCAAAGGGTGCTTTGCTACACTACTGTGTTGTGTGGGATGCAGGTGTTGGAGCGTGGTCAGGTGTCTCCACCTTACCTGGATGATGGGGTACCACACCTCAGGAGGAGGTGCAGTACCTCTGTGGTGACTGAAACCTCAGGGGCACCACATACCCTCCCATTAAACACAGCACATCCGCGGGCTGCAAGAAAACAAAGGTGGACAAATACAGGAACATACAAAAATTTTTGTAATGCTAATAAACAATTCTTATCTAAACTTCTCAATATGAGAGGCACTCATTCTTGAATGTTGCAAACAATTTAACTATCTATATCTCACTATAGTACCTAATTCAAAGTGATAAACTCACTACCACTTCAAGTATCATCATTAACACATTTCACATTTTTTTTTCTTTTACATTTTCTACTTTCTATAACCCTAAGTGACAACCGTGGCTACTTGGTTCGTCACCTGAAATTTCAAATCTTTATTTAAACTTTGACATTTTTATTTAAACATTATAAAACATTCTCTGTAAAATCTGCAAACACTTCACTATTTACTTCTTTATTACAAAAATACTAAGCATTATTTTTAAGTGCAATTCAATAAAGAGTAGACACTGGTCCGGCCAACATGTCTTGAAATGTCCCTATTCAACAAGGAAATGAGGTAGTCCTTATAAAGAGGAGGTCCTATGTAAAACCAAGAAAGAGCACCTAAAGAGGTCCAAACTATTTGCAATGACAGTTCTGGATCACTCAGTGTCCATGATCTCCACAGTTCAAGTGTAAAGGCTGCCAATTAAACTGGGCAGCAAAAACTGGATCAACAGGTAAACATCATGATAAACCAAAAAAAATAGAAAAACTAGCACAAGGGTGCAAATACCCTCCTGGGTACAGAGTTAGTTAGTAAATTCTTCAATGTTGGTTGTCCCCTCCTGGGGTACTGGAAGCGGATTGCTTGGGCTGCTTCCAGGGGAGATCTTTAGGGCATCCTCTTCCTGCTTACTGGTCACAAATTGCAGGAGTGAGGTTGGCAACTGCCTGTGTAGATGAAATGGCAGTGAGTGTGACTTCTGACTGCAAGGGTAGCACATTAGCTGCGGCTGGTGGTATCTCTGCTGCCAGTAATTCAGCAAGAGCTGCTGCTGGTACCAATAGGTGTTGTCCTGCAATATCAGGGGGTACCACTGTTAGCGGTACTGCTACGTGTTGTTGCTGGCAGGGAGCAATTTGAGTGTCGCCACTTGATGCCCGAGTGATCACGGGACCATTTCTATCCGTGGGCACAACTCCTAGCACCAGGGTCATAGATGCGGTTATCGTACCTGGTGCTCCCCAGTGATGCTCCGTCTCCTGTGCGGGTACCGGGTTTGGCCTCAATCCCCGCTCCTCAGCTTGCTCCGGGACTCTCATGTACCTTCTGGCAGGCCGCATTCAATGGCGGCATCGGCCCGGCGGTGGTGGTGGGCGCTGCAGATGATATCGCAGCGGCCGTATGTTCCGCAAGGGCTGCCTGGGGAGGAAGGGTCGTCCTCCTTCCATCATGGCATTCTCTCTTCCTGTCTCGACTCTTTTCCAGCCACCGTCTCTCGCTCCTCCTTCTGGGGGCGGTGTCTTCTTCCTACTCCTCCATACCAGGCCAGTATACGAACCCCTCGGGGGGTGGGCCATGTTGCAGTTGCATAGAAGTTCAGGCAGGGGAGGCCCAGGACAGTTCGCGTTTTGTTCTTGGGACCACCCATATTGTCACATCCCTCTTCACCGCGCTGGCGGCCATTTTTAGAGTTCATTTTACAGTCTATCAAATTGACTATTCTGCGCATTTTCAGCAATGGTTAAGTCCAATAAATCCTAGGCACACAGAACCCGGTGGCACCGGGCTTCGTCAACCTGTTCGTGACACCAAGTTGGGTCGCCCTCCCAGGGCTGTGGGGTACTCGGTACCGGGCCCGTTGGTCTCAATGGGAGATGTCACGGCATCTGGGACCCAGCCCGTGGCCTGGGCGCCCATTGCAAAAAGGGGGAAATATTCAGTGTACTCCCGATGGTGACAGTCATTAAATAGATGATTTGTGACGCCACCTGTGGTGTTCGGCAATGTAGATGTTAAGCCGACGCTACAGACAGATCCTCTGGGACAGATGGTGTGGTGCAGCAAAGATGTTATAGCCCTCCACAGGTAGGGTTGTAGTCCCAGGGCAGTGTAGGTGAAATGACACGTTGATGGTGTAGTGTCAGGCGCAGTGGATGTAGCAGTGCTGAGTAGGTTGACGCAGGAATAAGTGGAGGACACCCAGGCATGTAGCTCCAAAGCTTTACTCACAGTCTGTTGTGGTACAAGGGCCCACATCCGTGCTGTGTCCTCCGGGTCAGGAGCTCAGTCAACCTCCAGGCAAGATGAAGTACTCCTTTCCAACACTCCGCCAACATGTGCCTTCTCGGAACGCCTCCTCTTATAGCGCCTATAAATGAAGTACTCCAGTAGTGAGTTACACTGGGGTTCCTCCTGTCCGTTGTTCCTATGAACTCTACTTGTACTGCAGACAGCTGTAGCCTGCTTCGGGGACTCCTTGCGACTAAGTCCCGGCTCACTATCGTTGCTGTTGTGCCCCCAAGTCTTGTGTGGGAATAAAGCATTTACAGCTTCCTCTTCCTCCGGTGTCTGCTGCAGGACCATTAGTATCCTTACAACCTCGGGGACCGGACCCCGGCCTTGCGCTGTGGACTTGGGAAGGGTTCTCCTCTAACCCTTGTCCTTAGTCCTCCTTTTCTCCTTACGTTCTGTACAATCCTGTCTTTCTTATGGAGAATCAGGCTTTCTCTCTAATGTCTCTTTCCTGTGCCAGCGGACCCAGGTCACTGAGGTCGGCTGCAGCACTTCCTTCATCCATCCCACTCAGGGGATCTTCTCTCCTCCTCTGACTCTGTCAGACTGACTGACTGACCAAATCCTAAACTCTTCCCGCTCTTTTGATGCAAACTTAACTCCACCCGCCTCCCAGCACGCTTCGTGTTCCAAGCAGGGAGCCACCAAAGGGTGCTTTGCTACACTACTGTGTTGTGTGGGATGCAGGTGTTGGAGCGTGGTCAGGTGTCTCCACCTTACCTGGATGGTGGGGCACCACACCTCAGGAGGAGGTCCAGTACCTCTGTGGCGACTGAACCCTCAGGGGCGCCACATGTGCACACGCTGCGGATTCTGCTGCGGATCCACAGCGGATTTAGCCCTGCGGAACCGCAGCAGTTCCGCAGGCAGTGTACAGTATAATGTTATCCTATGGGTTTTCAAATCTGCAGTGCACATGCTGCGGATTTTTCCATGCAGAAAAGCTGCGGTTTTAAATCCGCAGCATGTCAATTCTTTCTGCGGATTCCGCTGCGGTTTGACACCTATTCCATTGTCCAGGTGTCAAACCGCAGGGGAAAACTGCTGGCCAATCCGCAGGAAAACCGCAGGTCACTTTAGCTGCGGTTTTACCTGCGGATCCGCTCGGAAAAATCCGCAGGTGAATCCGCAGCGTGTGCATGCAGCCTAACGCCTCTCACTCGTCCGTATTCCTCTCTCGCGTGCGGGTGTCATCTGTATGTGACAGCTGGCACCATGCAGCAATGCTCACGATCTGTGTTAGCACCGATTGTGGGCATTTAACCCCTCTGATGCCACTGTCAGTACTCCAAGATGGCCGCAGGGTCCTTCCGAGTCCTGCAGTGAGGTGGCATGTGAGCGCCTGCTGAGAGCAGGTGCTGGCATGCCTCCTTCACTGCCTGTCAGATCGCTTATCTGGCACTGCTATGCAAAGTGTCAGATCGGCGATCTGACATGATATCGTCATGTCCCAACCTGGAACAATGTTATAAAGTTAACAACAAAAAAATAGAACGTGTAAAAATATATATATTTTTAAATCCCCAAAGAAAAAAAAAATAATTTTACAATAAATACATTTATTTATGTAAATAAAAAAACAATAAAAGTATATATATTTGGTATTGCCTTGTCCGTAACGACCCGCTCCATAAAACGTTCCCACTAGTTAGCCCCTTCAGTGAAAATGGTAAAAAAATAAACGAGGCAAAAAACAATGCTTTATCATACCGCCAAACAAAAAGTGCAATAAAATGCGATCAAAAAGACAGATGTAAATAAAAATGGCACAGCTAAAAACGTCATCTTGTCCCGCAAAAAACAAGCTGCCATACAGTGGCATCAGCAGAAAAATAAAAAAGTTATAGCTCTCAAAATGTGGTGATGCAAAAACTTTTTTGCAATAAAAAGCATCTTTTAGCTGCCAAACCTAAAAACCCGCCACAAATAGTAAATTAAACCCCCTTTATCACCCCCTTAGTTAGGGAAAAATAATAAAATTACAAAAATGTATTTCCATTTTCCCATTAGGGTTGGGGTTAGGGTTGAGGCTAAAGTTAGGGTTAGGGTTGGAATTAGGGTTAGGGGGGTGTATTAGGGTTAGGTTTGTGGTTAGGGTTATGGTAAAGGTTGGGGTTAGGGGTGTGTTGGAGTTAGAATTGGGGGATTTCCACTGTTTAAGCACATCAGGGGCTCTCCAAATGCGACATGGTATCTGCTAATTATTGCAGCATATTTTACATTCAAAAAGACTAATAGCCCTCCTTCCCTTCCGAGCCCTGCCATGTGCCCAAACAGTAGATTTCCCCCACATATTGGGTATCGGCATGCTCAGGAGAAATTACACACCAAAATGTATAGTCCATTTTCTCTTTTTACCCTTGCAAAAGTAAAAAAAAAAATTTAGTCAACATGAAAATTTTTGTGAAAGAAAAGTAAATTTATTTTTTCCTTCCACATTCCAAAAATTCCTGGGAAGCACCTGAAGGGTCAATAAACTTCTTGAAAGTGATTTTGTGTACCTTGAGGGGTGCACTTTTAGAAAAGTGTCACTTTTGGGCATTTTCTGTCATATAGACCCTCAGGCTGTGTGCCCACGTAGCGTTTTTTAAGCGTTTCCGCAGCGCTTTTAGACAAGAGTTTCTGCTGTGGAAACGCTTAAGAAAAGCATCTAATGTAATAGAATGGAAAACGCACATGTTGTGCTAATGGTGCTTTTTTTTCCGCTGCGGAAACGCTAAGCAGAAAGAAACACCATGTTCATAAATTTTGCAGAAACACACGCGTTTCCGCATATATTCAATTGTTTTGCAAAAACGCATGTGAAAACGCGTAAAAAAAGCGTCAAAAACGCTTACAAAAGCACTTCATAAAACGCATGCGTTTTCCCGGGAAGAGGGTGTGCATTTCCGCTCAGGAATATTCTGGTTCAAAAACGCTACGTGGGCACATAGCCTCAAAGTCACTTCAAATGTGAGGTGGTCCCTAAAAAAATTGGTTTTGCAAATTTTGTTGTAAAAATGAGAAATCGCTGGTCAACTTTTAACCCTTATAGCTTCCTAACAAAAAAAAACTATTTTGTATGACTCTCTAATTTAAGGGCATAAATACTAAAAGTTTGAAAATAACAAAATTTTGGCCAAATTTCCGTTTATTTTCACAAATAAACTCAAGTCATATCGAAGATATTTTACCAGTATAAGTACAATATTTCACGAGAAAAAATTCTCAGAATGACCAGGATCTGTTGAAGCGTTTCAGAGTTGTGACCTCATAAAGTGACAGTGGTCAGAATTGTAAAAAATGGCCCAATCATTAAGGTGAAAACAGTCTTTGGGGTGAAGGGGTTAAACAGTGGGTCTCCTATACTTTTATTTCCTATGCAGTGAGCAGCTGTGCTGCCAAAAATTAGGACGCACCCCAATACCCCTTTGATGAGACATAGGAGGGCCTCCTGAAAAAATGTTCCCATTATAAGAAAGTGGGTCTCCATACTGTAGTGTTTACCTATGCATTAAATCAGACCTGGGCAAAGTGCAGCCTGCGGGCCACATCCGGCCCTCTGGCTGTCTCAGTCCGGCCCGCGGACCGAGACAGCCGTGGGGCTGGAAACTTGAGGCCCGTGGGCTGCACTGTGCCCGCCCCACCTGCCGTCTCTCGCCCGCCCGCTGTCTCCCGCAGTCAGCATTGGTGGAGGAGGGGCCTCTGGCCAATTCCTCCACCAATCAGCATGTGAAACAGCTAAGAGCGGACACGATGACGTCATGTCATCGCAACAGCTGTGTACAGCCAGAGAGTCAGCGCTCCGGAGGCAGAGGCAGAAGCAGGGTGCCTGGGTACGGGACGAGGTGAGTATGTGGTGTGGTTTTTTTTTTCATGGGGGTGAACATGAGGATTCTATGGGGGTGACGCGCAGCACATGAGGATTCTATGGGGTGACGTGCAGCACATGGGGAGGCTATGGGGGTAACATGCAACACTTGGGGATTCTATGGGGGTGACACGCAGCACATGGGGATTCTATGGGGGTGACGTGCAGCACATGGGGAGGCTATGGGGGTGATGTGCAGCATATGGGTATTCTTTGGGGGTGACAGCTCATGGGGAAGCTATGGGGTGACATGCAGCACATGGGGATTCTATGGGGGTGACATGCAGCACATGGGGATTCTATGGGGGTGATGTGCAGCACATGGGGAGGCTATAGTGGTGACATGCTACACATGGGGAGGCTATGAGAAGGCTGTATACTGTCATGCAGTATATAGGGAAGCCGTGTGGGGCTAATGCAATATAAGGGGAGGCTGTGTGGGGCTCAATCAGTATATGAGGAGGCTGTGTGTGTCTCATTCAGTATGTGGGGAGACTGTAGGGCTCATGCTGTATAAAAGAAGGCTGTGTGGGGCTCATGCAGTACATGGGGAGGCTGTGTGGGGCTCATGCTGTACATGGAGAGGCTGTGTAGGGGTCATGCTTTATATAGGGAGGCTGTGTGGGGCTCATGCTGCACATGGGGTGGCTGTGTGGGGCTCATGGTGTATATAGGGAGGCTGTGTTGGGCTCATGCTGTACACGGGAAGGCTGTGTTGGGCTCATGCTGTACATGGGGAGGCTGTGTGGGGCTCATGCTGTAAATGGAGAGGCTGTGTAGGGGTCATGCTGTATATAGGGAGGCTGTGTGGGGCTCATGCTGCACATGGGGTGGCTGTGTGGGGCTCATGGTGTATATAGGGAGGCTGTGTGGGGCTCATGCTGTACACGGGAAGGCTGTGTTGGGCTCAAACAGAGGCTGGACAGACATCTGACTGGGATGATTTAGCGAATCCTGCTTTGAGCAGGGGGTTGGACCAGATGGCCCAGGAGGTCCCTTCCAACTCTACGATTCTATGATTCTATGATTCTATGATTCATGCTGTACATGGGGAGGCTGTGTGGGGCTCATGCTGTACATGGGGAGGCTGTGTGAGGCACATGCTGTATATGGGAAGGCTGTATGGCTCATACTGTACATGGGGAGGCTGTGTGGGGCTCATGCTGTACATGGAAGGGACCTCCTGGGCCATCTGGTCCAACCCCCTGCTCAAAGCAGGATTCGCTAAATCATCCCAGTCAGATGTCTGTCCAGCCTCTGTTTGAGCCCAACACAGCCTTCCCGTGTACAGCATGAGCCCCACACAGCCTCCCTATATACACCATGAGCCCCACACAGCCACCCCATGTGCAGCATGAGCCCCACACAGCCTCCCTATATACAGCCTCCCCACATGCAGTATACAGGGAGGCTGTGTGGGGCTCATGCCGTATATAGGGAGGCTGTGTGGAGCTCATGCCGTATATAGAGAGGCTATGTGGGGCTCATGTCATATATAGGGAGGCTGTGTGGGGCTCATGCTGTACATGGTGAGGCAGTTTGGGGCTCATGCTGTACATGTGGAGGCTAAATGGATTAATGTTTCAACCGCATGGGAGCCTAATGGAGGCCTATATGTACTCTTGTTGCATAGGCCGAGGCTTGCAGCAGATAAACATTTATCCGAGGGGACGGTGGGGAATTGATTATCATCTGTATCACTATTGGCAAAATGGAGTTTGAGGCGTAATGATCTGTAGAATCTTTGAAGGTCGATCTCAAGGTGAAAGGTGCTATTTTTGTAACTAGGACAAAAAGATAGCCCTTTTTGGAGGACCTGGTGTTCTGCTACGCCTAATGATTTGGAGGAAATATTAACTACGAGTGAATTGGTACCTGGGAGCGTGTCACCAGTAGAGAGTCCAAGTTTCTTTGGCCATCGGATCCCTCGTCTTGGCCTCTTCTTCTTGGTCACCGTTGATGTCCTAAAAAATGACCTGGGTTGGGGACTCTTTCTGGCCTCTCCGTGTCCAAGCCAGAGGTAGAAAAATCTACTGAAGATCAGTGACCCTGTCTGGTGAAAGATTGTCTGGATGTAGGTCTGTCCCGCCATCTATATACCCTGTCAAGCTCGTAGTCCTCTAGGTCCCACTGAAATTTAGCCCTTTTCCTCTGTTCAATGTCTCGACGGTGTTGGCAAATGTTGGTGTCGAATTTGGACTTCAAGGAGCTAATGGTGGCGGTTAGTTGGCTCTCGATGCTTTTAACTCTTTCTTGGCTTGCGGAGATCTCTTTATGGAGGTGTTCTAATGTAACAACCATAAAGATTAAACTCAATTTGAATTTGGAGCAAAACTCAGTAGATTCGCTAAAGAGGGTGGGGCGGAGTGAAACCTGGAGACCGCGGAGTATTCTCTTTGCCTTAAAGTATTCAGTTAAGGTAGCCCCATGGAGCTCCAGGCTAGTGTGGTGACAGAGTTCCCATTCCCTGGTTTCACTAGGGGGGATTTTCAAGAAATCACTAGGGACTTTAGATAGGGCAATAATGTTGGATGCCTCCTCTGGGTTATAGGAGAAAGTAAGTGAGGTCATGGCCTTATAAAGGCGTGCTTAACATAAGGGTTACTTAGTATAGGAATAAATGTTAGAACAGCCAAACAGGGAAGTGCCAGACAGTAGGTTCCCAAACCTTAAGACCATATATCAAATACTGGGCACACGCAAGGAGTTTTGATGCAAAAAATGAGAATTTTTTTAATACATACAGTAGCCACTAGTTACAAACGTTTCGGTCGTGATAGACGTTCATCAGTGTTCTACAAAAGAAAATAAAGTGCAAAATAATAAATATAAAACATAACAAAAGTATATACAAAATCAAGGTTGAATAGATGCAATAATACATGTAAACTAGATGTGTATTTCCTGAAGGAAGTACAGATAGTGCTTTGAAATGGTGCCCGGGCTGCCCTTTTAAGAGAGACTTACCTGCTGCCCCAGCAAGACTTTCAACTCAGGATCCGTTTTAACTGTGGGTGCCTCTCAGTGGCCACTTTGGCGTGTGGGGCCCCTCAGGGTCTGATTTGGTGGGTGGGGCCCCTCAGGATCTGATTTGGTGGCCTGGGCTCCTCAGGGCTTGAATTGGTGGACGGGATCCCTCAGGGTCCGATTTTGTGGCCGGGGCCCCTCAGGGTCCGATTTTGTGGGTGGGGCCCCTTAGGGTCTGATTTTGTTGGTGGGGTCCCTTAGGGTCTGATTTTGTGGGCGGAGCCCCTCTGGGTCCAATTTGGTGGGCAGAGCCACTCTGGGTCCGATTAGGTGGGTGGGGCCACTCTCAGTCCGATTTTGTGGGTGGGGCCACTCTGGGTCCGATTTGGTGGGCGAGGCCCCTCAGGGTCTGATTTGGTGGACGGGGCCCCTCATGGTCCGATTTGGTGGACGGGGCCACCCTGGGTCTGATTTGGTGGGCGGGGCCACTCTGGGTCTGATTTGGTGGGCGGGGCCACTCTGGGTCTGATTTGGTGGGCGGGGTCACTCTGGGTCCGATTTGGTGGGCGGGGCCACTCTGGATCCGATTTGGTGGGCGGGGCCACTCTGGATCCGATTTGGTGGGCGAGGCCCCTCAGAGTCCGATTTGGTGGGCGGGGCCACTCTGGGTCCGATTTGGAGGCCTGGGTGGCTCAGCCTCCGATTTGTAGGCCAGGGTCGATCAGATTTGCATTTGTGCTTTGGGTTTCGCTTTAAGAGCTGATATTATCTGGCAGAAACTCTGTCCTGGTGGGGTCATGTAAAGTTCGTAGGCATTGGCATAGTATCTGGGTGTGCCTGTGCATATCAATGAGTTTAACTGCCACCTCACGACTGCCCCATGTTTTCCCTATGGCAAAATTTTCCCATTGAAATGCATTGAGACAATGCATTCCAATGACGGATAATGTTTTTTCAAACGCAAATTGCGCAAAAACTACAGGGTCCAATTTGGTGGGCGGGGCCACTCTGGGTCCGATTTGGTGGGCGGGGCTACTCTGGGTCTGAGTTGGTGGGCGGGGCCACTCTGGGTCCGATTTGGTGGGCGGGGCCACTCTTGGTCCAATTTGGTGGGCGGGGCCCCTCAGGGTCCGATTTGGTGGGCGGAGCCCCTCAGGGTCCGATTTGGTGGGCGGAGCCCCTCAGGGTCCGATTTGATGGGCGGGGCAACTCTGGGTCCGATTTGGTGGACGGGGCCACTCTGGGTCCGATTTGGTGGACGGGGCCACTCTGGGTCCGATTTGGTGGGTGGGGACACACTGGGTCCGATTTGGTGGGCGGGGACACACTGGGTCCGATTTGGTGGGAAGGGCCACTCTGAGTCCGATTAGGCATTGGCATAGTAACTGGGTGTGCCTGCGCATATCAATGAGCTTAACTGCCACCTCACGACTGCCCCATGTTTTTCCTATGGCAACATTTTCCCATTGAAATGCATTGAGACAATGCATTTCAATGACAGGAAAATGTTTTTTCAAATGCAAATTGCGCAAAAACTACAGAGTCAGATTTGGTACGCGGGGCCCCTCAGGGTCCGATTTGGTGGGCGGGGCCACTCTGCATCCAATTAGGTGGGCGGGGCCACTCTGGGTCCAATTTGGTGGGTGGGGCAACTCTGGGTCCAATTTGGTGGGTGGGGCCACACTGGGTCCGATTTGGTGGGCGGGGCCACTCCTGGTCTGATTTGGTGGGCGGGGCCTCTCAGGGTCCAATTTGGTGGGCGGGGCCTCTCAGGGTCCAATTTGGTGGGCGGAGCCCCTCAGGGTCCGATTTGGTGGGCGGGGACACACTGGGTCCGATTTGGTGGGCGGGGCCACTCTGGGTCCGATTTGGTGGGCGGGGCCACTCTGGGTCCGATTTGGTGGGCGGGGCCACTCTGGGTCCGATTTGGTGGGCGGGGCCACTCTGGGTCCGATTTGGTGGGCGGGGCCACTCTGGGTCCGATTTGGTGGGCGGGGCCACTCTGGGTCCGATTTGGTGGGCGGGGCCACTCTGGGTCCGATTTGGAGGGCGGGGCCACTCCGGGGCCGATTTGTTGGCCTGGGTGGCTCAGCCTCCGATTTGTAGGCCAGGGTCGATCAGCCTCCGATTTGGAGCCTGGGGTTACTCAGCTTTCGATTTGGCGTGCCGGCCCTTTAAGACTCATTTTGGTGCGCCGGCCCTTTAAGAATCACTTAGCCGCGTCGGCCCTTTAAGAGCCAGTTTGGCGCACTTGGCTTCTAAATCCACTTTGGCGCACATTCTCTCTCTGGGGCATGCGTCATGTGATGAAGCTAGATTTGCATTTGTGCTGTGGGTTTCGCTTTAAGAGCTGATATTATCTGCCAGAAATTGTGTCCTTGGGGCGTCATGTGAAGTTCTTTGGCGTTGGCATAGTAACTGGGTCTGCCTGCACATATCAATGAGCTAAACTGCCATTTGAATCGCCTCAGGGCATATTTTCTCTAAGGCAAAATTTCCCCATTGAAAAGCATTGAGACAATACATTCAAATGACGGGAAAAAAATTTTTCTAATGCAAATTGCGCAAAAACTACAAATCGAATTGACACGAAAATTACTTAGCACACCTCTCGTGGACGCTGGCTTCGAAACGACACCTCAACGGAGTCTGTGCGTGTAGCGGTTCGGGCCGCATTAATTGCGGAAATCAACTGAATAAAAAGAAAAAGTTAGCAGCGGTCGGATTACAACATTAATACTAGATGTGTATTTCCTGAAGGAAGTACAGATAGTGGTTTGAAATGGTGCCCGGGCTGCCCCTTTAAGAGAGACTTGCCTGCTGCCCCTGCAAGACTTTCAACTCAGGATCCGTTTTAACTGTGGGTGCCTCTCAGGGGCCACTTTGGCCTCAGGGTCCGATTTTGTGGGTGGGACCTCTCAGGGCCCGATTTTGTAGGTGGGGCCCCTCTGGGTCCGATTTTGTGGCCGGGGCACCACAGGGTCTGATTTTGTGGGTGGGGCCCCTTAGGGTCCGATTTGGTGGACGGGGCCACTCAGGGTCCGATTTGGTGGGCGGGGCCACTCAGGGTTCGATTTGGTGGGTGGGGCCCCTCAGAGTTCAATTTGGTCAGCGGGGCCCCTCAGGGTCCGATTTTGTGGGTGGGGCCCCTCAGGGTCTGATTTTGTGGTTGGGGCCTTTCAGAATCCGATTTAGTGGGCGGGGCCCCTCCAGGTCTGAATTGGTGGGCGGGGCCCCTCAGGGTCCGATTTGGTGGGCGGGGCCCCTCAGGGTCCGATTTGGTGGGCAGGGCCCCTCAGGGTCCGATTTGGTGGGTTGGGCCCCTCAGGGTCCGATTTGGTGGGTTGGGCCCCTCAGGGTCCGATTTTGTGTCTGGGGCCCCTCAGGGTCCGATTTTGTGGCCGGTGCCTCTCAGGGTCTGATTTTGTGGTTGGGGCCCCTCAGGGTCCGATTTTGTGTCCGGAGCCACTCAGGGTCCGATTTTGTGGTTGGGGCCCCTCAGGATCCGATTTTGTGGCCGGGGTCCCTCAGGGTCCGATTTTGTGGCCGGGGCCCCTCAGGGTCCAATTTTGTGGGTGGGGCCCCTCAGGGTCCAATTTTTTGGCCGGGGCCCCTCAGGGTCTGATTTTGTGGCCGGATCCCCTCAGGGTCCGATTTTGTGGGTGGGGCCACTCAGGGTCCGATTTTGTAGCCGGGGCCCCTCAGGGTCCGATTTTGTGGGTGGGGCCCCTCAGGGTCCGATTTTGTGGGTGGGGCCCCTCAGGGTCCAATTTGGTGGGTGGGGCCACTCTGGGCCTGATTTGGTCGGCGGGGCCACTCTGGGTCCGATTTGGTGGGCGGGTCCACTCTTGGTCCAATTTGGATGCCAGGGTGGCTCAGCCTCCTTTTTGTAGGCCAGGGTCTATCAGCCTCCGATTTGGAGCCTTGGGTCACTCAGCTTTCGATTTGGCGCGCCGGCCCTTTAAGACTCATTTTGGTGCGCCGGCTCTTTAAGAATCACTTTGGCGCGTCGGCCCTTTAAGAGCCAGGGTGGCTCACTGGCCTTCTAAATCCACTTTGGCGCACATTCTCTCTCAGGGGCATGCGTCATGTGCTGAAGCTAGATTTGCATTTGTGCTGTGTGTTTTGCTTTAAGAGCTGATATTATGTGGCAGAAGCTCTGTCTTGAAGAGGTCATGTGACGTTCGTAGGCGTTGGCATAGTAACTGGGTCTGCCTGCGCATATCAATGAGCTTAACTGCCATTTCAATCGCCTCAGGGCATGTTTTGCCATTTCCCATTCAATTGAGACAGTGCATTCCAATGACGGGAAAAAAAAATTTCAAACCCAAATTGCGCAAAAACTACAAATCCGATCGACACGAAAAATACTTAGCACACCGCTCATGGACGCTGGCTTCGAAACGACACCTCAACGGAGTTTGTGCGTGTAGCGGTTCGGGCCGTATTAATTGCGGAAATCAACTTAATAATAATAACTAGATGTGTATTTCCTGAAGGAAGTACAGATAGTGGTTTGAAATGGTGCCCGGGCTGCCCCTTTAAGAGAGACTTGCCTGCTGCCCCTGCAAGACTTTCAACTCAGTATCTGTTTTACCTGTGGGTACCTCTCAGGGGCCACTTTGGCCTGTGGGGCACCTCAGGGTCTGATTTGGTGGGTGGGGCCCCTCAGGATCCGATTCAGTGGACTGGGCTCCTCAGGGCTTGAATTGGTGGGCTGATTAGGTGGGCGGGGCCCCTCAGGGTCCGGTTTGGTGGGCACGGCCCCTCAGGGTCTGATTTGATGGGTGGGACCCCTCTGGGTCCGATTTGGTGGGCGGGGCCCCTCAGAGTTCCATTTGGTGGTTGTGGCACCACAGGGTCCGATTTGATGGCGGGGCCCCACAGGGTCTGATTTGGTGGGAGGGGCCACTCTGGGTCCAATTTGGTGAGCGGGGCCCCACAGGGTCCGATTTGGTGAGTGGGGCCCCGCAGGGTCCAATTTCATGGGCGGGGCTCCTCTGGTTCCGATTTGGTAGACGGGCGGGGCCACTCTGGGTCTGATTAGGTGGGCGGGGCCCCTTATGGTCAGATTTGGTGGGTGGGACCCCTCAGGGTCTGATTTGGTGGGCGGGGCCACTCTTGGTCCAATTTGGTGGGCGGGGCCCTTCAGGGTACAATTTGGTAGGCGGGACCACTCTGAGTCTGATTTGGTGGGAAGGGCCCCTCAGGGTTCGATTTGGTGGGCGGGCCACTCTGGGTCCGATTTGGAGGGCGGGGCCACTACGGGTCTGATTTGGTGAGCGGGGCCCCTCAGGGTCCAATTTGGTGGGCGGGGCCTCTCTGGGTCCGATTTGGAGGGCGGGGCCACTCCGGGGCCGATTTGTTGGCCTGGGTGGCTCAGCCTCCGATTTGTAGGCCAGGGTCGATCAGCCTCCGATTTGGAGCCTGGGGTTACTCAGCTTTCGATTTGGCGTGCCGGCCCTTTAAGACTCATTTTGGTGCGCCGGCCCTTTAAGAATCACTTAGCCGCGTCGGCCCTTTAAGAGCCAGTTTGGCGCACTTGGCTTCTAAATCCACTTTGGCGCACATTCTCTCTCTGGGGCATGCGTCATGTGATGAAGCTAGATTTGCATTTGTGCTGTGGGTTTCGCTTTAAGAGCTGATATTATCTGCCAGAAATTGTGTCCTTGGGGCGTCATGTGAAGTTCTTTGGCGTTGGCATAGTAACTGGGTCTGCCTGCACATATCAATGAGCTAAACTGCCATTTGAATCGCCTCAGGGCATATTTTCTCTAAGGCAAAATTTCCCCATTGAAAAGCATTGAGACAATACATTCAAATGACGGGAAAAAAAATTTTCTAATGCAAATTGCGCAAAAACTACAAATCGAATTGACACGAAAATTACTTAGCACACCTCTCGTGGACGCTGGCTTCGAAACGACACCTCAACGGAGTCTGTGCGTGTAGCGGTTCGGGCCGCATTAATTGCGGAAATCAACTGAATAAAAAGAAAAAGTTAGCAGCGGTCGGATTACAACATTAATACTAGATGTGTATTTCCTGAAGGAAGTACAGATAGTGGTTTGAAATGGTGCCCGGGCTGCCCCTTTAAGAGAGACTTGCCTGCTGCCCCTGCAAGACTTTCAACTCAGGATCCGTTTTAACTGTGGGTGCCTCTCAGGGGCCACTTTGGCCTCAGGGTCTGATTTGGTGGGTGGGGCCCCTCAGGATCTGATTCGGTGGCGTGGGCTCCTCAGGGTTTGTATTGGTGGCCGGGATGCCTCAGGTTCCAGTTTTGTGGGTGGGGCCCCTCATGGTCTGATTTTGTGGGTGGGGCACCTCAGCGTCCAATTTTGTGGGTGGGGCCCCTTATGGTCCGATTTTGTGGCCGGGGCCCCTCAGGGTCCGATTTTGTGGCCGGGGCCCCTCAGGGTCCGATTTTGTGGCCGGGGCCCCTCAGGGTCCGATTTTGCGGGTGAGGCCCCTCGGGGTCCGATTTTGCGGGTGGGGCCCCTCGGGGTCCGATTTTGTGGCCGGAGCCCCTCAGGGTCCGATTTTGTGGCCGGAGCCCCTCAGGGTCCGATTTTGTGGCCGGAGCCCCTCAGGGTCCGATTTTGTGGCCGGGGCCCCTCAGAGTCCGATTTTGTGGCCGGGGCCCCTCAGGGTCCGATTTTGTGACCGGGGCCCCTCAGGGTCCGATTTTGTGGCCGGGGCCCCATCAGGGTCCGATTTTGAGGGTGGGGCCCCTCAGGTTCTAATTTAGTGAGCGGGGCCCCTCAGGGTCCGATTTTGTGGGTGGGGCCCCTCAGGGTCCGATTCTGTGGGTGGGGCCCCTCAGGGTCCGATTTTGTGACCGGGGCCCCTCGGGGTCTGATTTTGTGGGTGGGGCCCCTCGGGGTCCGATTTTGTGGCTGGGGCCCCTCGGGGTCTGATTTTGTGGCTGGGGCCCCTCGGGGTCCGATTTTGAGGGTGGGGCCCCTCAGGGTCTAATTTGGTGGGCGGGGCCCCTCAGGGTCCGATTTTGTGGGTGGGGCCCCTCAGGGTCTGATTTGGTGGGCGGGGCCCCTCAGGGTCTGATTTGGTTGGCGGGGCCACTCTGGGTCTGATTTGGTTGGCGGGGCCACTCTGGGTCTGATTTGGTGGGCAGGGCCCCTCAGGGTCTGATTTGGTGGGTGGGGCCACTCTGGGTCTGATTTGGTGGGCGAGGCCGCTCTGAGTCCGATTTTTTGGTCGGAGCCCCTCAGGGTCCGATTTAGTGGGCGGGACAACTCTGGGTCTGACTTGGTGGGTGGGGCCCCTCAGGGTTTGATTTGGTGGCGGGGCCCCTCAGGGTCTGATTTGGTGGGCTGTGCCACTCTTGGTCCGATTTGGAGGCCAGGGTGGCTCAGTCTCCGTTTTGTAGGCCAGGGTCGATCAGCCTCCGATTTGTAGGCCAGGGTCAATCAGCCTCCGATTTGGAGCCTGGGGTCACTCAGCTTTCGATTTGGCGCGCCGGCCCTTTAAGACTCATTTTGATGCGCCGGCCCTTTAATAATCACTTAGGCGCGTCGGCCGTTTAAGAGCCAGTTTGGTGCACTGGGCTTCTTAATCTACTTTGGCGCATATTCTCTCTCAGGGGCATGCGTCATGTGATGAAACTAGATTTGCATTTGTGCTCTGGGTTTCGCTTTAAGAGCTGATATTATCTGCCAGAAACTGTGTCCTGGAGGGCTCATGAAAAGTTTGTAGGCGTTGGTATAGTAACTGGGTGTGCCTGCGCATATCAATGAGCTTAACTGCTATTTGAATCGCCTCACGACTGCCCCATGTTTTCCCTATGGCAAAATTTTCCATTTGAAATGCATTGAGACAGTGCATTCCAATGACAGGAAAATGTTTTTTCAAACTCAAATTGCGCAAAAACTATAAATCTGATCGACATGAAAAATACTTAGCACACCTCTCGTGAACGCTGGCTTCGAAACGAAACCTCAATGGAGTCTGTGCGTGTAGCGGTTCAGGCCGCATTAATTGCGGAAATCAACTGAATAGTAATAATAATACTAGATGTGTATTTCCTGAAGGAAGTACAGATAGTGGTTTGAAATGGTGCCTGGACTGCCCCTTTAAGAGAGACTTGGCTGCTGCCCCTGCAAGACTTTCAACTCAGTATCCGTTTTAAATGTGGGTGCCTCTCAGGGGCCACTTTGGCCTCATGGTCTGATTTGGTGGGTGGGGCCCCTCAGGATCCGATTCGGTGGCCTGGGCTCCTCAGGATTTGAATTAGTGGCCGGGATTCCTCAGGGTCCAATTTTGTGGGTGGGGCCCCTCAGGGTCTGATTTTGTGGGTGTGGCCTCTCAGGGTCCGATTTTGTGGGTGTGGACCCTCAGGGTCCGATTTTGTGGGTGGGTCCCCTCAGGGTCCGATTTTATGGGTGGGGCCCCTCAGGGTCCGATTTTGTGGGTGGGGCCCCTCATGGTCTGATTTTGTGGGTGGGGCCCCTCAGGGTACGATTTTGTGGCCGGGGCCCCTCAGGGTACGATTTTATGGCCGGGGCCCCTCAGGGTCTGATTTTATGGCCGGGGCCCCTCAGGGTCTAATTTTGTGGGTGGGGCCCCTCAGGGCCTGATTTTGTGGCCAGGACCCCTCAGGGTCCGATTTTGTGGCCGGGGCCCCTCAGGGTCCGACTTTGTGGCCGGGGCCCCTCAGGGTCCGATTTTGTGGCGATTTTCTTGGTTGGACCCCTCAGGGTCCGATTTTGAGGGTGGGGCCCCTCAGGGTCCGATTTTGTGGGTGGGGCCCCTCAGGGTCCGATTTTGAGGGCGGGGCCCCTCAGGGTCCGATTTTGTGGGCGGGGACCCTCAGGGTCCGATTTGGTGGGCGGGGCCACTCAGGGTCCAATTTTGTGGGTGGGGCCCCTCTGGGTTCGATTTTGTGGCCGGGGTCTCTCAGGGTCCGATATTGTGGCCGGGGCCCCTCAGGGTCCGATTTTGTGGTTGGGGCCCCTCAGGGTCCGATTTTGTGGTTGGGGGCCCTCAGGGTCCAGTTTTGTGGCGGGGCCCCTCAGGGTCTGATTTTGTGGTTGGGGGCCCTCAGGGTCCGATTTTGTGGCCGGCGCCCCTCAGGGTCTGATTTCGTGGCTGGGGCCCCTCAGGGTCCGATTTTGTGGTTGGGGCCCCTCAGTGTCCGATTTTGTGGCCGGGGCCCCTCAGGGTCCGATTTTGTGGTTGGGGTCGCTCAGGGTCTGATTTTGTGACTGGGGCCCCTCAGGGTCTGATTTTGTGGTTGGGACCCCTCAGGGTCTGATTTTGTGACCGGCACCCAGCAGGGTCCGATTTTGTGGCCGGGGCCCCTCAGGGTCCAATTTTGTGGCCGGGGCCTCTCAAGGTCCGATTTTGTGGCCGGGGCCCCTCAGGGTCCGATTTTGTGGCCGGGGTCTCTCAGGGTCCGATTTTGTGGTTGGGGCCCCTCAGGGTCCGATTTTGTGGTTGGGGGCCCTCACGGTCCGATTTTGAGTCCGGGGCCCCTCAGGGTCTGATTTCGTGGTTGGGACCCCTCAGGGTCCGATTTTGTGGCCGGGGCCCCTCAGGTTCCAATTTTGTGGCCGGGGCCCCTCAGGGTCCGATTTTGTTGGTTGGGCCCCTCAGGATCCGATTTTGAGGGTGGGGCCCCTCAGGGTTCGATTTTGTGGCCTGGGCCCCTCAGGGTCCGATTTTGTGGTTGGGGCCCCTCAGGGTCCGATTTTGTGGCCGGGTCTACTCAGGGTCCGATTTTGAGGGTGGGGCCCCTTAGGGTCCTATTTTGTGGTTGGGGGCCCTCAGGGTCTGATTTTGTGGGTGGGGCCCTTTAGAGTCCGATTTGGTTGGCGGAGCCCCTCAGGGTCTGATTTGGTGGGCGGGGCCTCTCAGGGTCCGATTTTTGAGGGAGGGGCCCCTCAGGGTCCGCTCCATAAACACACGGCTCTGCTTCATAAACACTCAGCTCCCCTCCGTACCCCTCGTACACACACGGCTCTGCTCCGTACACCTCGTACACACACGGCTCTGCTCCATACACCTTGTAAAACCCCTCCTGACCCCACACAAGTACACACACGGCTCTACTACATCCACCTTGTAAACCCCTCCTGAACCCACACAAGTACACACACGGCTCTGCTACATCCACCTTGTAAACCCCTCCTGACCCACACAAGTACACAAACGGCTCTGCTACATCCACCTTGTAAAACCCCTCCTGACCCACACAAGTACTCACACGGCTCTGCTACATCCACCTTGTAAAATCCCTCCTGACCCCACACAAGTACACACACGGCTCTGCTACATCCACCTTGTAAAACACCTCCTGACCCACACAAGTACACACACAGCTCTGCTACATCCACCTTGTAAAACACCTCCTGACCCACACAAGTACACACATGGCTCTGCTACATCCACCATGTAAAACCCCTCCAGACCCCACACAAGTACAAACACGGCTCTGATACATCCACCTTGTAAAACCCCTCCTGACCCCACACAAGTACACACACGGCTCTGCTACATCCACCTTGTAAACCCCTCCTGACCCCACACAAGTACACACGCGGCTCTGCTACATCCACCTTGTAAACCCCTCCTGACCCCACACAAGTACACACGCGGCTCTGATACATCCACCTTGTAAAACCCCTCCTGACCCCACACAAGTACACACACGGCTCTGCTACATCCACCTTGTAAACCCCTCCTGACCCCACACAAGTACACACACGGCTCTGCTACATCCACCTTGTAAACCCCTCCTGACCCCACACAAGTACACACGCGGCTCTGATACATCCACCTTGTAAAACACCTCCTGACCCACACAAGTACACACACAGCTCTGCTACATCCACCTTGTAAAACACCTCCTGACCCACACAAGTACACACACGGCTCTGCTACATCCACCTTGAAAAACCCCTCCTGACCCCACACAAGTACAAACACGGCTCTGCTACATCCACCTTGTAAACCCCTCCTGACCCCACACAAGTACACACGCGGCTCTGCTACATCCACCTTGTAAAACCCCTCCTGACCCCACACAAGTACACACGCGGCTCTGCTACATCCACCTTGAAAAACCCCTCCTGACCCCACACAAGTACACACACGGCTCTGCTACATCCACCTTGTAAACCCCTCCTGACCCCACACAAGTACACACACAGCTCTGCTAAATCCACCTTGTAAAACCCCTCCTGACCCCACACAAGTACACACGCGGCTCTGCTACATCCACCTTGTAAAACCCCTCCTGACCCCACACAAGTACACACGCGGCTCTGCTACATCCACCTTGTAAAACACCTCCTGACCCACACAAGTACACACACGGCACTGCTACATCCACCTTGTAAAACACCTCCTGACCCACACAAGTACACACACGGCTCTGCTACATCCACCTTGTAAAACCCCTCCAGACCCCACACAAGTACACACGCGGCTCTGCTACATCCACCTTGTAAAACCCTCCTGACCCCACACAAGTACACACACGGCTCTGCTACATCCACCTTGTAAAACCCTCCTGACCCCACACAAGTACACACACGGCTCTGCTTCATTCACCTTGTAAAACACCTCCCTGACCCCACTGTCCCACACATAAACGTTACCTCATCCATCCAGACCAGGACCGTAATGACAAGCGACCAGCACAGCAGAGTCCTGCAGCCGCCCTGATCATGTGACCCCTGACTCCTCCCCTCCTGTGACCTCATCACAGGTCCTGTGCCGACACCGCACACAAGATTACAGCCGAAGGAAGCGATGACCATTGCTGGCAGTCAGGCTGTGTGCACACGATGCGGATATCCAGTGGATCCGCAGCGGATTTTACCGCGCAGAAACGTTGCATATCCGCATTGTGATGTACAGTAGCCTTAACATCAATGAAAAAAAAAAAAGTACAGCAGACGCTGCGGATTTTTCTGTGCAGTTTTCCTGCGGTACAAAATCCGCAGCACGTTACTTCTTTTGTGCGGTTTTCCATCTCCCCTGTCACCAAATCCGCAGGAGGAAAACCACAGAAAACCGCAGGAAAAATGGAAGAAATCCGCAGGAAAAATGCAGGTCATTTAACCTGCGGATTTCTTCCATTCTGAGTGGAAAAATCCGCAGGGCTAAAAAGTCGTCTGCACTCAGCCTAAGGGGCTGCGTCACTGCGTGGGTCCCTCGTGGAGGGCGCAGGATGGGGTCAGCACATGGGGGGCGTGGCGGCGGCCGGCGGGTATCCCAGACAGCGTGAGTGGGTCCTCCCATCTCGCCAGGGCCCCGGCACTTGCCCGGGTGCTGACGCCGGCCCTGGCCTACGCATATCAATGAGCATAACCGTCACCTCACGACTGCCCCATGTTTTCCCTATGGCAACATTTTCCCATTAAAATGCAATGAGACAATGCATTCCAATGACAAGAAAATGTTTTTTCAAACGCAAATTGCGCAAAAACTACAAATCCGATCGACACGAAAAATACTTAGCACACCTCTCGTGGACGCTGGCTTCGAAACGACACCTCAACGGAGTCTGTGCGTGTAGCGGTTCAGGCCGCATTAATTGCGGAAATCAACTGAATAGTAATAATAATACTAGATGTGTATTTCCTGAAGGAAGTACAGATAGTGGTTTGAAATGGTGCCTGGGCTGCCCCTTTAAGAGAGACTTGCCTGCTGCCCCTGCAAGACTTTTAACTCAGGATCCGTTTTAACTGTATGTGCCTCTCAGGGGCCACTTTGGCCTCAGGGTCTGATTTGTTGTCCGGGATCCCTCAGGCTCCTATTTTGTGGGTGTGGCCCCTCAGGGTCCGATTTTGTGGGTGTGGCCCCTCAGGGTCCGATTTTGTGGGTGTGGCCCCTCAGGGTCCGATTTTGTGGGTGTGGCCCCTCAGGGTCTGATTTTGTGGGTGTGGCCCCTCTGGGTCCAATTTTGTGGCCGGGGTCTCTCAGGGTCCGATTTTGTGGTTGGGGCCCCTCAGGGTCCGATTTTGTGGTTGGGGGCCCTCAGGGTCCGATTTTGAGTCCAGGGCCCCTCAGGGTCTGATTTCGTGGTTGGGACCCCTCAGGGTCCGATTTTGTGGCCGGGGCCCCTCAGGTTCCAATTTTGTGGCCGGGGCCCCTCAGGGTCCGATTTTGTGGGTGGGGCCCCTCAGTGTCCGATTTTGTGGCTGGGGCCCCTCAGGGTCCGATTTTGTTGGTTGGGCCCCTCAGGATCCGATTTTGAGGGTGGGGCCCCTCAGGGTTCGATTTTGTGGCCTGGGCCCCTCAGGGTCCGATTTTGTGGTTGGGGCCCCTCAGGGTCCGATTTTGTGGCCGGGTCTACTCAGGGTCCGATTTTGAGGGTGGGGCCCCTTAGGGTCCTATTTTGTGGTTGGGGGCCCTCAGGGTCTGATTTTGTGGGTGGGGCCCTTTAGAGTCCGATTTGGTTGGCGGAGCCCCTCAGGGTCTGATTTGGTGGGCGGGGCCTCTCAGGGTCCGATTTTTGAGGGAGGGGCCCCTCAGGGTCCGATTTTGAGGCGGGGCCCCTGAGGGTCCGATTTTGTGGCCGGGGCCCCTCATGGTCCGATTTTGGGGTTGGGGCCCCTCAGGGTCCGATTTTGTGGTTGGGGGCGCTCAGGGTCCAATTTTGTGGGTGGGGCCCCTCTGGGTTCGATTTTGTGGCCGGGGCCCCTCAGGGTCCAATTTTGTGGGTGGGGCCCCTCAGGGTCCGATTTTGTGGGTGGGGCCTTCAGGGTCCGATTTTGTGGGTGGGGCTCCTCAGGGTCCAATTTGGTGGGCGGGGCCACTCTGGGTCTGATTTGGTGGGCGAGGCCACTCTGGGTCCGATTTCGTGGGCGGGGCAACTCTGGGTCCGATTTGGATGCCAGGGTTGCTCAGCCTCCTTTTTGTAGGCCAGGGTCTATCAGCCTCCGATTTGGAGCCTTGGGTCACTCAGCTTTCGATTTGGCACGCCGGCCCTTTAAGACTCATTTTGGTGCGCCGGCTCTTTAAGAATCACTTTGGCGCGTCGGCCCTTTAAGAGCCAGGGTGGCTCACTGGGCTTCTAAATCCACTTTGGCGCACACATTCTCTCTCAGGGGCATGCGTCATGTGATGAAGCTAGATTTGCATTTGTGCCGTGGGTTTAGCTTTAAGAGCTGATATTATGTGGCAAAAGCTCTGTTCTGGAGATGTCATGTGACGTTCGTAGGCGTTGGCATAGTAACTGGGTCTGCCTGCGCATATCAATGAGCTCAACTGCCATTTCAATCGCCTCAGGGCACGTTTTAAGCTTCCCATTGAAAAGCATTGACACAGTGCATTCCAATGACGGGAAAAAAAATTTTCAAACGCAAATTGCGCAAAAACTACAAATCCGATCGACACGAAAAATACTTAGCACACCTCTCATGGACGCTGGCTTCAAAACGACACCTCAACGGAGTCTGTGCGTGTAGCGGTTCGGGCCGCATTAATTGCGGAAATCAACTTAATAATAATAAGAAGAAGAAGAAGAAGAAGAAGAAGTTAGCAGCGTTCGGATTACAATATAGTGGTTTTTTCAAACCACTATAACTAGATGTGTATTTCCTGAAGGAAGTACAGATAGTGGTTTGAAATGGTGCCCGGGCTGCCCCTTTAAGAGAGACTTGCCTGCTGCCCCTGCAAGACTTTCAACTCAGGATCCGTTTTAACTGTCGGTGCCTCTCCGGGGCCACTTTGGCCTCAGGGTCCGATTTTGTGGGTGGTGCCCCTCAGGGTCCGATTTTGTGGCCAGGGCCCCTCAGGGTCCGATTTTGCGGTTGGGGCCCCTCAGGGTCCGATTTTGTGGCCGGGGCCCCGCAGGGTCCAATTTGGTGGGCGTGGCCCCTCAGGGTCTGATTTGGTGGGCGGGGCCCCTCAGGGTCCGATTTTGTGTCAGGGGCCCCTCAGGGTCCGATTTTGTGTCAGGGGCCCCTCAGGGTCCGATTTTGTGGTTGGGACCCCTCAGGGTCCGATTTTGTGGTTGGGGCCCCTCAGGGTCCGATTTTGTGGCCGGGGCCCATCAGGATCCGATTTTGTGACTGGGGCCCATCAGGGTCCGATTTTGTAGCCGAGGCCCCCAGGGTCCGATTTTGTTGGGGCCCCTCAGGGTCTGATTTTGTGGCAGGGGCCCCTCAGGGTCTGATTTTGTGGGTGGGGCCCCATAGGGTCTGATTTTGTGGGCGGAGCCCCTCTGGGTCCAATTTGGTGGGTGGGACCACTCTGGGTCCGATTTGGTTGGCGGGACCACTCTGGGTCCAATTTGGTGGGCGGGGCCTCTCAGGGTCCGATTTGGTGAGCGGGGCCACTCTGGGTCCGATTTAGTGGGCGGGGCCCCACAGGGTCCGATTTGGTGGGCGGGGCCCCTCAAGGTCTGATTTTGTGGGTGTGGCCCCTCAGGGTCTGATTTTGTGGGTGGGGCCCCTCAGTGTCCGATTTTGCGGGTGGGGCCCCTCAGGGTCTGATTTTGTGCCCCGAGCCCCACAAGGTCCGATTTTGTGACCGGGGCCCCTCAGGGTCCGATTCTGTTGCCGGGGCCCCTCAGGGTCCGATTTTGTGGCCTGGACCCCTCATGGTCAGATTTTGTGGTTGGGGCCCCTCAGGGTCCGATTTGGTGGGCGGGGCCCCTCAGGGTCCGATTTGGTGGGCGTGGCCTCTCAGGGTTCGATTTGGTGGGCGGGGCCCCACAGGATCTGAATTGGTGGGCAGGGCCCCTCTGGGTCTGATTTGGTGAGCAGAGCCCCTCTGGGTCTGATTTGGTGGGCGGGGCCCCTCTGGGTCTGATTTGGTGGGCGGGGCCCCTCAGGGTCTAATTTGGTGGGCTGTGCCACTCTGGGTCCAATTTGGAGGCCAGGGCAGCTCAGTCTCCGTTTTGTAGGCCAGGGTCGATCAGCCTCAGATTTGTAGGCCAGGGTCAATCAGCCTCCGATTTAGGCCTGGGGTCACTCAGCTTTCGATTTGGCGCGCTGGCCCTTTTAAGAATCACTTTGGCGCGTCGGTCGTTTAAGAGCCAGGTTGGCGCACTGGGCTTCTAAATCCACTTTGGCGCATATTCTCTCTCAGGGGCATTCGTCATGTGATGAAGCTAGATTTGCATTTGTGGTGTGGGTTTTGCTTTAAGAGCTGATATTATCTGCCAGAAACTCTGTCCTGGAGGGTCATGAAAAGTTCATAGGCGTTGGCATAGTAACTGGGTGTGCCTGCGCATATCAATGAGCTTAACTGCTATTTGAATCGCCTCACGACTGCCCCATGTTTTCCCTATGGCAAAATTTTCCATTTGAAATGCATTGAGACAGTGCATTCCAATGACAGGAAAATGTTTTTTCAAACTCAAATTGCCCAAAAACGATAAATCTGATCGACATGAAAAATACTTAGCACACCTCACGTGAACGCTGGCTTCGAAACGAAACCTCAACGGAGTCTGTGCGTGTAGCGGTTCAGGCCGCATTAATTGCGGAAATCAACTGAATAGTAATAATAATACTAGATGTGTATTTCCTGAAGGAAGTACAGATAGTGGTTTGAAATGGTGCCCGGGCTGCCCCTTTAAGAGAGACTTGCCTGCTGCCCCTGCAAGACTTTCAACTCAGGATACGATTTAACTGTGGGTGCCTCTCAGGGGCCACTTTGGCCTCAGGGTCTGATTTTGTGGGTGGGGCCCCTCAGGGCCTGATTTTGTGGGTGGGGCCCCTCAGGGTCCGATTTTGTGGGTGGGGCCCCTCAGGGTCCGATTTTGTGGCCGGGGCCACTCAGGGTCCGATTTTGTGGCCGGGGCCACTCAGGGTCCGATTTGGTGGCCGGGGCCCCTCAGGGTCCGATTTGGTGGCCGGGGCCCCTCAGGGTCCGATTTGGTGGGTGGGGCCCCTCAAGGTCCGATTTTGTGGCTGGGGCCCCTCAGGGTCCGATTTTGCGGCCGGGGCCACTCAGGATCCGATTTTTGTGGCCGAAACCCCTCAGGGTCCAATTTTGTGGGTGGGGCCCCTCAGGGTCCGATTTTGTGGCCGGGGTCCGTCAGGGTCCGATTTTGTGGGTGGGGCCCCTCTGGGTCCAATTTGGTGGGCGGGGCCTCTCAGGGTCCGATTTTGTGGTTGGGGCCCCTCTGGGTCCAATTTGGTGGGCGGGGCCTCTCAGGGTCCGATTTTGTGGTTGGGTCCCCTCAGGGTCCAATTTTGTGGTTGGGGCCCCTCAGGGTCCGATTTTGTGGCCGGGGCCTATCAGGGTCCAATTTTGTGACTGGGGCCCATCAGGGTCCGATTTTGTGGCCGTGGCCCCTCAGGGTCTGATTTTGTGGCAGGGGCCCCTCTGGGTCTGATTTTGTGGGCGGAGCCCCACTGGGTCCAATTTGGTGGGCGGGACCACTCTGGGTCCAATTTGGTGGGCGGGACCACTCTGGGTCCAATTTGGTGGGCGGGGCCTCTCAGGGTCCGATTTGGTGGGCGGGGCCCCACAGGGTCCGATTTGGTTGGCGGGGCCCCTCAGGGTCCGATTTGGTGGGCAGGGCCTCTCTGGGTCTGATTTGGTGGGCGGGGCCACTCTGGGTAAGATTTGAAGGCTGGGGTCGCTCAGCCTCCAATTTGGAGGCCGGGGTCGTTGAGCTTCCGATTTGGAGGCTGAGGTCAAAGAGCCTCCGATTTGGAGGCCGGGGTCGATGAGCTTCCGATTTGGAGGCCGGGGTCGATGAGCCTCCGATTTGGAGGCCGGGGTGGCTCAGCCTCCGATTTGGAGGCCGGGGTGGCTCAGCCTCCGATTTGGAGGCCGGGGTGGCTCAGTCTCCGATTTGGAGGCCGGGGTGGCTCAGCCTCCGATTTGGAGGCCGGGGTGGCTCAGCCTCCGATTTGGAGGCCGGGGTGGCTCAGCCTCCGATTTGGAGGCCGGGGTGGCTCAGCCTCCGATTTGGAGGCCGGGGTGGCTCAGCCTCCGATTTGGAGGCCGGGGTCGCTCAGCCTCCGATTTGGAGGCCGGGGTCGCATTTGGAGGCCGGGGTGGATCAGCCTCCGATTTGGAGACCGGGGTGGATCAGCCTCCGATTTGGAGGCCGGGGTGGATCAGCCTCCGATTTGGAGGCCGGGGTGGCTCAGCCTCCGATTTGGAGGCCGGGGTGGCTCAGCCTCCGATTTGGAGGCCGGGGTCGCTCAGCCTCCGATTTGGAGGCCGGGGTCGCTCAGCCTCCGATTTGGAGGCCGGGGTGGCTCAGCCTCCGATTTGGAGGCCGGGGTGGCTCAGCCTCCGATTTGGAGGCCGGGGTGGCTCAGCCTCCGATTTGGAGGCCAGGGTGGCTCAGTCTCCGATTTGGTGTGTCGGCCCTTTAAGACTCATTTGGGTGCGCTGGCCCTTTAACAATCACTTTGGCGCGTTGGCCCTTTAAGAGCTAGTTTGGCTCACTGGGCTTCTAAATCCACTTTGGCGCACACATTCTCTCTCAGGGGCATGTGTCATGTGATGAAGCTAGATTTGCATTTGTGCTGTGGGTTTCACTTTAAGAGCTGATATTATGTGGCAGAATCTCTGTTCTGGAGATGTCATGTGACGTTCGTAGGCGTTGGCATAGTAACTGGGTCTGCCTGCGCATATCAATGAGCTCAACTGTCATTTCAATCGCCTCAGGGCACGTTTTGCCATTTCCTATTGAAAAGCATTGGAGACAGTGCATTCCAATGACGGGAAAAAAAAATTTCAAACGCAAATTGCGCAAAAACTACAAATCCGATCGACACGAAAAATACTTAGCACACCTCTCATGGACGCTGGCTTCGAAACGACACCTCAACGGAGTCTGTGCGTGTAGCGGTTCGGGCCGCATTAATTGCGGAAATCAACTTAATAAGAAGAAGAAGAAGAAGAAGAAGAAGAAGTTAGCAGCGTTCGGATTACAATATAGTGGTTTTTTCAAACCACTATAACTAGATATGTATTTCCTGAAGGAAGTACAGATAGTGGTTTGAAATGGTGCCCGGGCTGCCCCTTTAAGAGAGACTTGCCTGCTGCCCCTGCAAGACTTTCAACTCAGGATCCGTTTTAACTGTGGGTGCCTCTCAGGGGCCACTTTGGCCTCAGTGTCTGATTTTGTGGGTGGGGCCCCTCAGGGGCCGATTTTGTGGGTGGGGCCTCTCTGGGTCCGATTTTGTGGCCGGGGCCCCTCAGGGTCCGATTTGGTGGGTGGGGCCCCTCAGGGTCCGATTTGGTGGGTGGGGCCCCTCAGGGTCTGATTTTGTGGCCGGGGCCCCTCAGGGTCCGATTTGGTGGATGGGGCCCCTCAGGGTCCGATTTTGTGGACGGGGCCCATCAGGGTCCGATTTTGTGGCCGGAACCCCTCAGGGCCCGATTTTGTGGGTGGGGCCTCTCAGGGTCCGATTTTGTGGCCGGGGCCCCTCAGGGTCCGATTTGGTGGGTGGGGCCCCTCAGGGTCCGATTTGGTGGCCGGGGCCCCTCAGGGTCCGATTTGGTGGGTGGGGCCCCTCAGGGTCCGATTTTGTGGCCGGGGCCCCTCAGGGTCCGATTTGGTGGTTGGGGCCCCTCAGGGTCCGATTTTGTGGCCGAGGCCCATCAGGGTCCGATTTTGTGGCTGGAACCCCTCAGGGTCCGATTTTGTGGGTGGGGCCCCTCAGGGTCCAATTTTGTGGTTGGGGCCCCTCAGGGTCCGATTTGGTGGCTGGGGCACCTCAGGGTCCGATTTTGTGGGTGGTGTCCCCTGGGTCCGATTTGGTGGGCGGGGCCGATCAGGGTCCAATTTGGTGGGTGGGGCTCCTCAGTGTCCGACTTTGTGGTTGGGGCCCCTCAGGGTCCGATTTTCTGTCCGGGGCCCCTCTGGGTCCGATTTTGTGGTTGGGGCCGTTCAGAATCCGATTTGGTGTGCGGGGCCCCTCAGGGTCCGATTTGGTGGGCAGGGCCACTCAGGGATCGATTTGGTGGGCGGGGCCCCTAAGGGTCCGATTTGGTGGGCGGGGCACCTCAGGGTCCGATTTGGTGAGCGGGGCCCCTCAGAGTTCAATTTGGTGAGCGGGGCCCCTCAGGGTTCGATTTGGTGAGCGGGGCCCTCAGGGTTCGATTTGGTCAGTGGGGCCCCTCAGGGTCCGATTTGGTGGGTGGGGCTCCTCAGGGTCTGATTTGTTGGGCGGGGCTCCTCAGGGTCCGATTTGGTGAGCGGGGCCACTTAGGGTCTGATTTGGTGAGCGGGGCCCCTCAGGGTCTGATTTGGTGGGCGGGATCTCTGAGTATGATTTGGTGGGTGGGGCCCCTCAGGGTCCGATTTGGTGGGCGGGGCCCCTCAGGGTCCAATTTGGTGGGCGGGGCCCCTCAGGGTCTGATTTGGTGGGCGGGGCCCCTCAGGGTCCGATTTGGTGGGTGGGATCACTCAGGGTACTATTTGGTGGGCGGGGCCCATCAGGGTCCGATTTGGTGGGCGGGGCCCATCAGGGTCCAATTTGTCGGGCGGGGCCCATCAGGGTCCAATTTGGTGGGCGGGGCACCTCAGGGTCTGATTTGGTGGGTGGGGCCCCTCAGGGTCGGATTTGGTGGGCGGGGTCCCTCAGGGTCCGATTTGGTGGGCGGGGTCCCTCAGGGTCCGATTTGGTGGGCGGGGGGGCACACTTTGACGCACATTCTCTCTCAGGGGCATGCTTCATGTGATGAAGCTAGATTTGCATTTGTGCTGTGGGTTTCGCTTTAAGAGCTGATATTATGTGGCAGAAGCTCTGTCCTGGGGGCGTCATGTGACGTTCATAGGCGTTGGCATAGTAACTGGGTGTGCCTGCGCATATCAATGAGCTTTACTGCCATTTCAATTGCCTCAGGGCACGTTTTAAGTTTCCCATTGAAAAGCATTGAGACAGTGCATTCCAATGACGGGAAAAAAAATGACGGGTCGATGAGCCTCCGATTTGGAGGCCGGGGTGGCTCAGCCTCCGATTTGGAGGCCGGGGTGGCTCAGCCTCCGATTTGGAGGCCGGGGTGGCTCAGCCTCCGATTTGGAGGCCGGGGTGGCTCAGCCTCCGATTTGGAGGCCGGGGTGGCTCAGCCTCCGATTTGGAGGCCGGGGTGGCTCAGCCTCCGATTTGGAGGCCGGGGTGGCTCAGCCTCCGATTTGGAGGCCGGGGTGGCTCAGCCTCCGATTTGGTGTGTCGGCCCTTTAAGACTCATTTGGGTGCGCTGGCCCTTTAACAATCACTTTGGCGCGTTGGCCCTTTAAGAGCTAGTTTGGCTCACTGGGCTTCTTTTAAATCCACTTTGGCGCACACATTCTCTCTCAGGGGCATGTGTCATGTGATGAAGCTAGATTTGCATTTGTGCTGTGAGTTTCGCTTTAAGAGCTGATATTATGTGGCAGAGGCTCTGTGCTGGGGTTCAAGTGAAGTTCGTAGGCGTTGGCATAGTAACTGGGTCTGCCTGCGCATATCAATGAGCTCAACTGTCATTTCAATCGCCTCAGGGCACGTTTTGCCATTTCCTATTGAAAAGCATTGGAGACAGTGCATTCCAATGACGGGAAAAAAAATTTTCAAACGCAAATTGCGCAAAAACTACAAATTCGATCGACACGAAAAATACTTAGCACACCTCTCATGGACGCTGGCTTCGAAACGACACCTCAACGGAGTCTGTGCGTGTAGCGGTTCGGGCCGCATTAATTGCGGAAATCAACTTAATAATAATAAGAAGAAGAAGAAGAAGAATAAGTTAGCAGCGTTCGGATTACAATATAGTGGTTTTTTCAAACCACTATAACTAGATGTGTATTTCCTGAAGGAAGTACAGATAGTGGTTTGAAATGGTGCCGGGCTGCCCCTTTAAGAGAGACTTGGCTGCTGCCCCTGCAAGACTTTCAACTCAGGATCCGTTTTAACTGTGGGTGCCTCTCAGGGGCCACTTTGGCCTCAGGGTCCGATTTTGTGGGTGGGACCCCTCAGGGCCCGATTTTGTGGGTGGGGCCCCTCTGGGTCCGATTTTGTGGCCGGGGCACCTCAGGGTCCGATTTTGTGGGTGGGGTCCCTTAGGGTCCGATTTGGTGGGCGGGGCCACTCAGGGTCCGATTTGGTGAGTGGGGCCCCTCAGAGTTCAATTTGGTCAGCGGGGCCCCTCAGGGTCCGATTCTGTGGGTGGGGCCCCTCAGGGTCCGATTTTGTGGTTGGGGCCTTTCAGAATCTGATTTAGTGGGCGGGGCCCCTCAGGGTCCGATTTGGTGGGTGGGGCCCCTCAGGGTCCGATTTGGTGGGTTGGGCCCCTAAGGGTCTGATTTTGTGGGTTGGGCCCCTAAGGGTCTGATTTTGTGGGTTGGGCCACTCCGGGTCCGATTTTGTGTCTGGGGCCCCTCAGGGTCCGATTTTGTGGCCGGCGCCTCTCAGGGTCCGATTTTGTGGTTGGGGCCCCTCAGGGTCCGATTTTGTGTCCGGAGCCTCTCAGGGTCCGATTTTGTGGTTGGGGCCCCTCAGGATCCGATTTTGTGGCCGGGGTCCCTCAGGGTCCGATTTTGTGGCCGGGGCCCCTCAGGGTCCGATTTTGTGGGTGGGGCCCCTCAGGGTCCAATTTTTTGGCCGGGTCCCCTCAGGGTCCGATTTTGTGGTTGGGGCCCCTCAGGGTCCGATTTTGTGGTTGGGGCCCCTCAGGGTCCGATTTTGTGGTTGGGGCCCCTCAGGGTCCGATTTTGTGAGTGGGGCCCCTCAGGGTCCGATGTTGTGGCCGGGGCCCCTCAGGGTCTGATTTTGTGGCCGGATCCCCTCATTGTCCGATTTTGTGGGTGGGTCCCCTCAGGGTCTGATTTTGTGGCCGGGGTCCCTCAGGGTCCGATTTTGTGGCCGGGGCCCCTCAGGGTCCGATTTTGTGGCCGGGGCCCCTCAGGGTCCGATTTTGTGGGTGGGGCCCCTCAGGGTTCAATTTTTTGGCCGGGGCCCCTCAGGGTCCAATTTTGTCGGTGGGGCCCCTCAGGGTCCAATTTTGTGGGTGGGGCCCCTCAGGGTCCAATTTTGTCGGTGGGGCCCCTCAGGGTCCAATTTTGTCGGTGGGGCCCCTCAGGGTCCAATTTTGTCGGTGGGGCCCCTCAGGGTCCAATTTTGTGGTTGGGGCTCCTCAGGGATCGATTTTGTGGTTGGAGCCCCTCAGGATCCAATTTTGTGACCGGGGCCCTCAGGGTCTGATTTTGTGGGTGGGGACCCTCAGGGTCCGATATTGTGGGTGGGGCCCCTCAGGATCCGATTTTGTGGGTGGGGCCCCTCAGGATCTGATTTTGTGGTTGGGTCCCCTCAGGGTTCAATTTTGTAGGCGGGGCCCCTCAGGGTCCGATTTTGTGGCCGGGGCTCCTCAGGGTCCGATTTTGTGGTTGGGGCCCCTCAGGGTCCGATATTGTGGTTGGGGCCCCTCAGGGTCCGATTTTGTGAGTGGGGCCTCTCAGGGTCCGATGTTGTGGCCGGGGCCCCTCAGGGTCCAATTTTGTGGGTGGGGCCCCTCATGGTCCAATTTTTTGGCCGGGGCCCCTCAGGGTCCAATTTTGTGGGTGGGGCCCCTCAGGGTCCAATTTTGTGGGTGGGGCCCCTCAGGGTCCGATTTTGTGGTTGGGGCCCCTCATGGATCGATTTTGTGGTTGGGGCCCCTCAGGATCCAATTTTGTGACCGGGCCCTCAGGGTCTGATTTTGTGGGTGGGCCCCCTCAGGGTCCGATATTGTGGGTGGGGCCCCTCAGGATCCGATTTTGTGGGTGGGGCCCCTCAGGATCTGATTTTGTGGTTGGGGCCCCTCAGGGTTCAATTTTGTAGGCGGGGCCCCTCAGGGTTCAATTTTGTGGCCGGGGCCCCTCAGGGTCCGATTTTGTGGGTGGGGCCCCTCAGGGTCCAATTTGGTGGGTGGGGCCACTCTGGGTCTGATTTGGTGGGCGGGGCCACTCTGGGTCCGATTTGGTGGGCGGGGCCACTCTGGGTCCAATTTGGATGCCAGGGTGGCTCAGCCTCCTTTTTGTAGGCCAGGGTCTATCAGCCTCCGATTTGGAGCATTGGGTCACTCAGCTTTCGATTTGGCGCGCCGGCCCTTTAAGACTCATTTTGGTGCGCCGGCTCTTTAAGAATCACTTTGGCGCGTCGGCCCTTTAAGAGCCAGGGTGGCTCACTGGGCTTCTAAATCCACTTTGGCGCACACATTCTCTCTCAGGGGCATGCGTCATGTGATGAAGCTAGATTTGCATTTGTGGTGTGGGTTTTGCTTTAAGAGCTGATATTATGTGTCAGAAGCTCTGTCTTGGAGAGGTCATGTGACGTTCGTAGGCGTTGGCATAGTAACTGGGTCTGCCTGCGCATATCAATGAGCTCAACTGCCATTTCAATCGCCTCAGGGCATGTTTTGCCATTTCCCATTCAAAAGCATTGGAGACAGTGCATTCCAATGACGGGAAAAAAAATTTTCAAACGCAAATTGCGCAAAAACTACAAATCCGATCAACACGAAAAATACTTAGCACACCTCTCATGGACGCTGGCTTCGAAACGACACCTCAACGGAGTCTGTGCGTGTAGTGGTTCGGGCCGCATTAATTGCGGAAATCAACTTAATAATAATAAGAAGAATAAGTTAGCAGCGTTCGGATTACAATATAGTGGTTTTTTCAAACCACTATAACTAGATGTGTATTTCCTGAAGGAAGTACAGATAGTGGTTTGAAATGGTGCCCGGGCTGCCCCTTTAAGAGAGACTTGGCTGCTGCCCCTGCAAGACTTTCAACTCAGTATCCGTTTTAAATGTGGGTGCCTCTCAGGGGCCACTTTGGCCTCAGGGTCTGATTTGGTGGGTGGGGCCCCTCAGGATCCGATTCGGTGGCCTGGGCTCCTCAGGATTTGAATTAGTGGCCGGGATTCCTCAGGGTCCAATTTTGTGGGTGGGGCCCCTCAGGGTCTGATTTTGTGGGTGTGGCCTCTCAGGGTCCGATTTTGTGGGTGTGGACCCTCAGGGTCCGATTTTGTGGGTGGGTCCCCTCAGGGTCCGATTTTGTGGGTGTGGACCCTCAGGGTCCGATTTTGTGGGTGGGTCCCCTCAGGGTCCGATTTTATGGGTGGGGCCCCTCAGGGTCCGATTTTATGGGTGGGGCCCCTCAGGGTCCGATTTTATGGGTGGGGCCCCTCAGGGTCCGATTTTGTGGGTGGGGCTCCTCAGGGTCCAATTTGGTGGGCGGGGCCACTCTGGGTCTGATTTGGTGGGCGAGGCCACTCTGGGTCCGATTTCGTGGGCGGGGCCACTCTGGGTCCGATTTGGATGCCAGGGTTGCTCAGCCTCCTTTTTGTAGGCCAGGGTCTATCAGCCTCCGATTTGGAGCCTTGGGTCACTCAGCTTTCGATTTGGCACGCCGGCCCTTTAAGACTCATTTTGGTGCGCCGGCTCTTTAAGAATCACTTTGGCGCGTCGGCCCTTTAAGAGCCAGGGTGGCTCACTGGGCTTCTAAATCCACTTTGGCGCACACATTCTCTCTCAGGGGCATGCGTCATGTGATGAAGCTAGATTTGCATTTGTGCCGTGGGTTTAGCTTTAAGAGCTGATATTATGTGGCAAAAGCTCTGTTCTGGAGATGTCATGTGACGTTCGTAGGCGTTGGCATAGTAACTGGGTCTGCCTGCGCATATCAATGAGCTCAACTGCCATTTCAATCGCCTCAGGGCACGTTTTAAGCTTCCCATTGAAAAGCATTGACACAATGCATTCCAATGACGGGAAAAAAAATTTTCAAACGCAAATTGCGCAAAAACTACAAATCCGATCGACACGAAATATACTTAGCACACCTCTCATGGACGCTGGCTTCGAAACGACACCTCAACGGAGTCTGTGCGTGTAGCGGTTCGGGCCGCATTAATTGCGGAAATCAACTTAATAACTAGATGTGTATTTCCTGAAGGAAGTACAGATAGTGGTTTGAAATGGTGCCCGGGCTGCCCCTTTAAGAGAGACTTGCCTGCTGCCCCTGCAAGACTTTCAACTCAGGATACGATTTAACTGTGGGTGCCTCTCAGGGGACACTTTGGCCTCATGGTCTGATTTTGTGGGTGGGGCCCCTCAGGGCCTGATTTTGTGGGTGGGGCCCCTCAGGGTCCGATTTTTTTGGGTGGGGCCTCTCAGGGTCCGATTTTGTGGCCGGGGCCACTCAGGGTCCGACTTGGTGGCCGGGGCCCCTCAGGGTCCGATTTGGTGGCCGGGGCCCCTCAGGGTCCGATTTGGTGGCCGGGGCCCCTCAAGGTCCGATTTTGTGGCCGGGGCCCCTCAGGGTCCGATTTTGTGGCCGGGGCCAATCAGGATCCGATTTTTGTGGCCGGAACCCCTCAGGGTCCAATTTTGCAGGTGGGGCCCCTCAGGGTCCGATTTGGTGGCCGGGGCCCGTCAGGGTCCGATTTTGTGGGTGGGACCTCTCAGGGTCCGATTTGGTGGGCGGGGCCCCTCAGGGTCCAATTTGGTGGGCAGGTCCCCTCAGGGTCCAATTTTGTGGGTTGGGCCCCTCAGGGTCCGATTTTGTGGCCGGGGCCCCTCAGGGTCCGATTTTGTGGCCGGGGCCCCTCAGGGTCCGATTTTGTGGCCGGGGCCCCTCAGGGTCCGATTTTGTGGCCGCGGCCCCTCAGGGTCTGATTTTGTGGGCGGGGCCACTCTGGGTAAGAATTGGAGGCTGGGGTCGCTCAGCCTCCAATTTGGAGGCCGTGGTCGTTGAGTTTCCGATTTGGAGGCCGAGGTCAAAAAGCCTCTGATTTGTAGGCCGGGGTCGATGAGCCTCCGATTTGGAGGCCTGGGTGGCTCAGCCTCCGATTTGGAGGCCGGGGTGGCTCAGCCTCCGATTTGGAGGCCGGGGTGGCTCAGCCTCCGATTTGGAGGCCGGGGTGGCTCAGCCTCCGATTTGGAGGCCGGGGTGGCTCAGCCTCCGATTTGGAGGCCGGGGTGGCTCAGCCTCCGATTTGGAGGCCGGGGTGGCTCAGCCTCCGATTTGGAGGCCGGGGTGGCTCAGCCTCCGATTTGGAGGCCGGGGTGGCTCAGCCTCCGATTTGGAGGCCGGGGTGGCTCAGCCTCCGATTTGGAGGCCGGGGTGGATCAGCCTCCGATTTGGAGGCCGGGGTGGATCAGCCTCCGATTTCGTGTGTCGGCCCTTTAAGACTCATTTGGGTGCGCTGGCCCTTTAACAATCACTTAGGCGCGTTGGCCCTTTAAGAGCTAGTTTGGCTGACTGGGCTTCTTTTAAATCCACTTTGGCGCACACATTCTCTCTCAGGGGCATGTGTCATGTGTAGAGTTGAGCGATACCATCCGATACTTCAAAGTATCGTATCGGATGGTATCGGCCGATCTTTAAAAAAAGTATCGGTATCGCCGATTCCGATACTGGAAGTCCCATTCAAGTCTATGGGACTTCCGGTATCGGAATAAGAAAAACCCTTTCCTGCCCTTGTACAGCCTCTCTGGGGTCTGTACGGGCCTTTCGGGGGGCTGTGCCGGCCTGCCAGGGGGTCTGTGCAGGCTCCGGTGGTCTGTGCCGGCCTGCCGGTGGTCTGTGCAGGCTCCGGGGAGCTGTGCCGGCCTGCCGGGGGGCTGTGCCGGCCTGCCGGGTGGCTGTGCCGGCCTGCCGGGGGACTGTGCAGGCTCCGGGGGGCTGTGCCGGCCTGCCGGGGGGCTGTGCCGGCCTGCCGGGGGGCTGTGCAGGCTCCGGGGGTCTGTGCAGGCATCGTCCGATGGGACTACAAGTCCCATCGGGCGATGCCTGCTACCATGACAGTGATTGACACATTAGCCAATGATGGGACAGTAGTAGTCCCATCATCCGGCTAATGTGTTAAATGTAAAAAAAAAAAAAATTACATGCTACATACATACAACATGCATACTACATACATGCTACATTCATACTGCATACTACATGCTACATACATACTACATATATACTACATGCATGCTACATACATACTACATGCTACATACATACCACATACATACTACATATATACTACATGCATGCTACATACATACTACATGCTACATACATACTACATACATACTACATATATACTACATACATGCTACATACATACTACATGCATGCTACATACATACTACATGCTACATACATACCACATACATGCTACATATATACTACATGCATGCTACATACATACTACATATATACTACATGCATGCTACATACTACATGCTACATACATACTACATATATACTACATACATACTACATATATACTACATACATACTACATACATACCACATATATACTACATACATACTACATGCATGCTACATACATACTACATGCTACATACATACCACATACATACTACATACATACTACATGCATGCTACATACATACCACATATATACTACATGCATGCTACATACATACTACATGCTACATACATACTACATGCATGCTACATACATACTACATATATACTACATGCATGCTACATGCATGCTACATACATACTACATACATACTACATGCTACATACATACCACATATATACTACATACATACAATACATTCATACAATACATACATAGACATACAGTACATATAACATAGAGTAACATACTTACCAATACTTGTCACATTGTTCCCCGAAGCCATTGTCTTTCCGGAATAAATATTAACATAACAAACCACAAAAATACTCACCCACGATCCGAAGCAGTCCACGAGTGTGTCCCACGACGATCTTGGGTAGAGAACTGCAGCATCAGATGATGCTGCCGTTCTCTACGGGCTGCAGGAATCCAATGACGGAAGGTAGGTATCCTTCCGCACTGTATTCCTCCGCCACTTAAAAAAAAAAAAGTCCCTAGTCTCACTTTATGCCATTGCTGCGTGGGAATTTCCCACACAGCAATGACAAAGTGAGACTAGGGACTTTTTTTTTTTTAAGTGGCGGAGGAATACAGTGCGGAAGGATACCTACCTTCCGTCATTGGATTCCTGCAGCCCGTAGAGAACGGCAGCATCATCTGATGCTGCAGTTCTCTACCCAAGATCGTCGTGGGACACACTCGTGGACTGCTTCGGATCGTGGGTGAGTATTTTTGTGGTTTGTTATGTTAATATTTATTCCGGAAAGACAATGGCTTCGGGGAACAATGTGACAAGTATTGGTAAGTATGTTACTCTATGTTATATGTACTGTATGTCTATGTATGTATTGTATGAATGTATTGTATGTATGTAGTATATATGTGGTATGTATGTAGCATGTAGTATGTATGTAGTATGTATGTAGCATGCATGTAGCATGTATGTAGCATGCATGTAGTATATATGTAGTATGTATGTAGCATGCATGTAGTATATATGTAGCATGTATGTAGTATGTATGTGGTATGTATGTAGCATGTAGTATGTATGTAGCATGCATGTAGTATGTATGTAGTATATATGTGGTATGTATGTAGTATGTATGTAGTATGTATGTAGTATATATGTAGTATGTATGTAGTATATATGTAGTATGTATGTAGCATGTAGTATGTATGTAGCATGCATGTAGTATATATGTAGTATGTATGTAGCATGCATGTAGTATGTATGTAGTATGTATGTAGCATGCATGTAGTATGTATGTAGCATGTATGTAGCATGTATGTAGTATGTATGTGGTATGTATGTAGCATGTAGTATATATGTAGCATGTATGTAGTATGTATGTGGTATGTATGTAGCATGTAGTATGTATGTAGCATGCATGTAGTATGTATGTAGTATATATGTGGTATGTATGTAGTATGTATGTAGTATATATGTAGTATGTATGTAGTATATATGTAGTATGTATGTAGCATGTAGTATGTATGTAGCATGCATGTAGTATATATGTAGTATGTATGTAGCATGCATGTAGTATGTATGTAGTATGTATGTAGTATGTATGTAGCATGCATGTAGTATGTATGTAGTATGTATGTAGCATGTATGTAGTATGTATGTGGTATGTATGTAGCATGTAGTATATATGTAGCATGTATGTAGTATGTATGTGGTATGTATGTAGCATGTAGTATATATGTAGCATGCATGTAGTATGTATGTGGTATGTATGTAGCATGTAGTATATATGTAGCATGTATGTAGTATGTATGTAGTATATATGTAGTATGTATGTAGCATGTAGTATGTATGTAGTATTTTTTTTTTTTTTTTTTTTTTTTAACATTTAACACATTAGCCGGATGATGGGACTACTACTGTCCCATCATTGGCTAATGTGTCAATCACTGTCATGGTAGCAGGCATCGCCCGATGGGACTTGTAGTCCCATCGGACGATGCTTGCACAGACCCCCGGACATCAGCACAGCCCCCCGGCAGGCCGGCACAGCCCCCCGGCAGGCCGGTACAGACCCCCACAGGGTGCACAGACCACCGGCAGGCCGGCACAGCCCCCCGGCAGGCCGGTACAGACCCCGGGCAGTCCACACAGCCCCCCGGCAGGCCGGCACAGCCCCCCGGCAGGCCGGCAGAGACCCCCGGAAGGCCCGAAATGACGGCGCATCATGATGCGCACACACCGCGCATCATGATGACGTCAGGCCGTCAATCAACTGAACTTCCGATTCCGATGCCGAATTCCGATATTGAAAAAATATCGGAAGTCGGTATCGGAATTCCGATACAGCAAGTATCGGCCGATACCCGATACTTGCGGTATCGGAATGCTCAACACTAGTCATGTGATGAAGCTAGATTTGCATTTGTGCTGTGAGTTTCGCTTTAAGAGCTGATATTATGTGGCAGAGGCTCTGTGCTGGGGTTCAAGTGAAGTTCGTAGGCGTTGGCATAGTAACTGGGTCTGCCTGCGCATATCAATGAGCTCAACTGTCATTTCAATCGCCTCAGGGCACGTTTTGCCATTACCCATTGAAAAGCATTGGAGACAGTGCATTCCAATGACGGGAAAAAAAATTTTCAAACGCAAATTGCGCAAAAACTACAAATCCGATCGACACGAAAAATACTTAGCACACCTCTCATGGACGCTGGCTTCGAAACGACACCTCAACGGAGTCTGTGCGTGTAGCGGTTCGGGCCGCATTAATTGCGGAAATCAACTTAATAATAATAAGAAGAATAAGTTAGCAGCGTTCGGATTACAAGATAGTGGTTTTTTCAAAGCACTATAATAACAATTAGGAGGACAATCCAACATGTATAGACAGAATAGAATTCCTAGAGACCAAAATCAAGGAGAGCCAGAGCAAACCTACCTAGGGTTAATTATTAGATGCTAATGTGAAAATCTCACATACTGAAGACAGAGATCTAGGGTAGAAAAAAGGGGTGGCTAAATTTCAGGGTCATGATAAAAATATAAGGCAGGGGCCAAAAACAGACTAGACATACCGGTAAAGAGGTGTTGCCTGAATCATAGGTGGTCAGTGACCTGTAGTCAGGTATACTGAGATAAAATAGTGAATAATTGTTAGTACTGTGATGGCGCTAAGAAAGGGCAGCCAGGCCAGTGAAGTGTTAACTTACCAAAATAGAAACACGCCGGGTACCCTATGACACGGTGTCCACCGCCAGTCAGGGAGGTGTGTGGGTGAGCGGCTAGTGTCTATTTATGGAGAGCAGAGTGTGCGCGCAGCGTGCTGTGCACAGGTGCCTCGAACAGCAGGCAGGAAGTGATGCGTACGGTCCACAGGGCGGAAGTGACAGTGGTCTGCGTTCCAACTGCAGGAAGTGGCCGGTCTATGCGTTCCAGGGAGCGCTAGTGTTTATGTATCACAGTGTAGTGAAGAACTGGTGAAGAGATGGAGCCAATGGGTCCAGTGCAGGACAGGAATAGATAGGAACGTAGTAATGGAGGATAAGTATTCATTTCACTCAATATTGGCGACTCTGTAGAAAAAGGAAAATGGAGCCAGAGATTGATACAAGGCAATATGAATATCACAGAAACATTGTACAATTAATAAAGATTATAGAAATTAAAAATGGCAAATACATAGTTCAGCATTCAAGTTATATGAAAGATTGTATATCGTAGTCCCTATTTAGTCCTTTAGGGGCAAGGGTATTCAGTTCATGAATCCAAAATGCTTCCCTGCGTTTCAGCAGGCTAATATGGTCACCACCGCGTCATGGTGGAGGGATGTATTCAATTACTTGGAAGCGCAATTGTGATACATTATGACCCATTGAGACAAAATAATGAGGGATGGGCAGAAGAAGGTTCTTACACCTAATAGTCGACTTATGTCTCGATATTCTATCCTTGATACACTGTGTGGTCTCCCCCACATAGAACAGACCACAAGGCACTTAATCAGGTACACTCAAAATTGGAGTCGCAAGTGAAAAATTGGTTAATGGTATATCTCTTGCCGGTGTGTGGGTGGTGTATAATGTCACCCTTGAGAACGTTATTACACCGATTACAATTGAGGCACAGGAACGTGCCTATGTTGGGATTACGGAGAAAACATTATGTGGTGTCTGGCTTGGTTGTGCCTATATCAGCTCGAACAAGGGTATCACGTTTGTAGTGTGGCCTCCTAAAGCAGGCTACAAAAGGTTGTTTGAATGCCTCAATGGATGGGTGGGCAGTTTGTAGTATGTGCTGGGCAGCCGAAAGCTGCAAACGCTGCTGAAGCACGGCAAGAGCGGCTGAAACTGTAGCTGACTTTCTAAAATGGGCACACAGGTGGCGTACTTTTACAGTTAGATCCGGGAGCTCCGGGTAGCTATTAAATAACCGTTGAACAACAAGATTAAGCACATGGGCCAGACATGGTACTTGTGAGAGCTCACCTCAGAGCTGCCACCAGGTTCTGGCCATTGTCACACACAACCATGCCTGGCTGTATGTTCAGCGGTGTCATCCACAGACCTGCCTGCTCTTTCAGAGCTGTCCTGTTCAACATTTTGCAGTTTGTCACCTAAGCATATTAGCTTCAGCACAGCCTGTTGCCGCTTGGCTGAGACAGTGCTGTAGTGCTTTCAGCTTGTGACTGATGTGCTCATTTCGGAGATTGAGGCTGAAGATGTGGAGGAGGAGGTGCAGGAGCTGTAGACTGTGGGGGAAACCCTGATTGACGTAGGGCCCCCATTCCTCAGTGTCGGGAGGACGTGTTCCATCCCAAGGTCCAACTGGGTCCCGGTTTCCAGTATTTTAACTCAGTGTGCCATCAGGGAGATGTACCATCCCTGCCCACAAGCACTTGTGTCCGTGGTTAGGTGACTTTCCCAGTAACAGCATTGTTGAGGCCACGGGTAATGTTAGGGGACACGTGCTTGTGTAATGCTGGGACATCACACCAGGGGAAATAGTGTCGGCTGGGGACCGAATACCTTGGGACAGCCGCCGCCGTCAGATTGCGGAAAGCTTCCTTCTCCACAAGCCTAAAAGGCAATATTTTGAGCACAAGCAGATGAGAAATGTGTAAATTTAGTATTGTGGTCCGTGGGGTTTTGGCTGCGTATTTCCGATTGCGTTCCAATGACTGGGGTATGGACAACTGAAGGTTGGGCTGGAACAAGGACGTGGACATGCTTGATGATGGTGCTAGCTGAGTGTGGGCAATGACAGGTGCAGGGCAGGAGGCATCTTCACATGCACCGTAGACAGGGGATTGGCTTGCATGCACAACAGTGGAAGAAGCAGTGGTGTCACCAACAGACACTGTTCTTGGAGCCTGGGGTTCAGCCCACAAAGTCAGGTGCTTTGCTGCCATGTGCCTGATCATGCTGATCATGGTCAGGTTGTTAGTTTTGCTACCCCTACTGATGCGGGCATGGCAGGTGGTGCAAATGGCATCTTTGGGGATATCGGCAGAGTCTTTAAAAAACAACTACACAAAACAATCACTGACCTCGGGGAGACCAGTCAAAGAAAACACTGCGGCAGCCGGCAAAGGCGCTCAATCAGAGAAATCCTAATTGCAATGCTCCTGGGAAATAGGAATATGCAAATAAAGTCCATGGAGCCTCATTTAAGAGTCTCAAACACGGGACTAGCCAGATCTTCCTCCAGGGAAGGACCCAGCCAAGAGGTGGCTCCTTTTGGAAACCACCATTACCACCATATTAAGTGGCCCTTTAAGTCAATATCCAGCTCTTTACGAGTTTAAAGATATGACAAGGGAAATACCAAGGTCAGGAATCCATCCACAGAGAGCTGTTTTTTTTTGTTTTTTTTTAAACCATTCAGGCTAGTTATAAACAACTCAATATAAGCTCATCAACTTAAACGTCGTTGTTTCAACTCTCATCATCATGGTTCATATTTATTTTAGTATAACAAACCAAGGGTATACACAAAAGACATCCTGAACATCAATAAACATCAGTAAAATTCACTGATATTTGATCAGGTGCTGCTATTTTTTAAATTTCCAGACACCCTCTGCATCAGAACCACCACCGCCTTCGCTGTCTAATTTATAAATCAAGTATCATCTAGAAAGGATCAGCCCGACACACTTATTCACAGATACATGCTTCTCTTTGAAAATTCCTAAATTCCTCACATCCCACAAACTGCATCACACAAGTCACAATTAACCATAGGATTCTATTTTGCACACGACCACATGCACCAATTCCAAACATCGCAACATGCCAGTCAATAAAACTCACACCCGCTAACTCCTTACACAACCTACCTACACACTTCCACACACTGCACGCTTAATCACAGTCCCACATAGTATGCCACACAGTCTCACATCCACCACATCCTTCCCTCGGGCACACATCCGTTCTGGTCAGACCTCGTCTCTTCTGAACCTGTCGCACAGGCAAAATATTGTGCAAGGACATCCATACAATATCCCTTTGTCTATTAGACATCCTGTGCGTTCCCAAACTCTTCCATGCAACCGAAACTTCATTCCCTCTCAACCCCACAATATTACATTCCACATCATTCTTACGTATTATTTTCATCACATTCTTAGCCATTCTAAAATCATTCATCGGCACACTCAGCAAATCATGCTTCCTCACAAACTTCTCAATCACCTCATACCAGACCGGACACTGGAAAGCAACAGGCACTCTCGTATTCCTCTTTCTCCAACATAAGCCATATAACATCCAACCAGCAGAATAACTTGCCATGTACGCTCCCTTAATTCCTTTATTCAGCAAAATAACAACAGTTTTGATATACTGAAGCCCCAGAAAAATCTCCATGTTTGGAAAGGCCATGCCACCATGGTGACACGCCTTGAAAAGACTCTCTCTCTTAAGTTTCTCTATTTTACTGCTCCAGAAAAAATAAAAACTAACTTTTCCACTCTTTTTATTTTCCTACACAACGGTGGAAAAACTGTTGCAATAAAAAGCAAAATCGGAAGAATCGCCACTTTTATGACCAAAATCTTACCACTCAAGGTCAAGTCTCTCAGTCGCCAAAAATGTAACTTACGCTCTATGCGCAATCCACACTCTTCCCAGCTCTCCTTACCTTCAAAGTCCTTATTAAATAATACTCCCAGCACTTTGATAGCACCCTCCTCACACTTTACCCCCTCCATTTTAACCCTGTCATCCTCAAAACATTTAAAACTACATTTATTCCAATTCACTCTAAAGCCAGATGCACCACAGAAAAACTCCAGAAGCAACATAACCCTACTCATAGACGCAACACTTTCACTCACAGCCACAACATCATCCACATATCCAAGAACTTTCACCTGCTTCCCACCACTCCCAGGTACCAGCAAACCTTGCATCATTTTATCACGTCTTACCAAGCACAACAGAGGTTCAATCACACATACTAAGAAGACAGGGGACATGGGACACCCCTGCCTTACACCAGACTTAATATTCACTTTCTCACTCAACCACCCATTAACAAGAAACTCACTTGACTCACAATCATACAAAGACATTATCCCATTCACACATTTTTGAGGAAATCCCATTCTATCCAGAACTTTAAACAAAAACACATGCGAGACCCTATCAAACGCTTTCTCAAAATCAATTGACAGAACCATACACTTCCGTTTCCTTCCCATGCAGTCTCCAATCAAATCCCTTAATAACAATAAGTTATCACTCATACTTCTTCCAGGCACAGCACACACTTGATCCTCATCCACAACACTACCAATCACCTCACGCATACGATTCGCCAACAATTTGCTGTAGATTTTGTAATCTGCGTTCAGCAATGTTATAGGTCTCCAATTCTCTAAACACTTTCTCTCACCTTTCTTATGCACAAGCACAACCACCCCCTCTTTCACTGATTCACACAACTTTCCACTCTCCCACATATACTTACATATTTCAGTCCAATCGGCACCCAGAAAATCCCACACCTTCGCATAGAATTCTACCGGCAATCCGTCTTTACCTGGAGTCTTATTCTTTTTAGCACTCTTCATCACATTTTCTACTTCTTCCATAATTACGTCCTCATTCAAAATATCACATTCTCCACTATCCAACTTGTTCTCTAACCCATTCAGCACTTCTGAAACAAGACCAGAATCAATCCATTTTTTATCATATAACTTGCTATAGAACCTATTCACCTCCTTTATCACATTCTCACCTGACACACACAAACCAATCCTATCCAGGATTTTATCCATATCAACCTTTCTCCCATTCATTTTCTTAAAAAAGAACCTCGTGCACTTTTCATCCTTCTCAAGATGTTCTATTTTGGTGCAATAGATGATTTCTTTCCCTTTTTCATCCATAACACTCTTTAATTCACTCTTTGTCTCAGCCAGCAGATCAGACACATCCATGCCACTTTCTCCACACTTCCTTAACCAGTCTAAGCGCCTGTTTAAATCATTAAATCTACTCCAATAAATAGCAGCTTTTTTATAGCCCCACTTTTTGAAGAATTTTTTGCAACACACCTTAGCCCAGTCCCACCATTCCAGTACACACGCAAAATCCCTCTTACATACTCTCCACTCTTTATACTTTATTTTTAATTCATTCATCACATCCTCATCTTCTAACAATCTTACATTCAGCTTCCAAACCCCACCCCCATACACACGGTCATCAATCGCACTAAACACACCTCTCAAACACTCATGATCAGAAAAAGGTACAGCATTTTGTTCAAAATTCATACACAAAATTTTTTTGGAAAACAACATTTTATCTATCCTGGATGCAATACCACCCCTATCAGCATGGTACGTTGGCAGTGGTGGGATGCCAAATTTCAGAGCAGCAGCATCTAGAAGGGAAAAATCAGAAATAAGATTGGATAACTTTTTACCAGTTATGTCACAATTCCCTGCTGTGGTGCAATTAAAGTCTCCAACTAAAACTGTAGGCATTTTGCCCGGAAGAAACAAACTTAATTTTTCCAAAAGAGCCAGACGCTCCTTTTTCCTGTCGTGTCCTGATGGACAGTACACATTAGATATTCTAGCCCGCCACCCCCTATAGCTAACATGTGCAATTATACATCTACCCACCTCTACCACCGTGTAGCTATCTAAACTAATCTCCCTGTTACCCATTAATATCCCTACACCATCATTCCTATTAACACATGAGCCAGACCCTACATGCTGTCCGTAAGGCCAGTCCTTATCGCTTGGAGCGTCCACAATCCCACATTCCTGAAGACAAAAGATGTGAGCATTCATCTGTTTAATATAATCTAGAACGATTGCCCTCCTGAATTTGGATCTAATTTGCCTGACATTCAGGGACGCAATGCCACAACCAGCTTGGGGAGCCATAACATGACTGTGTTATTTACATGACGACAAACACGCCATTTCCTCTTCAGCCATTTTCGTCTTCCATCTGGAACTGCAACTCCTTGAATCTGTTTACATCTGCGCGAATGCCTAAAAAAAGCATTGGTGTCAGGAGAGAAGACATTCTGAGGGTAACTACGTTCACTCACCGGACTTAAGCCAACTTCACCGGGGTCTGCCCAATCCGTTCTGGGCTTCTTACAGGAAGTTCCAAACTCCTCGTCCTCAGAGGACCTCCACAACTGGCCAACTCCTCCTCAGTAGCAAACCAAGATACACTGGGGGTATTGCCAAGAGTACTCTCCAACTCCCCCTCCCCACAGACATCAGACTGATGAGGGAGCTCACATTCAACATCAGTAGCACCCAAAACTGCCACCTCTGGGCTGGGAGACTCCGTTTGGGGCAGGGCCTCCTCATGTGCATCCATGATTTCAGGTTCCTCAATAAGTTCTGGGTCTGAAACCTGTGGAATGTCAACAACAGCAGCAGGGGGTGCAGCTGCCCCACCTGAGACCTCAATGTAAGACCTAGGACTGATCCTGGCCTTACAGTCCTGATACTTATGGCCCTCCTCACCACAAGCTGTACACATAACAGGATTTGTGCAGTCTTTTGCCATATGGCCAGAAGCATTGCAATTCCTGCAAGTTAGCATCTCCTTGCAACTATCCTGGGTATGCCCAAAATTTTTACACCTCCTGCAATACATCGGGGCATCTGGAAAGAACAAAAAAACAGTATTTTTCCCAATTGAAAAATTAAGAGGGGGGTAATGGATGCCTCCCGGGCCTTGGGGATCCATCCCAAATCTCACAAAAAATTTGTACTTCCCGGTCCAAAGCCCTTCTCCATTCAGGACCCTGTGGGAGTACTGAACATAAATGCAATGTCTTTTCAAAAATAAACCAATGTCCTCCACGGAAACAAAAGGGTTATGCATGAAAACTACAAGTGGGATATCTCCCTTAGAGTACAGCACAGTAAAGGTAAGACCTTCTAGCAAAGGATTTGCCACTCCATTTTTCAGGGCAGTAAACAAATTCTGGCAAGCCGCCATAGAAGATAGCACCAGTACATATCTGCCTTCTCTCCTAAATTCCTGCAGGCATATTATATCGGACTTCCGAATCTTCAGGATGTCATAAAACACCATGTTGACCAAATATCCCAGGGAAAAATGCAACTTCTTATCTTCAGCGATGTCAATCCTGAATCCATTTTTGACCCGGCTATCACCGGTCCCAGAGAATTGAAGTCTGACTCCCATCATCCACAACTCCAAGGGTCTCCTCTCCGAAACCTCCTGGCTATCTCCCAAAAGCAGCGACCGGCTTAAGCCACCGAAGTGGCGATGCCGGAAGGCCAAGAGACAGCACTCAGGGTATTCAGGAAACTCCGCACCTCATCAGTGTGGAGTAGGAAACTGGCCAGTAGGAGCAATGCCTAGTAGAAGACTGTGAAAAATGAGGATGAATGAACTCATGGAGATCAACATCCAACACTGCGGAGACACATCACATGTTTCTCAACACAGTGATTCTAGAGCACTGCCCCCATCCTTTATGGGAAATATGTAAAAATATGCAAAACACTGTGTCTCCGCGGCTTGTGTTTTGCATATTTTTACATTTTTTTTTGTAAGTTTTAATGTTCAGATAATCCGACATGTAAAAAAAAAATAATTCAGTTAAAACACCATGAAAGGCTTTCTTTGGAGATATATATATATATATATATATATATATATATATATATATATATATATATATATAAATAAAAGGACAATAGGTGAATAATCTCTGGAGTGAAAAGTGGTCAAGTCACATTGTAACTTGGGGCAGGAAAGCGTGAATGACAGCAGAAAGCAACAAAAACAAAATATAGTTTCAATAAGTACATTAAAAAACACAACTATAATAAACTAGAAAACATAAAATCAGTTTATTTGTATTAGATTTTTATGTGCACCTGTGGGAAGACGGGGTGAAACAAAGAAAAAAAAAATTATCTGAAGCTGGATATTATAGACACACAAGAGGTAACAACAACAAAATAGTAAATATATATTAAAAAAGTGAGAAATAAAAAAACTGTGATCAATGAATTTAGGGACATTTAGGAAAAAACAGCAAAAATTAATACATAGGATACATTTGAGTCCTAACCACTGGATTTCCACGTTCTGCCGTAAAAGCCCATCTGTCCCTAGGGTCACCAATTTCGTCAGTTCAAATTGGAACTTTGTTTTCCTTAGGAGAATTCAAAATTTATTTTTTTAAATAAAAAAAAGCTCCTGTAATATAAGATGTTAGAGCAATGACTTTGTTCACCTACCAGCTCGGCTTTAACAAGGTCTGGACCCTATAGGCATTTTTTAATAACAAAAAAATTAAAAAAATTGAATCAGGTCCAATGTAGTTTTCAGCAGCTTCACTTGATACCCAAAAAAATCGTAAACATAATCTCAAAACAATATACAACCCATAAATCAAGAAAAAAAGTAAATCAAGTGTACGAGCACCTTCAATGCAAGAGGGGCTGGCAACGATAGCTTAAGCAATGCCACAATGGCCACCAGAAACTGGATTGTCATGACAGGCCTTTAGGATATTTTGTTCGAACCTCCTTTTCCCCATGGTAAAGAAACCCTTCATCTGCTCGATATGGCTTAGATGTTTGTCTGGACTGGGACTTGGCTCTTACATGTTTCTCTGGAGGTAGGGCATTGATCCACTGGGGGCACTTTTGTTCTTTTGCAGTGTTGAATCTCAATAGCTGGTTATATAGTTGGTCTTCCATGGTTGTCAAAATTGGAAACCTTATTTTGGTGTTGGGGGTGTTGCAAACTCACTTTACATATCTTTTCAGGATAGAAGAGGAACTCACACTGGAGAAATGAGTGCACATCATAGAGAGCAGAGAGAAACATTCATAGCAAGCTGCCATACGACATAACATTAACTTTGCACTGATGGAACAGCGCCATCTACTGTCAGTGTAATGCAACTCCTCCAACACATATTGTTAAGGCTGTGTGCACACGCTGTCGGAATGCTCTGCGGATTTGTCCGAGCGGATTTAGTAAAATCTGCAGGTCAGAAGACCTGTGGTTTATCTGCGGTTTTCCCTGCGGTTTATCATCTCTACAATGGAGCAGATGGCAAACCGCAGCGGAATCCGCAGAAAGAATTGACATGTCAATTCTTTCTGCGGTTTTGAAACCGCAGCAAATCCGCGTGGAAAGTTCCGCACCGTCTGCACTGCGGGTTCCATTTTCCATTCATTTTAATGGTACTGTACAACGTAGCTGATTCTGCTGCGGTTCTGCAGGACCAAAACCGCTGCGGATCCGCAGCAGAATCCGCAGCGTGTGCACACACCCTTAGTGTAGCCCTACTTTCTGCATTGTAGTCATTCTGTAGAATAACTACACCAGGAAAACACAACAGTATTCGGGCTTGGAGGGGTGTAGTTTAGCCTAGGCCACTTTAACCACTGTTTCCATGCAGTGTTGCCGGACATTATGTGCCTGAGAATATTTTAATGCCATTTTGACAATAAATATTTGTTTTTAACCGTCACCTGACATCGCTGGATCCTTCCATTTCTTGGACTGATGTTTCCTTACTCTCTTGGATCCGTGCAGGGCGTTGGCTGATGGTGAGACAAGCTGCACATAGCAGAAAGGTGAGCTGACTTCAACCTTTTTTTTCCTCTAAACAAAACACCATGTCTGCTTTTTATGTGGAGAGGGACTGAAAACTTGTGCTTAAACATTATACTTGAAATAATTTATTTTTTCATTTTCATAATCCATTGTTATACACTTCTGTGAAATATCTGTACATTTAAAATGTTCAATGCAACCCTGGAGTAATTCTTGGAGAGGTATAGTTTCTAAAATGGGGTCACCTCGGGGGGTTTCTGCTGTTACGGCATCTCAGGGGCTCTGCAAATGTGACATGATATCTGAAATCTATTCTAGCAAAACTTGTACTCCGAAAGTCAAATGCTGCGCCATCCCCCTCAAGTCTTGCTGCATGTCCAAACAAGAGTTTCTGACAAGGGATGGGCGAACCCGAATAGTAAAGTTCAGTGTTCGTACCGAACACCTTGTGTCCATGCACAGACACCAAACACGGAATTTTCCAGGAATGCTGTGTTACTGTTCAGATTCGGCAGCCCAAACACTTATTGAAAGGCTGCAGAAAAGTCAATCAACTAGCTATACTGTGAGGACACTTCCGGCGCCTCCTTAGTATATGGGCTTGTGGTTTATGGCAGCTCATTTATGTGCATATCACACAAGAGAGGGCTGGGGTCTCCCAAACCATGCTGAGCAAGGAAAAAACAGATTAAAAACATATGTGACATGCACAAAATGTGAACAAGTCAGTCAGACAGTGCTCACGCCACCCAATGGCTGAAATACAACAAGAAAACACAAAATGACAAATTTGCAAAAATACTCTGCAGTAAAAAATATGGCAGTAATCAGCAAGTGCTGGATAACAAATCCAGGGTATTTGGTCGAAATGTTTATCCTGTTCATTTAGACACTGTTCACATGTTCAGGTTTTAAATACATTAGATAGGAACTGCTCCGTGAAGGGTTACCGTGACGTGGTGGAGCAGCTTGGCATATATTTTTTGCAAAAAACGTATCGACTAAATACCCTGTATTTGTTATCCAGCACTTGCTGATTACTGCCATATTTTTTACTGCAGAGTATTTTTGCAAATTTGTCATTTTGTGTTTTCTTGTTGTATTTCAGCCATTGGGTGGCGTGAGCACTGTCTGACCGACTTGTTCACATTTTGTGCATGTCATATATGTTTTTAAGAAGATGGGAGGCGCCGGACCCGGACCTGCAACACCCATCGGACCGAACCGCATCGGACCGCCCCCCGATGAGTATAATAAAACTTATTCTTCATATCTTTCAGGTCGGAACTGGGGCTTAGCTACAGCATTATATACTAGTTGCCAAAACTGTGGCAACAATTAAAGGGGTTGTCCGGGCTTTTCACATAATCTCAGTGCATATCTGGGCTGCAGAATGTTGACAATAAGTAATTTACCTTCTGTGGCCAGTTTGCAGCGCTTCCAAGATATGATCTCTTGCTTCTATGAAAAACGTCCAGGGGGGTGTTCTGGCTTTGAAATGAGAACTGGTCGTTTCCTCCTCAATTGTTTTACTTTCCATAGATCACTGTTCAGCGTGTGTCTGGGGGAGGAGCAGCTGGGTGGTCCTGCTCTCTGCTTGGAGGCTGCTAGAGGGGGAGGATTTGTTATTGTGTGAGGAGGGATAGGCTTCTTCATGTGGTCGGGGAGGGCCTGTTGCTATGGAGGGTGGGGTTGTTGCTATAGAGGGCATGTTTTTAGTAGAGTAGGAGGAAGCGACCAGTTCTCATTTCAATGCCAGAACACCCCCCCGGACGTTTTTTTTAGAAGCAAGAGATCATATCTTGGAAACCCTGCAAACTGGCCACGGAAGGTAAATTACTTATTGTCAGCATTCTGCAGCCCAGATATGCACTGAGATTATGTGAAAAGCCCGGACAACCCTTTTAAAGTTTATTGTGGATACACTTAAAATTTGTAATAATTTTTGAGGCTTCTGGAACTTTTGGAGATCTTTCTTATTTGATTATGTGATTATATTTATAGCCCAGGCACGCAATCTGTTACTAAAGATATTAAGAGACTTGTTTTTGATATTTTGTCGGTAGTTTTTGTAATTATGACAAGAAATACTGTACTTCATTCTCTGTGAGTAAAATTCATAAATTTTTATTTGAAGCCTTGTTGAATCAATGCCAAGAAGATGCAAAGAATACCCTACATGCTACTAAAGGAAGAACACATGGGGATAGCATGAAATTAAAATATTAGGATGTGACATTTTTATTCGGCCATTTCACTCTTCTATTAGAAGTAATGATGAGATATTTTGTATTATGGTAACCTTTTTTTCTATGTAGAAGTGTTCTAATCTACCATAGACTACTTGTGGCATTATTGTTATAAACACTTTGCATGATTGCATGCTAAACACTTTAACCCCTTAATGACCGCCGATACGCCTTTTAACGGCGGTAGTTAAGGGTACTAAAACCACAGCGCCATTAATTCACGGCGCTGTGATTCAAGTGAATAGCGCCCCCCAGTGTCGGATTTTCTCCGGGGTCTCGGCTGCCAGGAGTAGCTGAGACCCCAGAGAACATGAATCGGTCGGTTTTTACTGACCCCGCTTTTGCAATCGCCGTTATTAACCCTATAACGGCGACCGCAAAAAAAAAGCCGCGATTTTACATTTAATTTCTCTTTCCTCTGATGTGATCGCACATCAGAGGAGAGAGAAATAGGGTCCCCGATCCCCCCCCCGGTACATCTATGTGGCCCTCCGTCGCCTCCCGGTGGTCCCACGTCCCGCCGGCGTCCTCCGATGGGCGCCGCCATCTTGAAAATGGCGGGCGCATGCGCAGTGCGCCCGCCGGGAATCTGCCGGCTCCGGCTGGCAGATTCCATTCATTATTTTGATCACTATGATAAATGATCATAGTGATTAAAATAAAAAAAAGTACATAACCCCCCCCGTGTATCACCCCCTTATATAGTCAAATATAATGAAACAAAGAAAATATTTTTTTTTTCAGTTTTCCATTAGGGTTAGGGTAGGGCTAGGGTTAGGGTTAGGGTTGGGCTAGGGTTAGGGTTAGGGATGGGCTAGGGTTAGGTTTGGGCTAGGGTTAGGCTAGTGTTAGGGCTAGGGTTAGGGTTAGGGCTAGGGTTAGAATTAGGGTTAGGGCGAACTAGGATTAGGGTTAGAATTAGGATTAGGGATTAGGGTTGGGATTAGGGTTAGGGGTGTGTTGGGGTTAAGGTTGGAGCAAGAATTGAGGGGTTTCCACTATTTACCAACTTTGGGGGTCTAAAAATTGGGGTCTAAAAAATAACTTTTGTGGAAATAAAAAAGTCTCTTTATTTTCACGGCTCTGCGTTTATAAACTTTTGTGAAGCGCTTGGGGGTTCAAAGTGCTCACCACACATGTAGATGAGTTCCTTAGGGGGTCTAATTTCCAAAATGGGGTCACTTGTGGGGGGGTTTCCACTGTTTAGGCCCATCAGGGGCTCTGCAAACGCAACATGATGCCCGCAGACCATTCCATCAAAGTCTGCATTCCAAAATGGCACTCCTTCACTTCCAAGCTCTCCCATGAGCCCAAACAGTGGTTCCCCCCACATATGGGGTATCAGCGTACTCAGGACAAATCGCACAACAACTGTGCAGGTATGATTTCTCCTGTTACCCTTGTAAAAATAAAAATTTGTGGGCGAAAAGATCATTTTTGTGGAAAAAAATGGATTTCTTATTTTCACGGCTCTACGTTATAAACTTCTGTGAAGCACTTGAAGGTTCAAAGTGCTCACCACACATCTAGATAAGTTCCTTAATGGGTCTAGTTTCCAAAATGGGGTCACTTGGAGTTTTCCACTGTTTAGGCACATTAAGGGCTCTCCGAACGCAACATGGCATCCGATCTCAATTCCAGCCAATTCTGCGTTGAAAAAGTCAAACGGCGCTCCATCCCTTGCGAGCTCTGCTTTGTGCTGAAAAAGTGGTTTACCCCCACATATGGGGTATCGGCGTATTCAGGAGAAATTGTACAACAAACTTTGTGGTTAATTTTCTCTTTTAACACTCGTAAAAATAAAAAAAATTGGTTCTGAAGTAAATTTTTTGCAAAAAAAAGTTAAATGTTAATTTTTTCCTTCCACATTGCTCTTGTTCCTGTGAAGCACTTAAAGGGTTAATAAACTTCTTGAATGTGGTTTTGAGCACCTTGAGGGGTCTAGTTTTTAGAATGGTGCCACTTTTGGGTATTTTCTGTCATGCACACCCCTCAAAATAACTTTAAATATGATGTGGTCCCTAAAAAAATGGTTTTGTAAATTTTGTTGTAAAAATGAGAAATCGCTGATCAACTTTTACCCCTTATAACTTCCTAACAAAAAAAAATGTTGCTTCCAAAATTGTGCTGATGTAAAGTAGACATGTGGGAAATGTTATTTATTAAGAAATTTGTGTGACACATCTCTCTGATTTAAGGGCATAAAAAGTTAAAGTTTTAAAATTGCAAAATTTTCTAAATTTTCACCATATTTCCTTTTTTTTCATAAATAAACACAAGACTTATCGAAGAAATTTTACCACTATCATGAAGTACAATATGTCATGAAAAAACATTCTTAGAATCAGTAAGATCCATTAAAGCGTTCCAGAGTTATAACCTCATAAAGGGACAGTGGTCAGAATTGTAAAAATTGGCCTGGTCATTAAGCTGCAGACTGGCTCTGCCGCTAAGGGGTTAAAAAACGCCAAAAATTTGAAGTGTTGCCCCAATTTTGGCCACTAGTGTAGAATGCTGTAGATGAGCCCTGGAAGGTGGTGGCCGCATCTTAAAGCGGCCAAAACAGCTGACAGGTGCACTTTAAAATTATTTAATAAATAATTTTTAAAAAATGAAGTAGGATCCCCATCATTTTTGATAACCAGACAAGCTAAAGTGGACAACTGGGGATTGGTATTCTCAGACTGGTAAGGGGCCATGCATATTGACCCTCCCCAGCCTATAACTTTAGCAGCCCTCAGCCACCCCAGAAGAGGTGCATCTATTAGACCCAGAGGGGTCAAGATTCTGGCCTGGTATGGTGGTAAAGGAAAAAGACACCGCCCCAGGGGGTGGAGAGAAGCTCCGCGGTGGGAAAGAGAGCCAAGAAGAAGACACAGCACCAGGAGGCCATGATGGAAGATGGAAGGAGGCCTGTGAAGCTCGGTGGAGAGATACCAGCTTCTCTCGGCTCTATGGAATCAGGCTCGGCCCCTCAGCAGACTTCGACCTGGTGCAGCTGGAGAAGGAGATCGAGGAGCTGAGCAGGAGTCTTCAGCAGCGACAGGCTCTGCTTGCGCTGAGAAGACAGACTGCCCAGGAGCAGTCCGCCATCCCCCTGGTACCCTCACCACCAGTACCCACCAGCAGTTCCCCGATACCCATCGCCAGCTTCCCGGTACCTGCCGCAACAGTCTCCCCGTCACCTGAGGCTGAAGAGAATGATCATGGCTCTGGAGGAACAGGTACAGCTATCACCCCTGGGACATGGGATGTCCTGCTAGGCCCCATCGGGTTACCACCGACCCCAAAATCCAGCCAGGTTGTGATGGACGCCACCTGGGACCGGAAAATAGCGCCCAGGGGATGGATACTGGAACCTGTCCCCATGCCGTGGACACCTTCAGTAGCGTGCAGCAGGCAGGAATTCCCCAAGGGGATGTACAGGGAGCTGAAGTCAGGGGGTTTCCCATCTCCACGGAGGAGTTCTGCCATCGGCAGGTGCTCCAGTTTGAGCAGGAGGAGATGGAGCACTGAAGGCAGAAGCAGGCCCTGGTGGAACGGGATCTAATGCACAAGAGACAGGTCCGGGGTGAACAACTGGATGACTGCAGTCCCATGGGATGGGGCAGATTCCTCCTCTTTGACAACAAGAGGGGGTTCGGCTTCATACAGGACTCCAGGGAAGCCCCAGAACTATTTGTCAACAGGCGAGATGTAGAAGCTCATTTAATCCACGGGCATCCAGAGCGTGACCTGTTTCTGGGGGAGTACGTCTCCTTCACCCGCCATCTTGGATACAGGGGATGGTACGCGCTTCATGTCCACAGGATTCCCACAGAGCTAGCAGTACCGCAAGAACACCAGGGGGCACCAAAACCAATCAAGCATTCACCAAAAGCTTCATCTGACCACCAGGGGGCAGTAGTAACCACCGCAACCCCTGCAGCTACAGCAACAGCTTCCACAGTTAACCAAGTGGTGGGCAAAGCACTGGAGCCACCTTCAGCAGCAATGTCACCGGCTTCTAAAAAGCATCAAGCTGCCATGACTCAACCACAGGCAGTTCTCCCTCCAGAACAATTGTAGGAAGTGTTACAGCATACACTAATGGAAAATGCATGTCTTGTGCACCCTAGCAAAAAGAATACAGAAGTTCTTCCCTGGAGGCAACAAAAGCCAGATGCTTCCAGTCCTTAGGAGCTGAACGAAACTTGCAGCAAGTTATTGTAAATAGTTTACCCCAGGAGGGTATTTATCAAAATATTTCCAGACTGTGAGATCATGAACGCTGAGTGATCCGGACACTCTATTTGTACATAGTTCAACACCTTTTTAGGTGCTCTTCCTTGGTTTTACGCAAATCTTTTCATCATCACACAAAATCACAGACCTGAACCAAAACCCGTTGGGTGTGGCCGAAGACAGGGTCTAAGGGGAAGAGCAGGGATGTCCTGCAGCCCACCCAGGACCAACGTCGGAGGTTTTGAGCGGGTTCTCCAGACAACAGATGGACACTTGAAGATACCGGCTGGAACAGTATCTGTCACCTACTTCACTTAATAAATAGCCTTTTGGATGTAATAATAAAAGTGATAATATAACTGTAATTATTATGCTGTGTACAAGAAACGTATGTTGATAATGTAGATAATAGGCTATAGGTATTGGTAACAGTTACCACGCAACTGTTAGGTAAGACTTGTGTATGATAAATGTATAGGTGCAGGATGTAATATATATTTATGGTGAATGCAGCTAGAAAAATGATAATAATAGATAGGATCCTAAAGCAGTTTTTGAAAAATGGAAACAGAAATGGTTAATTAGGGACCAAGATGTTTGTAGTAGGTGACGAACCTTAGAATGGCGGTTGTCACCCAGTTTAAAAGTGGTAAAAGGAAATGGAAAAAGTATTTCAGTAGTAATGAAGGAACTTTAATATGGTATCGAACCAATAAACGGATAACAGCTGTTGCCAGTAGCACTTTAAAATGGTAATAGTATATAAGATAGCATTAGTAACTTACAGGTAATGTGTTAAACTATTTTATGCAATGTTCAACTATAAGTGCCTCCCATAAAGGGAAGATGCGTTTGATATTGCTAATAGGTTGACAGATCTATCTAAAATATTTTTGTATGTTCCAGTATCATCATGTTTTTCTTACTTGTTACAGCCCGCAGATATGCTATGCTTAACGGGGGGTATGTGGTGCCCCTGAGTGTTCAGTTGCCACAGAGGTACTGCACCTCTTCCTGAGGTGTAGTATCCCACTATCCAGGTAAGATGGAGACACCTGACCAGACTCCAGCACCTGCACCCAGCACAGACACCTTAGAACAGCAGGGCACCTTATATGACACCCAGCTTGGTTCATGAAGGGTGCTGGGAGGTGGGTGGAGCTTAGGTTTTACTTGAGAGCGAGAGAACTGTAGGAAATCAGGGAGCAGTTCCCCAGAGGGGGATGCAGTGAGAGAACGTTTTATGCAGCTCTCTGTGAGCTGGAGCTGCTGGGAGGAAAAGGAAAGAAAGACAGTTATTCATTGGAAGGAAGGAATAGATGGGACGTGTGGAGAATAGCTGGGGACTGGGAGCTAGAGTAGAGCCCTTCCTCAAGCTAAAGCGCCAAGAGCCGGGCTCTGGGAAACCGAGGTTGTGTGGATGCTAATGGTCCCACAGCAGAAACCGGAGGAGTAGAGACTTCAGACTCTCTATTTCCAACTAAGACTCGACAGCACAACAGCAGCACGAGTGTGCCAGGACACTGGAGTGAAGTGGTCCCTGAAGTAGGCTACAGCTGCCTGTCATGCGAGTTCTATGCAATAACAGACAGAAGGAACTTGAGTGTAATCCAGAACTACAAGTACTTCACAATAGCGCTAGGAAGGAGTCATCCAGGAAAGGCACATAACGAGGGAGTGGTGGGAAGGAGTACTCCATCTGCCTGGGTGTTATGAATGGGCACCGAGGAGGATAGCAGGCCCAAGCTAAGCCACAGAAAACCAGAGAGGTTGGTAACTAAGTGGATGCAAATCCCTGATCCTGTCCACACAGCTAGCAGTAGCCATGGAGCGTGCCTACGATGATCCTAGACGCCTCGGCACAGCCAGAGAGCTAACTAAGCCTAAAGCAAGAAAAGGGAAATCTTATCTGCCCCGGAGCAGACCCCAAAGGAATAGATAGCCCCCAAACATATATTGTCGGTGAGACAAGATGAAAACACAAACACAGGCAGAAAAATAGACTGAGCAAAAGATGGGGCCCACACTGACTAGACAGGACAGGAAAGGAAAGACACTGTCTGCAATCACGCAAAAAACCCTGCAAAAAGTCCAACACTTCTGATGCACATAAAACACTGAAGTCGCACAACTTCACCCCCCTATATCAGCACTCTGGTATATTCTGAAAGCAAAGCAAAAAGAGACCAAAATAACAGTGGAAAAAACAAACTGGCACAAGCAGTAACATATGGGCGGTGATTCAGCACAGCCCCAGCCGGAGCTGGCTAACCCGCACAAAGCTGAGATAGACAAAACCAGATCAAATGCAAACAGAATAGCAAATGAATCACTTAGCTGAACCATGCAGGGAAAGAGCAGGAGACATCAGACCTCAGAAGGAACAGGAAGAAAATCACCAGCAGGGATAGAGGGAGTCAGCTGTCTTAAATCCCAAACAGAAACCCCAGATCTCCAATCGTCTTCCACATTATCAGGTGGCGAGCCTCTGTTAATCAGATCAGCTCCACTACCTCCAGTAACCACCAGAGGGAGCCCAGAAAGAGAACTCGCAACCCCTCTGTCAATCTGACCAGCTCCACTACCTTCAGTAAAGCCAGAGAGAGAATTCCCAACACCTGGGAGTTGATTGAGCCCCACACCTGGAGGACACGGCACAGAAACGGGCATCTGTGAGCACCAGAAAAGTGACTAAAGCTTTGGAACTGCATGTGGCTGTGTCTGTTGCCTTCTTCCTGCGTCAACCCGCTCGGCACTGCTACATCTCTGTGCCTAAACACTACACCATCTTCCTACAACTGCCCTGGGACTACAGCTCTACCTGTGGAGAGCTATTACACCTCTGCTGCATCACACCATCAGTCCCAGAGGATCTGCACTGCAGCGCTGGTCACCTTCTGACCAGATACCACAGGTGGCGTCATAAACTTACCTACACATAAACTTTATTCAACACCAATCTCCTCATTTTACATGGTCACTAAGGGCCACGGACCGGGTCACTGCCATCGCGACACATCCCTTTAAGATACCGGTACGGTACCGAGTCACCCCACATGCCCTGGGGGTGTTCTACAAACTACACATAGAGGCTTTTTGGCACAGTACTCCCACGGGCAGGGGTCCAGAGTACACAGAGACATTTTTGGAACAGTACTCCAACAGGCAGGGGTGCAGAATACACACAAAGCCTTTTTGGCACAGTACTTCCACAGGCAGGAGAGCAGAGTACTCACAAGCTTTTTTGCAGAGTGCACACACACAGACCCTAACACTGTCCCTCACTCCAGCTGCATCCTATCCCTAGGATGCAGGAGGATCGGTCCTAGGCCTCCTCCTCTTCTCTTTGTATACAGCCCCTAATAGACAAACAATCAGTAGATTTGGTTTCCAGTACCATATCTATGTTGATGACACCCAATTATACACTTCTCCTGGTATCATGCCTGCATTACTACAAAGCACCAGTGATTGTCTTACCGCTGTCTCTAACATGATGTTCTCCCTCTATCTGAAACTGAACCTGTCAAAAACTGTAATCCTCGTGTTTCCTCCCTCTACTAACCTACCTATGCCTGCCATTGCCATTTCCATGTGTGGTTCCACCATTACTCCCCAGCAACATGCCCGCTGTCTTGGGATCATACTTTCATTCACCCCCCCACATCCGATCACTGGCTCGCTCTTGTAATCTGCACCTCAAACCCATTTCTAGAATTCGACCCTTTCTTACTTTCGACTCTGCAAAAACTCTTACTGTTTCTGTTATTCATTCTAGTCTGGACTATTGTAATGCTCTACTAATCAGTCTCCCTCTTACCAAACTCTCCCCCCTCCAATCTGTCCTGAATGCTGCAGCCAGGATCATATTCCTCACCAATCGTTACACCGATGCCTCTACCTTGTGCCAGGCCTTACACTGGTTACCCATCCACTCCAGAATTCAGTATAAACTTATTACCCTCACCCACAAAGCACTCCATGGCTCAGCACCACCCTACATCTCCTCCCTCGTCTCAGTCTACCACCCTACCCGTGCCCTCCGTTCTGCTGATGACCTGAGGTTATCATCCTCATTAAGCAGAACCTCCCACTCCTGTCTCCAAACCTTTTCATGTGCTGCGCCAAATTTTTTGGAATGCACTACCCAGGTTAATTCTATTAATCCCCAAAACCCACAGTTTTAAGCGTGCCCTAAAAATGCATTTGTTCAGACTGGCCTACCACCTCAATGCATTAACCTAAATATCCCTGTGTGGCCAATTCAATATTTTTACCATAACCAGGTTCCTCTCATCATGTTCTCACACGCTTTATGCATTTAATAGACCTCTGTGTCTGTACTGTTACATATTTAGACTGTTAACTGGTTCATGTGTGGCGACCTGTGACTTTGCCGCCACAAAATGGTCAACTATGTACTACTTTATATGTGTTTTGTAAATGATGGGAGTTATGCTTTCTCTATTGGAGACAACTGCATGTGGGTCGCCCTCCCAGGGCTGTGGGGTACTCGGTACCAGGCCGGTCACTCAGAGGGGAAGGTGTCACAGCAGCAGAGACCCGGTCCGTGGCCCTGGGTGCCCAAGTAAAAGGGAGATTGAATGGTGGAATGTAGGTGATTAGATGAATAGTTTGTGACGCCACCTGTGGTGTTCGGCAAGGGAGGTGTTAAGCCGACGCTGCATGCAGATCCTCTGGGACTGATGGTATGGTGCAGCAAAGATGTTATAGCTCCCCACAGGTGAAGCTGTAGTATTAGGGCAGTGTAGATGTAGAGGCAAAGGGAAGGCGTAGGTGAGGCAATGTCGGGCACCAAGATGTAGCAGTGCCGGGTGTGTTGACGCAGGAATAAGTGGAGGACACCAGAGCATGTAGTTCCAAAGCTTTATTCACAGTCTGTTGTGCAAACAGGTGCCTGCCTCTGTGCCGTGTCCTCCGGGTCAGGGACTCAGTCAACCTCCAGGCCAGGTAGAATACTCCTTTCCAACACTCCGCCAACATGTGCCTTTCTGAACGTCTCCTCTTATAGCGCCTATAAATGAAGTACTCCCAGTACTGAGTTACACTGGAGTTCCTCCTGTCCAATGTTCTTATGAACTTTCCTTGTACGGCAGACAGCTGCAGCCTACTTCGGGGACTCATTGCTTCCTAGTCCTGGCTCACTTCTCTGATGCTGTTGTACCCCCAAGTCTGATGTGGGAATAAAGTATTGTTAACTTCTACTCCTCCGGTGTCTGCTGCAGGATCATTAGTATCCATACAACCTCGGGGACCGGGCCCCGGCCTTGCGCTTAGAACTTCTAGGAAGGGTTCTCCTCTAACCCACGTCCTCTGTTCTCTTTTACTCCTCACGTTCCGTACTAATCCTTCTTTCTATGGAGAATCAGGCTTTCAGTCTATGTTGCTCTCTCTCTCTTCCTTTCCGGTGCCAGCAGACCCAGGTCACTGGGGTCTGCTGCAGCACGTCCATCCATCTATCCCTCTCTCTGGGGATCTCCTTCTCTCTCCAACTCACTAACCAACTGACCTTCTCATCCTAAACTCTTCCCGCTCTTTTAATGTAACCTAAGCTCCACCCACCTCCCAGCACGTTTCGTGTTCCAAGCAGGGAGCCACCAATGGGTGCTTTGCTATACTCCAAGCAGGGAGCCGCTGAAGGTGCTTTGCTACACTACTTTGTGGTGTAAGGTGCAGGTGTTGGAGTTTGGTTGGGAGTCTCCACCTTACCTGGATGGTGGGGCACCGCACCTCAGGAGGAGGTGCAGTACCTCTGTGGCGACTGAGCCTCAGGGGCGCCACATAAGCACACAATTTTACCTCACTCTCTTACTTTCCTGAAGCTTAGAGCTTTGGAGATGTACCCTAACTGGGAGGGGAGGAGTTTAGTTGTTGTTCTGTGAGGAAGACGGTGTGAAGAAATTGGAGAATGTTCTGGGAGCAGTGACATGTGCTCTCCCCTGGAACAATGCTTAGGAGAATCAGGGCTTCAGCCCCTAGGCCAGCTATGCTTTTAGAGTCAGATGGTAATGTAGTGGTATGCGGGGAAGGTGTGCTGTTCCCACAGAACTGGGGGGTGACCCACCTCTTGGCATCGACAGACACGAGACAGAGACATGAGTTATATTCAACTGGTTCCGTTTTTATTGGCCGCCCTTCTGACGACCAGCACAGTTCTTGACAGGAGATATTACACTGTTCTCTTGTTCACAGGCCCGAGTACCTTCATTTCTTGACTAACACCATCGTGGTTTCCTTCGTCGTTCTTTCCACCGTGGCTGCCCTAGGCAAATCCACCACGGCGTTTCACCCTCCAAAGTACACCGTCGTCTGGTACTCACAGACTGTCTCTGTCTACGACCACTATCCTATAGGGTCACCCCCGTGACCGTCTCCATCGTCAGTTACTCTCTGTAGGGGTATTCGACTTTTCTCCCTACAGCAGGTCCGCCTCTCTAGTGAGCTCCCTGGGCTGACTGAAGCTTCTAGAAGCTTACCTCAGGATTTATGCTCTCAGCCCAGGTAGCCCCGCCCACTGTCACCTGACAGTTACCTCTGACCAATTAGAGTGACCTTGACCTCTGGCAGTTATGTAACACTCTCATGGCAGTTACATAACCACCCTTTACAAGCTCCTCACTGCCATCTAATGGTCACTCTCAATATGGCACCCTTTCCCTTGATCTGAGTGCCTCTGTCAGGTCAACCTCCCCACATTCTCCCTTCCTTTGACCATTGTCGTCCTCGACAATCTTGTCCTGGGGTGAAAGTGGTGTCCGAAATCTGCACTGTCATAGTCGGCGGCTGGGTCACACAGACCCTCTGTCACCCAGACTCCTAGTCACACAGACCCCTTTGTCACACAGACTCCTGGTCACACAGACCCTTATGTCACACAGACCCTTGGTCACACAGACCCCTTTGTCACACAGACCCCTTTGTCACACAGACTCATGGTCACACAGACCCTTGGTCACACAGACCCCTGTGTCACACAGACTCTTGGTCACACATACCCCATTGTCACACAGACTCCTGGTCACACAGGCCCTTGGGCACACACACTTGGTCACACAGACCCCTTTGTCATGTACCCGGTCTGTCAGTCTCCTTCTTGTCCCATCGTCCTGTCATCTTGGACAAGTCATGGTCGTCATGCTCTCCATACCCGGGACCTGCTGAATATACATTTTCTTGTTTAAAATAAATAACACTTTAACATTTCAAATTCACTAAACAGTTTTCCACATTTGTTGCAATACGTTTTTTATCAAAACAGAGCTCTCTTTTTTTTTTTTTTAACACAACTACACACACAAAAAAAAAACATGTCAACCAGATTAGGACAGGGATGCCCCCTTCCTTTAAATATAACACTCTCATTAGGCATCCCTGATGCACCAGGAGGATATGTTTCCAGGCAAGATGGAATGCTCCCTTCCAACACTCTGCCAACATGTGCCTTTCTGAACGTCTCCTTTATAGCGCCTATTTGGATGAAGTACTCCCAGTACTGAGTTACACTGGAGTGCCTCCTGACAGATGTTCCCAAGAACCTTACTTGTATGACAGACAGCTGTAGCCTGCTTCGGGGACTCCTTTCTCCTGAGTCCCGGCTCTCTATCCATGTTGCTGTTGTGCCCCAAGTCTTAGATGGGAGTAGTGCATTTACAGCCCACTTAGAACTTCAAGGCAGCGTTCTCTCTCTCTAACTCACGTCCTCTATGTTCCCTTTTCTCCTTCGTTCCGTACTTGTCTCTCTTTCTTAAGGAAACTTTGGTTTCAAGTCTTTGTCTTTCTCCTTCTTTCCTTTCCCGTGCCAGCTGGCTCAGATCACTGAGGCAGCTGCAGCACTCCTTCCTCCATCCCTCTTCCAGGGATCCTCACTCCTCTCTGAGTGACTTCCTAACCGACTGACCTCCTGTCAGACTGACCTGTCATCCTACACTTTCCCACTCTTTTATATACTCTCAACTCCACCCACCTCCCAACACGTCTCGTGTTCCAAGCAGGGAACCACCAAAGGTGCTCTGCTACCCTCTGAGCATGGAGCCGCAATGTGGATTTGCTGAACTACCGTCTGGTGTGGGATGCAGGTGTTGGAGTGTGGATAGGAGCTCCCACCTTACCTGGATGGTGGGGCACTACACCTTGGGAGAAAGTGCAGTACCTCTGTGGCGACTGAGCCTCAGGGGCGCCACATACCCCCCCGTTAAACACAGCACGTCCGTAGGCTGCAAGGTAAACAAAGTTGACAGCAAAGAAAGATACAAAAATTTTGTAATGCAGAACAAACATTTCTTATACTAAACTTCCTAGTATAGGAGGTGCTCATTCTTTAATGTTGCAAACAGTCCTTAATTAACTACCTAAAGTTTTTAATTTTAAGTGCAATTCTCAATTCAAAGTGCTATTCTCTGTTACTCACTATCACTTCAGTATTCTTTATTAACACATTTCTTTTTATGTCTTGTGCATATTTTCCACTTTTCACTCTGCACCTTCAATCCTCCAATTCTTTATTCTCTTTATTCTTTATTCAATTCTTTTATCTCTGTGTCAAAACATTCCTAATTTTCCGTAAAAGCCATTTCTCAGTTACCAATACTCTTATATAACACATTATCAAATACTTCACATTTAAAACATTCAACAATTCTTGAAAGTGCTGGACACCACTCCCAGCCGGGATCTCTTGCAGTGTCCTTTGATTGGAATCAGGTTCCAAATGAGGTAGACATCATCTTCGAAAAGTGTCCTTATGTAAAACATTATCTTTGCAAAGTGTCCTATGTAAACATTATCTTTGCAAAGTGTCCTATGTAAAACCAAGAGAGAGCACCTAAAGAGGTGCAAACTATTTACAAGAGAGTTTGTGATACACTCCAAGATCATGATCACTGTAGTTCAATTGTAGAGGCTGCCAATAAAACTGGGCAACACGGGAAAACACAAAACATGATAACCAAAAATAGAAGGCACAACTGGTGCAAATAAACCTTCCTGGGTAGCAAAAGTGGCTTATTTATTTTGAGTGGTGATCCCCTCGTGGGGTTCTGGAACTGGAACCGCTACCAGGGGTGATACTTGGGGTTCTGCAGGGGTTGCAGCCGGTTCAGCCAGAGCGGTAGCGGGTACCGATAGGTGTTGTTCTGCGATTGCAGGTGGTACCACAGCGAGTGATACTACAGCCGGTTGTTGCGGGTATTGGGCAATTTGATGGCCAGCACATGAGGTCGGCACGATCACTAGACCGTTTCTGTTTGCGGGTGTGGCTCCTAATACCAGGACCATGGTAGGGGCGGTCATTCATACCTGCTACCTCCCGGCAATGTTCCGGCTCCTGCGGAGGCACAGGATGACGAATGATGGCGGCCGCAACCCCCGGGGTTGTCTGTCGTACGGCCGGAGACTGCATCCGTCCCGACTCAGGACCAGGACAGGCCGGTAGGAGCCTGCGCAGCCGCGCCGGCTTTGGGCTGGGACTCCGCTCCCATCCCACAGTCTCCAGGGCTCTCATGTACCTTCTCCTGGCAGGCCGCGTCCAGTGACAACACCGGCCTGGAGGCCGCGGCGGGCGCGGTACAGGGCGTTGAGGCGGCTGTATGCTCCGCGAGCGCTGCCTGGGGGAGCGTGGCTTCCCCCCGCCATTCTCTTCTGGCCTCCGCACTCCCTCCATCATGGCGTTCTGGCGTTCTTCTTCCTGCCTCAAGCCCCGTTCCCACCACTGGCTTCTTCTGCCCCTCCTTCTTGGGACGGCGTCTTCTTCCAGCGCCTCCATACCAAGCCAGTATACGAACCCCTCGGGGGGTGGGCCATGTTGCTGTCACATAGTAATTCGGGCAGGGAAGGCTCAAGACTGTTCGCGGTCTTTTCCTAGGACCTCCCATCTCTTCACGCCCTTCTTCTCCGCACCAGTGGCCATTTTTAATGTTCATGTTAGTCTATTAAATTGGGTCTTCTGCACATTCTCAAAAGATTTAAGTCCAAGGCACACAGAACCCGATGTTATCAGGTCTCGTCATCCTGTTCGTGACGCCAAAATTGGGTCGCCCTACCAGGGTTGTGGGGTACTCGGTACCGGGCCGGTGTCATGGGGATGTGTCACAGCAGCAGTGACCCGGTCTGTGGCCATGAGCGCCCAATGGAGTTTATGTAATGGTTTGAATGAATAGTTCGTGATGCCACCTGTGGTGTTCGGCAAGTGAGGTGTTAGGCCGACGCTGCATGCAGATCCTCTTGGACTGATGGTGTGTGACAGCATAGATGGTGCAGCTCCCCACAGGAGGAGCTGTAGTCCCAGGGCAGTGTAGATATGATGTTGAAGGAGAGGCACAAGCAGTGTCGGACTGGGGTGCCAAGGGTCCACCAGTAGCATGGACTTTGGGGGGCCCACTTTTCACCTGCATACAAATATTACGCTACCCTCAATCACAAATTTACCTATATTTCTACAGAAATAATAAGCTGGGTAGTTTGGTTAATGAATGAGGAGATGCTGCTTTTTTCTGTACAGAGTGAATCAAGTGAATTATGCCAAGTACTGACCATACAATGGGGGTGGGGACCAGCTCTGCACAGGGGCCCACCGGGGGATTCCACTGTTCCCCTATGGGCCAGTCCGAGCCTGGGCACAAGCGATGTAGAAACTGGTACCCAGATGTAGCAGTGCTGGTTGTGTTGGCGTGAGAATAAGTGGAGGACACCAAGGCTTGTAGTTCCAAAGCTTTATTCACAGTCTGTAGTGCACACAGGTGCCTGCCTCCGTACTGTGTCCTCCAGGTCAGAGACTCAGTCAACCTCCAGGCAAGATAGAATGCTCCCTTCCAACACTCCGCCAACATGTGCCTTTCTGAACGTCTCCTTTATAGCGCCTATTTGGATGAAGTATTCCCAGTACTGAGTTACACTGGAGTGCCTCCTGACAGATGTTCCCAAGAACCTTACTTGTATGACAGACAGCTGTAGCCTGCTTCGGGGACTCCTTTCTCCTGAGTCCCGACTCTCTATCCATGTTGCTGTTGTGCCCCAAGTCTTAGATGGGAGTAGTGCATTTACAGCCCACTACTCCACCGGTGTCTGCTGCAGAACCATTAGTGTTCATACAACCTCGGGGACCGGGCCCCGGCCTTGCGCTTAGAACTTCTAGGCAGGGTTCTCGCTCTCTAACCCACGTCCTCTATGTTCCCTTTTCTCCTTCGTTCCATACTTGTCTCTCTTTCTTATGGAAGCTTTGGTTTCAAGTCTTTGTCTTTCTCCTTCTTTCCTTTCCTGTGCCAGCTGGCTCAGATCACTGAGGCAGCTGCAGCACTCCTTCCTCCATCCCTCTTCCAGGGATCCTCACTCCTCTCTGAGTGACTTCCTAACTGACTGACCTCCTGTCAGACTGACCTGTCATCCTACACTTTCCCACTCTTTTATATACTCTCAACTCCACCCATCTCCCAGCACGTCTCGTGTTCCAAGCAGGGAACCACCAAAGGTGCTCTGCTACCCGCTGAGCATGGAGCCGCAATGTGGCTTTGCTGAACTACCGTTTGGTGTGGGATGCAGGTGTTGGAGTGTGGTTAGGAGCTCCCACCTTACCTGGATGGTGGGGCACTACACCTTGGGAGAAGGTGCAGTACCTCTGTGGCGACTGAGCCTCAGGGGCGCCACACATGGAGCGTGGTGATGAGGCTGGGCTGGAGTGCTGCCGGTGGGACCGGTGACACGCTCACCTTCACAGCTGCCGCGGCTCCCTGCAGGCTTTCCCACTGCTCCTTTTTCAGCCATTGATCTTCACCCCGCCGTCCGACAGGGCCGGCCTCCAGGCCCGACAGCTCCGTGGAGAAACTCACTGGGCAGGTCTCCAATTCTTGGTGCCACCGCCATTCCTGGCGTCCGATACCCCGACAGCTACAGCGTCTCATGCCGTCCGAGGTCCAGTAGCTGAATGGCGCCATACAGCCGCAGCAGGTCTCTCCACGTGGGCCACTCCCGTTCTTGGAGGGTGCGGCAGTGGGCTTCTCCACCCATCTTCCAGGGTCCAACATGAGGGAACAGTTCTCTTCAGATGAACACCACTCCCCCCAGGGGTGGATTTGATAAAGCACCGGGTCAGTCCGTACAATCAGCAATGCCTGTATCTCTCTTTTTGGACACCAAATCACCATAGCCATTTCTTTGACAGCCAGCAATCCTCAGTCCAGTTTTTTTTTTTATTTGTAATCCACAGGGAACAGCAACCAAACTATTCTTCACCCCACACAACTTGGGGGCGTTTGTTTCTTGATGGCAGGCTTGCCACTGAAGATGTTGTATTGGTGGCGGCTATCCTGCCGACTATGCCAAATGTAGTGGTAGGGCTGAAGGAGGGCGTGCTGTGGTGCTGCTGTGAATTTTGACGTTGATACTGATAGACGGGGAAGGTGTGCTGTTCCCACAGAACTGGGGGGTGACCCACCTCTTGGCGTCGACAGACACGAGACAAAGACAAGAGTTATATTCAACAGGTTCCGCTTTTATTAGCCGCCCTTCTGACGACCAGCACAGTTCTTGACAGGAGATATTACACTGCTCTCTTGTTCACAGGCCCGAGTACCGTCACTTCTTGACTAACACCGTCGTGGTGTCCTTCGTGGTTCTTTCCACCATGGCTGCCCTAGGCAAATCCACCACGGCGTTTCACCCTCCAAAGTACACCGTCGTCTGGTACTCACAGACCGTCTGCGACCACTATCCTTTAGGGTCACCTAGGGCTGCCACTAGGAATTTCAGGGCCCCATACTGGCAAAATTTTCAGGGCCCCCTTTAGACTCCGCCCAGGCTCCATCCAGCCCTGCCTCCAGCCCTCGAACTGTCCACAGTCCCACCGCTCTCTTGGAAAAACTCCACTTCTCACCTATCACACATTAACAGTTCCCATCACCAGGTCACACATATAGCCAGCAGCTTTTGCTTTGGCCTAAAGATTGTTTTAAGCCGCCACCATAACAGGGTAGACACTTTTGGCCAGGCCCTACTCTACTGTAACCTATTAAATATTTGTTAAAATATGCAATACAATTTAGGTATATTTTTATTTATTTTCAATTTTTTAAAATGACCAATAATATCACATACAAGGAACAAATACCACCGCACCATGTCCAGACCACAACTTACCACCACATACAAGGAACAAATACCGCTACACCATGTCCAGACCACATATTACCACCACATAGTGACTTATAATAAGACATACAAGGAACAAATACCGCCATACCATGACCAGACCACATATTACTACCATAGTGACCGAATAATATCACATACAAGGAACAAATACCACCGCACCATGAACAGACCGCAAATTACCACCACAAAGTGACCAAATAATAGAATATACAAGGGACAAATACCACTGCACCACGCCCAGACCACATATTACCACCACATCTTTCATCCAGCACAGATCGCCATCACGTCTTCCAGCCAGGACTCGTCTCTGCAGGAAATAACACAGTTATCTAGAGCTCCGCTTGCAGAACACATTACTTATTTTTTCCCAACTTCTACATTACACCACATGAAGAAAAAAAGGCGACATAGTATCACTCTACACAGTAACAGGACCGCCCCCCCATTTACAACAGTATCCTCAAGAAAATAAAATAAATACATCACTGCAGTAATAATATCCCTTAATTAGCCCCTATGGTAATAATATCCCTCATCCTGACCCCCATGTGTCTCATTCCTGGCTTCAGCCATATGTTCTCCCATCCTACCCTCATCAGTATCCATTCTGCCCCATATGATCTCCCCTCCTGACCAATCTGTCTAAATCGTATCCATCCTGCCCCATGACCCTGCCCCATCTGTCTCCAATCATGCCCGGTGTCACACATTCTGCCCCCTCCGGTGTCTCACTGTCACATTCTGCCCCCTCCTGTCTCACTGTCACATTCTGCTCCCTCCTGTGTCTCACTGTCACATTCTGCCCCCTCCTGTGTCTCACTGTCACATTCTGCCCCCTCCTGTGTCTCACTGTCACATTCTGCCCCCTCCTGTGCCTCACTGTCACATTCTGCCCCCTCCTGTGTCTCACTGTCACATTCTGCCCCCTCCTGTGTCTCACTGTCACATTCTGCCCCCATGTCCAGCATTCTGCCCCAGTGTCTGGCATTCTACCCGCAGCGTCCAGCATTCTGCCCGCAGCGTCCAGCATTCTGCCCCAGCTCACAGCCTGCCCCCATGTCCAGCATTCTGCCCCCAGCGTCCAGCATTCTGCCTCAGTCTCCAGCATTCTGCCCAGCTTCGAGCATTCTGCCCCATGTCCAGAATTCTGCCCCAGCATCCAGCATTCTTCTGCCCCATGTCCAGCATTCTGCCCCATCTCACAGTCTGCCCTCATATCCAGCATTCTGCCCCCAGCATCCAGCATTCTGTCCCCAGCGTCCAGCATTCTGCCCCATGTCCATTCTGCCCCCAGTGTCCAGCATTATGCCCCATGTCCAGCATTCTGCCCCCAGCATCCAGCATTCTGCCCCATGTCCATTCTGCCCCCAGTGTCTAGCATTATGACCCATGTCCAGCATTCTGCCCCAGCATCCAGCATTCTACCCCATGTCCATTCTGCCCCCAGCATTCTGCCCCATGTCCAGCATTCTGCCCCCAGCGTCCAGCATTCTGCCCCCAGCATTCTGCCCCCAGTGTCCAGCATTCTGCCCCCAGCATTCTGCCCCCAGAGTCCAGCATTCTGCCCCCAGCATTCTGCCTCCAGCATTCTGCCCTGGGCTCCCTGGATAGCCGCTCTCAAAAAAAAAAAAAAAAAAAAATTCTTCTTACCTTGTTATCTAGCTGTGCTCCAGCGGCAAGGCTCCCTTCCTCTCCCAGTCCCACGTGGCACACTGACTGAATGAGGAAGTGGAGGAGCAGAGCAGTGTGTGACGTCAGGTGAGGGCAGAGCTGTGGCTGCCGGACCATTGTGCAGGGGGGGGATTTCGGCGCTGGCTGAACCATGGTGCGGGGGGGGCTGCCCAAGGGGCCCGGGGGGCCCAGCAGGCGCTGAGTCTGAATTTAAAATAAAGCTGCAGAAGCCTGAATAAAATGTAGGGGGCCCCAGCGCGGATCGGGCTGCCAGCGTGGTCGAGCCCCCCTAATCACCGGGCCCCATACACATGTAAGGCCTGTCATGCCCTGATGGCGGCGCTGGGGTCACCCCCCGTGACCGTCTCCACCGTCAGTTACTCTCTGTAGGGGTATTCCACTTTTCTCCCTACAGCAGGTCATCCTCTCTAGTGAGCTCCCTGGGCTGACTTAGGCCTGCTTCACACTTCAGTTTTTTGTTGTCAGTCAAAATCCGCCAAAACGCCAGAAAGCGGATCCGTTCATAACTGATGCAAACGGATGCCAGCGGACCGTTTTTATGACGGATCCGTTTGCAGAAGAAATTTTAAAGGAAGAGAGAGAGAATGTATGTATGTATGTCAGGGTTAAGTTTCTTCCTGACATCATTCCTCCGGGCAGGCGCAGTAGAAAAATGCGGATCCTTCAGGCCAAAAAACGTTACATGCTCCTTCCAGGCATGTTTGCGGATGCCATAGAAATGGCGGATCCACAAAAAAACGTATATAATGGATGGCCATCCGTCAAGATCCGCCAGTAATGAAAGTCAATGGGAGAAAAAACGGATCCGCCCAAAAAAATGGCGGATCCGTTTTATTAGGAAAACGGCGGATCTTGACTGATGGCAAAAAACTGAAGTGTGAAACAGGCCTTAAGCTTCTAGAAGCTTACCTCAGGATTTATACTCTCAGCCCAGGTAGCCCCGCCCACTGTCACCTGACAGTCACCTCTGACCAATGAGAGTGACCTTGACCTCTGGCAGTTATGTAACACTCTCATGGCAGTTACATAACCACCCTTTACAAGCTCCTCACTGCCATCTAATGGTCACTCTCAATATGGCACCCTTTCCCTTGATCTGAGTGCCTCTGTCAGGTCAACCTCCCCACAGTAAGTTGAGAGACTGCTTGGTTTGTACAACCAGCAGTGGAGTGTCTTCTCCCAGGAAAACTACAGCAGTGAGGGATTATGCCAGAACGAGCACTTGCTTCACACAGGATTCAAGCTGCATGTTGCTGGGGCAGAAACACTGGAAGTTTCAGAATCTGGGAAACCTTTGTCCCTGAAGGGATTAGAACAGCAGGAAGTTTACACTCAATCACAGCAGAGAGATAACTTCCATCGTGCAGAGCAGACTGTAAATCTGGTGAGAGAATTGTATTTTATCCTTTGAACTGCATCTGGACTTGAGTAAATGATAAAGTAACTTTTCTTGTCTCCTGCCTTGTTACTCCGTGCCATCTACTCCCATCACTATCTCTGGGTGACTAGCCCTAGTTGGAGGGGGTTTACACACCTGCACTGCTATCACCATCTATCCCCCAGAGATCATCTGCAGTACCGGCTATCTTACAGTCAAACACTCCAACTGGCGTCACAGACTCTTTTTCAAATTTCTTTTATTTTTTACCCATCATACATATCCTCCATCCCATAGTCCAGTGCCCATATACCCATCATACATATCCTCGATTCCATAGGCCCGTGCCCATATACCCATCATACATATTCGCCATCCCATAGTCGAGTGCCCATATACCCATCACACATCCTCCATCCCATAGTCCCATGCCCATATACCCATTATACATATTCTCCATCCCATAGTCGAGTGCCCATATACCCATCACACATCCTTCATCTCATAGTCCAATGCCCATATACCCATCACACATCCTCCATCCCATAGTCCCGTGCCCATATACCCATCATACATATCCGCCATCTCATAGTCCCATGCCCATATACCCATCACACATCCTCCATCCCATAGTCCCGTGCCCATATACCCATCACACATCCTCCATCCCATAGTCCCGTGCCCATATACCAATCAAACATATCCTCCATCCCATAGTCAAGTGCCCATATACCCATCACACATCCTCCATCCCATAGTCCTGTGCCCATATACCTGTCATACATATCCGCCATCCCATAGTCCTGTGCCCATATACCTGTCATACATATCCTCCATCCCATAGTCGAGTGCCCATATACCCATCACACATCCTTCATCTCATAGTCCCGTGCCCATATACCCATCACACATCCTCCATCCCATAGTCCCGTGCCCATATACCAATCAAACATATCCTCCATCCCATAGTCAAGTGCCCATATACCCATCACACATCCTCCATCCCATAGTCCTGTGCCCATATACCTGTCATACATATCCGCCATCCCATAGCCCTGTGCCCATATACCTGTCATACATATCCTCCATCCCATAGTCCAGTGCCCATATACCCATCACACATCCTCCATCGCATAGTCAACCATTATGACATCATAATAAGCGGCGGGGCTTGCAACCTATGTTGGCAACCATTGTGACATCATAATGAGGGGCGGGGCTTGATTCGCACACACTGTTTCCCCAGTATGCAAATAGGGGCATTATGACATCATAATGAGGGGCGGGGCTTGACGCGCACACACTTTTTCCCCAGTATGTAGATAGGGGCAAAATTGTTTGGTGAATTGGAACGCGCGGGGTTAAAATTTCGCCTCACAACATAGCTTAGGACGCTCTCGGGGTCCAGACGTGTGACTGTGCCAAATTTTGTGGCTGTAGCTGCGACGGTGCGGATGCCAATCCCGGACATACACACATACATACATACATACATACATACATACACACATACATACACACATACATACATACATACATACACACTTTGAGCTTTATATATTAGATAACATCACAGCCGGAGGACATAGACTGATGTGAGGGAATTAGTAGAATTCAGTAGTGTGGCAGCTCCAAGGTTAAGGTGGGGGAATTTCTCCAGACCCCCATACACATAGGCATATGCTTTCTATAAGGGAGGGAAGAAACAGCGGATAGACATCTCTAGTACCAGTGAGAGCAGAAGGTGGAGAGTTGTATCTGGAGACACAAGGAAAAGCATCCCAAAAATTGTCCCCGAGACCCTGACAAATGTCTCGTGTCCCTTCCCTTGTATATGGGGGCACCACATAACGAGCTCCTTGTAAATTTCTCAGTCTGTCACCACTGTAGCTGTTCTGTCCCCACTTAATGGCGATTAAAGGTATGCAGACATGTAAGTGAGAGAAGTTCCTACCTTTGTGTATCCAATAAGCGAGGCAGACATGACCCTTAGCAGCTTCTCAGATAAGCATACACGCGTTGTGATGAAGAACAATGTTGGTTTATTCTGTAGATAACGATTCAAACATTACACTGAGTCTCTTGCATGGAGCTTGTCTCTGGAGTCGCTACTTGCGGGTCAAAAGACTTTGCTTCCTCAGCTCATGAGGGAGAACAGTTCTCTCAGGTAAGATGTCTGCCGATGACTGAGCAAACAGGAAGAGAAGAGGCTGAAGAGAAGCCCCTCCCCATAGGCTGAACAAGGAAAGACCGAGGAACTAAATGGTCTGGCCAGTAGATGGCAGCAGAGACAAGCGAAAAAGCATAAATACATTTCTTTAACTAGAAACATGCATGGAACAGCACACTCCCCGTCTGGAATTCACTATGGGGATTCCACTATTGTCCATAATAATAATAAACCTAAAAGAAAGGGCATGTTAAATGCAACAATTAAAGTTCAAAAAATCAGAAAAACGGCCAAACTTCGGGTGCAGAACGCTCATCCCGTAGTGGCGCTCTCGATAGGCAGTAAGAGGACGAGTTCATGGATTGGCCTCGCAAAGATCTTCGTCTCACCCTTCCTAAAGACCCTCAGCTCCACCTTCCGCACGTTGCCGTCCTGGCTAGGCAGTGTCCTGGTAACAAGTCCCAGAGGCCAGTCAGTCCTTTCATGATGATGACGGATCAGTAAGACTGTAACGTGGTGTTTGTTGGGAATGATGAGAGGATTTTGCTCTGCGACACCAAAACGAGCCTGGCTTAAACGACCGCCAACCCTCAGTAAGCCGAAGCTGTCCATTACTGGGTTTAAATTGGTGAGGGGGCTTCTTAATGGAATCTGCTGTTTGTTATTTAAGCACTTCCATTCGGTAGCGAATTCGCTCTGTTGGAGGTGGCGTATAATGAGGGACTCACTACGGGAGATGTCCTCAGCAGAAAGAGGTCTGTGGCATACATGCCAGCGATGACAGTCCTTGTCTTTAAAGTCTGCACGATAACATCTGGCGATGTGCACTAACCTGGCAACAGTCCTGACGAGTCTTAACCAGCTGGAGAAACGTTCAAAACGTTGGCAGCCGAGGTTGGATGTTTTCTCAGCACTGGTGGTCAGGGTATGGACCTCAGTTCGGACATCTGGATCGTTGTCTGGATCTAGGATGCTGAAGTCTTCCTGGACACCTTCTTCTGACTGTCTCAGCAGGAACTCTGGACCTGTAAGCCAAGAAGAGTTAACGAAAGAAGATATAGACATGGGTCTGGTTGCAAGATCTGCTGGATTCAGCTCCGATGGTACGTAACGCCATTGTTCCGGTTTGGAGGATCTCCTGATCCTTTCGATGCGGTTACTGACATACACGTAGAATCGTCTCGATGTATTGTAGATGTAACCCAAAACGACCTTGCTGTCGGTGTAGAATTGGACCTCATCTATTTCGATACACAGTTCTTGTAGTATGAAGTCAGCAATTTCCACTGCCAAGACGGCTCCACAGAGTTCGAGTCTGGGGATGGTGTGGTCGGGCTTCGGGGCTAGCTTCGCCTTGCCGAACACCAATCCGACGTAGCTTTGCCCGCTGGCGTCCATCACCTTCAGGTATGCAACCGCCGCTATGGCTTCTGTGGAGGCGTCTGAAAAGACGTGGAGTTCTTTCCTTCCGCTAGAGGCAAGGGAGATTTTGGTGTAGCATCTCGGGATGTGAATATTGTTCAATCCGCACAACGACTGTTTCCAAGTTTCCCATTTTTTCTCCTTGTCGGAGGGGAGCGGGGTATCCCAATCCTTGACAGTTTCAGTTAGTTGTCTCAACAAGGATTTGCCTTGTATGGTGATGGGCGCCACGAACCCCAGCGGGTCAAATAAGCTGTTCACTATGGAGAGGACACCACGTTTTGTGAACGGTTTGTCCGAGCAATTCACTTGAAACCCGAAGGAGTCGGCTGCGAGATCCCATCTGATGCCTAGGCTCCTCTGCACGGGTGGGCTGTCTAGCCCCAAGTCAATGTCCTTGAATCCAGGGGCGTGATCACCCGAATCAAAGGCTCTCATTACGGTCGGGCTGTTTGAAGCGATTTTATGAAGCCTGAGCCTTGCCTGGGCCAGCATACCTTGGGTCCTCTTGAGCAAATCAATGGCTGCTTCTTCAGTGGGCAGTGATTTGAGCCCGTCGTCTACATAGAAGTCTCTTTCAACGAAGTCTCTTGCATCTGTGCCATACTCAGACTCTCCCTCTGATGCGGTCCTTCGGAGACCGTAGGTTGCTACTGCGGGTGAAGGGCTGTTCCCGAAGACATGGACTCTCATTCGGCATTCCACCATCTCTTTGTTGGTGTCGTTGTCCTTGAACCACAGGAATCTGAGGAAGTTCCGGTGGTCCTCCCTGACTAGGAAACAGTGGAACATCTGTTCGATATCGGCAGTGATGGCGACGAGTTCTTTCCTGAACCTCAGCAACACTCCTACTAAGTTGTTCGTCAGGTTGGGACCTGTGAGGAGGACATCGTTGAGTGATATGCCTCCATGTTTGGCGCTGGAGTCAAAGACAACCCTGATTTGGTTCGGTTTCCGTGGGTGGTAGACACCAAATGAAGGTAGATACCAGCACTCTTCGTTCTTCTTCACGGGAGGAGCGGGTTCCGCGTGGTTGTTGCGAAATATTCTGTCCATAAAGGCGACAATATGCTCCCTCATTTCAGGTTTGTGGTTCATTGAACGTTGAAGAGAGTTGAATCTGTTCTGAGCTTGGTCTCGGTTGTTTGGCAGTCTTACCCTGGTGGATCGGAAGGGTAATGGAGAGACCCAGTGGTCGGTTTTGTCCTTAGAGAACTCACGGTCCATTATGTCGATGAATTCTCTGTCCTCCACTGACAAGGCTACTTTATCGTCGTCCTTGGTGATGTGAAAGACTGATCTTCCCAAGTTGTCGGTACGCAGAGAAGAAGCGATGTCAGGCAGCTGTATTGAGTCTGGGGGCTTCTCTTTCACTTCATAGTGATGAGGACATGGCCTTAGGCAGGTTGTGCGTCCGTCTCCATGGACGTAGGTCCTGAAGGAGTCGATTTCTGATCGATCAACGCACACGTTTCCTATGACTACCCATCCGAGGTCCAGTCTCTGGGCGTATGGTGCGTAGTCAGGTCCGTTGCACTGTTGTCGCACCTTGTGTACCCTCAGGTTGTCTCTGCCGAGCAGGAGTAGAATCTCCGCGTTGTTGTCCATAGGTGGGATGACGCTTGCGAGGTGCTTCAGGTGCGGCTGATGAAGTACAGCTTCTGGGGTAGGAATTTCACTCCTATGGCTGGGTATTTGGTCACATTCAACTAGCGTTGGCAGAGGTATTTCAGTCTTCCCGTTGATAGGAGAAGCGATGAATCCCTGGGCTCTTCTGCCGCTAGTCTCTATGCGGCCTGAGCAGGTGTTCAAGGTGTAGGGCTCTGATGGTCCACTAATTCCGAAGGCTTCAAAGAATTTGGCTCCTGCCAGGGACCGGTTGCTTTGGTCGTCTATGATGGCATACACCTTCATTGCCTTTTCTGGATGTCCTTCGGGGTAAACCTTGATGAGGCATATTCGGGCGCAACATTTCTCCATGCGGCCCTCTCCACATACTTCTGAGCATGAGCAGGAGACAGTTGTGGCGGTGTCGGTCTGATTCTGTGGCTCCCCGCCATGACTTGGAGCGGGAGCAGTGGTGACTGCAGCCGGTGTGTCTCTAGCTATTCGGGTTGAGTGCATGGCTGAAACATGCTTTTCGCTGTGGCACTCCCCACACTTGACTGTGGATTTGCAGTCCTTGGCCATGTGCTCAAGTGATGCGCAGCATTTGAAGCAAACCCCGAGCTCTGTGAGGATCTCCTTGCGCTCCTGTAGGGTTTTGGATCTAAACCCTTTGCACTTGGTCAACGAGTGTGGCTTCTTGTGGATGGGACATTCACGATTAAAGGATTTATCTCGTGATGAGACGATGTTCTGTTCGTCTGTGGGCGTTGCAGGTGACGGTAGCTCGGTCTTCCTAACGCTCACAGCTCTCTTAGTGTCTCTGCGTTTGTATGTGGTGTTTTCATACCTTGGCGCAGGAGTTGGTGCGGCTGTCGAAGCGTTGGACTCTAGGAAGTCGAGGCTGGGGTCATTCCTCATCTGGGCCTGTTCATCGATGAACCTGCAGAAGTGGATGAATGGAGGGAAGGTAACGTCGTTCACTCTTTTGTATCTTGATACTGACATTGCCCACTTTTCCTGCAGGCTGTATGGCAGCTTCACCACGATCGGGTTTACTCCATGGGCTGAATCCAGATAGCACAGCCCAGACAGACGAGGGTCTCTTTTGGCGAGCTCCAGCTCCATTAGCAGGTCACTTAGGTCTTGCAGCTTGTGGACGTCTTTAAGGTTGATCTTTTGGAAATCCTGCAGTCTCTTGAATAGGGCTTTCTCTATTGCCTCTGCGCTGCCAAAGGTGCGTTCCAGCCTTTGCCATGCGGCAGCGAGACCTGCTTCTGCTTGTCCCACGTGGACCGCTCTGAGGCTCCTGACGCGGGTTGAAGAGCTTGGACCTAACCACTTTATCAGGAGGTCAAGTTCCTGTTCTTCAGTTAGGTTGAGATTGGCGATGGCTGCCTTAAAGGTTGCTTTCCAGGCCCTGTAGCTCTCTGCACGATCATCAAACTTCGTAAGACTGGTGTTGATTAGCTCTCTGCTCACCATGAACCTGGCGAACTCGGACATATCCGACTTCTCACCACTCGTTGCCACGACGACTCGTGATGCCCCTGGGGCGTATGGGCCGCCTGGTGTGAATGGATGAGCTGTTCCCGGATAGAATGATGTTGCTGCAGGGTTGAGCTGTGGTTTAGCCCTTGAAGAATCTGACGAATACCGCTTGAGCTGTAAAGGTGGGTCAGGAAACACTTGGTTGCCATCTTGTAGTGACTGTGTTTGAGAAGGTATCTCTGGGAGTACGTTGGAGGTTTTGGTGTCGTCGACTTGGACGGTACTGTAGACCGGGGTTGCTACAGGTAGCTGGTTTAGTACATAGTCTTTCGTGCGATTGACTGGATCGTCTGATTCCAGTGGTGGCAAGTTAGCTGCATCAGGACCTTGGATCAACGCCTGCTCAAGTAGTCTCACTTTAGCTAGTGCGACCTCCTCTTCCATCTGTGACCGAAGAATCTTCAGCTGAGCCTCCGCTTCTGCTTCTGCTCTCTTGGCTTCCACTTCTGCCCTTTTTGCTTCCACTTCTGCCCTTTTTGCTTCCACTTCTGCCCTTTTTGCTTCCATGTCTGCTTCTGCCCTTTTTGCCTCTGCCTTAGCTTCTCTCTCAGTGAAAGAACGTCTCACTCTGCTTTCCTCTGCCTTTATGCGGGCCTCTAGTATCCTGTCGCTCATGGTTGAACTTCTTGAGGACGATGCCCTGGATGACCGAGAGGAACGTTTAGATGAGGTCGTTCGGTGTGACCTGGTTTCTTGCAGGTGAGAGATACGGTGTTCAGCCTTGTTTATGGCATGTTGGACCTTGGCGTCTCTCTCCTTGTCCGTCTCTAGCGCCTCACTGAGGTCTGGAAGAGCTTCATCAGAATTAAAATCTTTTAGAAGAGCGATGTACTTTGCTGATAGTCTCTTGTACCTTTCACGGGCGGTGTTCAGCCGCTCCATGACGGATTGCAAGCTTGCGGCGTTGCCTGATGAGGATTCGAGTCTTGACATATAAGAGGTGACGCATTCCCACTGTTCTTCCAGGTGATCACATAGCTCATCTTTCTTATTGTGATAGTTTTCAAGCACCTTTATAGTTGGTTTGGCAGAACGTTTTGGTCGGGTGACTTGGTCTGCTTGAGATGTGGGGTCTGCCTCCTGGGCTTCATCGTGGACGGTATCAGGTTGTATTTGCACTGTTTCATCAGTAGGGACCTGTCCGAGGTCTTTTTCGGCCATTTTGAATAAAGGTGTACTGTCTCTTTAAAAAATTCAACTTTTGAATCGGGGTCCGAAAATCGCTGTGCGGCTCTGCGGGAGGTCCCGGATGAGATTCCCAGAGTGGCTTTGGCGAAACTTGGGGGTTCGCGGATCGCTGATGCGCGGTAATGAGGTATGGAGTACTGCAGGCCTTTAGGAGCGATGTGGCCAGAAGGAAACAGCAGGTGCATAGACAGTCCTCATTAACAGTACGAGCAGAGTTATTGCAAGATGTGGCAGGTGGTGGAGCTACTTCTAGGCTTGTCCAGACGTGCACTGCTGGAGGCAGACTGGTGTGCGAGGCTTGTTGCTGGGCAGATTACACATAGGGAGACGGGGCAGATGGAGATCTGTAGCTGGGGTGCTGGGCTATAAGGAGGTTTTCTAGCTGCTTATGAGCTTTAAAAGTAGTCTTCTGACTTGTATGGGCCGGCAAGCTAGTCTTTTGACTGTTCTGTCCCCACTTAATGGCGATTAAAGGTATGCAGACATGTAAGTGAGAGAAGTTCCTACCTTTGTGTATCCAATAAACGAGGCAGACATGACCCTTAGCAGCTTCTCAGATAAGCATACACGCGTTGTGATGAAGAACAATGTTGGTTTATTCCGTAGATAACGATTCAAACATTACACTGAGTCTCTTGCATGGAGCTTGTCTCTGGAGTCGCTACTTGCGGGTCAAAAGACTTTGCTTCCTCAGCTCATGAGGGAGAACAGTTCTCTCAGGTAAGATGTCTGCCGATGACTGAGCAAACAGGAAGAGAAGAGGCTGAAGAGAAGCCCCTCCCCATAGGCTGAACAAGGAAAGACCGAGGAACTAAATGGTCTGGCCAGTAGATGGCAGCAGAGACAAGCGAAAAAACATAAATACATTTCTTTAACTAGAAACATGCATGGAACAGCACAGTAGCCCTCCACCATATATACACACAGGACTCAGTATATAGTGTATATAATATGCACAGAAATCCTTCTCCTATCCTGTACACTGGGTGTAATTCTCAGTATCTGTATTATTCTGTATATACAGTTGCTTGTGAAAGTATTGTACCACCCCCCAACAGCTCCCCACTCTCCTGACATTTTTTGTGTTTTGCATCAGTTCATGTACAGAACATGCCGACAACTGAGAACATCCGTTTTTCCTTTATTTTGTGAAGCAAACAACAAATAGGACAAAATAACTGAAAGCTTCAGTGTCCAAAACTATTCACTCCCCTAAAGTCAGTATTTTGTAGAGCCTCCTATTGTGGCAATTACAGCTACGAGTCTCTTTGGATAAGTCTCTATGAGCTTTCCACATCTTGCCACTGGGATTTTTGCCCATTCCTCAAGGCAAAACTGCTCCAGGTCCTTAGTTAGATGGTTTCCTCAGGTGAACATTGATCTTCATTTCTGACCACAGATTCTCCATTGGATTAAGGTCTGGGCTTTGAGTAGGCCACTCCAAAACATTTCCACGTTTCCCCTTACACCACTCGAGTGTTGCTTTAGCCGTATGCATTGGGGCATTATCTTGTTGGAAGATGAACCTCCATCCCAGTCTCAAATCACTGACAGCCTACAACAGATTTTGCTCAAGAATATCCCTGTATTTCACACCATCCATCTTCCCTTCAACTTAGACCATTTTCCCTGTCCCTGCTGCCGAAAAACATCCCCACATCATGATGATACTACTGCTATGTTTCACAGGGAATGGTGTTCTTGAGGTGATGAGCCATGTTGGTTTGGCAAAAGACAGCATTTACCTTGGTGGCCAAAAAGGTCAATTTTTGTCTCATCTGACCACAGCACCTTCCACAAGATATAATTAGGGAGTCTCCCACATGTCTTTTGACAACCTCAAAACAAGCCTTACAATTTTTGCTTGGAAGTAAAGACTTTTCTGCTCACTCTTCCTTAAAGTCACCTCTATGGAGTGTATGGTTTATTGTGGTCATTTGGACAGATATTCCAGTCTCTGCTTGGGAACTCTGCAGCTCCTTCAGGGTTAACTTTGGTCTCTGTGCTGCTTCTCTTATTAATGCCCTCCTTTCCTGGGCTGACAGTTTTGGTGTGTGACCATCTCTTGGTAAGTTTGTTGTGATACCCTGTTCTTTCCAAACGATGATAATGCATTTGATGGTGCTCCGGGGATCATCAGAGATTGGGATTTTTTTTAGAACTCAAACCTAACTTGTACTTCTCAACAACTTTGCACCTGACTTGTTTGCAGATCGCCTTGATCTTCATGGTGTTGTTTGGAGATCTCCTTGGTATTCATGGTGTTGTTTGGAGATCGCCTTGGTCTTCATGGTGTTGTTTGGAGATCTCCTTGGTATTCATGGTGTTGTTTGGAGATCTTCTTTGTCTTCATGGTGCTGTTTGGAGATCTCCTTGGTCTTCATGGTGTTGTTTGGAGATCGCCTTGGTCTTCATGGTGTTGTTTGGAGATCGCCTTGGTTTTCATGGTGTTGTTTGGAGATCTCCTTGGTGTTCATGGTGTTGTTTGGAGATCTTCTTTGTCTTCATGGTGCTGTTTGGAGATCTCCTTGGTCTTTATGGTGTTATTTGGAGATCTCCTTGGTCTTCATGGTGTTGTTTGGAGATCGCCTTGGTCTTCATAGTGTTGTTTGGAGATCTTCTTTGTCTTCATGGTGCTGTTTGGAGATCTCCTTGGTCTTCATGGTGTTGTTTGGTTAGTGGTGCCACTTGTTAGTGGTGTTGCAACCTCTATGGCCTCTCAGAAAAGGTAAAGTGTACCCCATTCCATGAATATTCATTTTTGTTAAGTATCGGCTCACGTGACTGCCGGCCGCAGCAGGAAGTCTCCGGATGACACTGTGCTCGCTAGAGAGCAATGAATACTCACTGCTTTACGCGCACACAGCCCCAGCGTGCAGAGCATTGAGTATTCCGGCATCTGCCCTTTGGCTTGCGAGCAGCGCATGACGTCCCTGCTATGCATTGCTTACAAGCATAAAGCAGTTGACGCTGCGAGGGAGCACCGGAAAGTTAAGTATAATGGTTTTTTTTTTAATGTTTTCTGATGGGGCCGTGCATACCAGGATCGGGGTGGGTGGGTGCGGGCTAATCATAAAGATGGGGCCATGCATACCAGAAGAGGGGCTTGGGGCCAATCATACCAGAATAAGGAAGCGGCCAATTATACCAGGGTAAAGATGGGACCATGCATACCGGGATGGGGGCCAATCATACCAGGTTAAGGATGGCACCCTGTATGTAAAACCTATGTAAAACCAAGAGAGAGCACCTAAAGAGGTGCAAACTATTTACAAGAGAGTTTGTGATACACTCCAAGATCATGATCACTGTAGTTCAATTGTAGAGACTGCCAATAAAACTGGGCAACACGGGAAAACACAAAACATGATAACCAAAAATAGAAGGCACAACTGGTGCAAATAAACCTTCCTGGGTAGCAAAAGTGGCTTATTTATTTTGAGTGGTGATCCCCTCGTGTGGTTCTGGAACTGGAACCGCTACCAGGGGTGATACTTGGGGTTCTGCAGGGGTTGCAGCCGGTTCAGCCAGAGCGGTAGCGGGTACCGATAGGTGTTGTTCTGCGATTGCAGGTGGTACCACAGCGAGTGATACTACAGCCGGTTGTTGCGGGTATTGGGCAATTTGATGGCCAGCACATGAGGTCGGCACGATCACTAGACCGTTTCTGTTTGCGGGTGTGGCTCCTAATACCAGGACCATGGTAGGGGCGGTCATTCATACCTGCTACCTCCCGGCAATGTTCCCGCTCCTGCGGAGGCACAGGATGGCGAATGATGGCGGCCGCAACCCCCGGGGTTGTCTGTCGTACGGCCGGAGACTGCATCCGTCCCGACTCAGGACCAGGACAGGCCGGTAGGAGCCTGCGCAGCCGCGCCGGCTTTGGGCTGGGACTCCGCTCCCATCCCACAGTCTCCAGGGCTCTCATGTACCTTCTCCTGGCAGGCCGCGTCCAGTGACAACACCGGCCTGGAGGCCGCGGCGGGCGCGGTACAGGGCATTGAGGTGGCTGTATGCTCCGCGAGCGCTGCCTGGGGGAGCGTGGCTTCCCCCCGCCATTCTCTTCTGGCCTCCGCACTCCCTCCATCATGGCGTTCTGGCGTTCTTCTTCCTGCCTCGGCCCCGTTCCCACCACTGGCTTCTTCTGCCCCTCTTTCTTGGGACGGCGTCTTCTTCCAGCGCCTCCATACCAAGCCAGTATACGAACCCCTCGGGGGGTGGGCCATGTTGCTGTCACATAGTAATTCGGGCAGGGAAGGCTCAAGACTGTTCGCGGTCTTTTCCTAGGACCTCCCATCTCTTCACGCCCTTCTTCTCCGCACCAGCGGCCATTTTTAATGTTCATGTTAGTCTATTAAATTGGGTCTTCTGCACATTCTCAAAAGATTTAAGTCCAAGGCACACAGAACCCGATGGTATCAGGTCTCGTCATCCTGTTCGAGACGCCAAAATTGGGTCGGCCTACCAGGGCTGTGGGGTACTCGGTACCGGGCCGGTGTCATGGGGATGTGTCACAGCAGCAGTGACCCGGTCTGTGGCCATGAGCGCCCAATGGAGTTTATGTAATGGTTTGAATGAATAGTTCGTGATGCCACCTGTGGTGTTCGGCAAGTGAGGTGTTAGGCCGACGCTGCATGCAGATCCTCTTGGACTGATGGTGTGTGACAACATAGATGGTGCAGCTCCCCACAGGAGGAGCTGTAGTCCCAGGGCAGTGTAGATATGATGTTGAAGGAGAGGCACAAGCAGTGTCGGACTGGGGTGCCAAGGGTCCACCAGTAACATGGACTTTGGGGGTCCCACTTTTCACCTGCATACAAATATTACGCTACCCTCAATCACAAATTTACCTATATTTCTACAGAAATAATAAGCTGGGTAGTTTGGTTAATGAATGAGGAGATGCTGCTTTTTTCTGTACAGAGTGAATCAAGTGAATTATGCCAAGTACTGACCATACAATGGGGGTGGGGACCAGCTCTGCACAGGGGCCCACCGGGGGATTCCAATGTTCCCCTATGGGCCAGTCCGAGCCTGGGCACAAGCGATGTAGAAACTGGTACCCAGATGTAGCAGTGCTGGTTGTGTTGGCGTGAGAATAAGTGGAGGACACCAAGGCTTGTAGTTCCAAAGCTTTATTCACAGTCTGTAGTGCACACAGGTGCCTGCCTCCGTACTGTGTCCTCCAGGTCAGAGACTCAGTCAACCTCCAGGAAAGATGGAATGCTCCCTTCCAACACTCCGCCAACATGTGCCTTTCTGAACGTCTCCTTTATAGCGCCTATTTGGATGAAGTATTCCCAGTACTGAGTTACACTGGAGTGCCTCCTGACAGATGTTCCCAAGAACCTTACTTGTATGACAGACAGCTGTAGCCTGCTTCGGGGACTCCTTTCTCCTGAGTCCCGACTCTCTATCCATGTTGCTGTTGTGCCCCAAGTCTTAGATGGGAGTAGTGCATTTACAGCCCACTACTCCACCGGTGTCTGCTGCAGAACCATTAGTGTTCATACAACCTCGGGGACCGGGCCCCGGCCTTGCGCTTAGAACTTCTAGGCAGGGTTCTCGCTCTCTAACCCACGTCCTCTATGTTCCCTTTTCTCCTTCGTTCCACACTTGTCTCTCTTTCTTATGGAAGCTTTGGTTTCAAGTCTTTGTCTTTCTCCTTCTTTCCTTTCCTGTGCCAGCTGGCTCAGATCACTGAGGCAGCTGCAGCACTCCTTCCTCCATCCCTCTTCCAGGGATCCTCACTCCTCTCTGAGTGACTTCCTAACTGACTGACCTCCTGTCAGACTGACCTGTCATCCTACACTTTCCCACTCTTTTATATACTCTCAACTCCACCCATATCCCAGCACATCTCGTGTTCCAAGCAGGGAACCACCAAAGGTGCTCTGCTACCCTCTGAGCATGGAGCCGCAATGTGGCTTTGCTGAACTACCGTCTGGTGTGGGATGCAGGTGTTGGAGTGTGGTTAGGAGCTCCCACCTTACCTGGATGGTGGGGCACTACACCTTGGGAGAAGGTGCAGTACCTCTGTGGCGACTGAGCCTCAGGGGCGCCACACATGGAGCGTGGTGATGAGGCTGGGCTGGAGTGCTGCCGGTGGGACCGGTGACACGCTCACCTTCACAGCTGCCGCGGCTCCCTGCAGGCTTTCCCGCTGCTCCTTTTTCAGCCATTGATCTTCACCCCGCCGTCTGACAGGGCCGGCCTCCAGGCCCGACAGCTCCGTGGGGAAACTCACTGGGCAGGTCTCCAATTCTTGGCGCCACCGCCATTCCTGGCGTCCGATACCCCGACAGCTACAGCGTCTCATGCCGTCCGAGGTCCAGTAGCTGAATGGCGCCAAACAGCCGCAGCAGGTCTCTCCACGTGGGCCACTCCCATTCTTGGAGGGTGCGGCAGTGGGCTTCTCCACCCATCTTCCAGGGTCCAACATGAGGGAACAGTTCTCTTCAGATGAACACCACTCCCCCCAGGGGTGGATTTGATAAAGCACCGGGTCAGTCCGTACAATCAGCAATGCCTGTATCTCTCTTTTTGGACACCAAATCACCATAGCCATTTCTTTGACAGCCAGTAATCCTCAGTCCAGTTTTTTTTTTCTATTTGTAATCCACAGGGAACAGCAACCAAACTATTCTTCACCCCACACAACTTGGGGGCCTTTGTTTCTTGATGGCAGGCTTGCCACTGAAGATGTTGTATTGGTGGCGGCTATCCTGCCGACTATGCCAAATGTAGTGGTAGGGCTGAAGGAGGGCGTGCTGTGGTGCTGCTGTGAATTTTGACGTTGATACTGATAGACGGGGAAGGTGTGCTGTTCCCACAGAACTGGGGGGTGACCCACCTCTTGGCGTCGACAGACACGAGACAGAGACAAGAGTTATATTCAACAGGTTCCGCTTTTATTAGCCACCCTTCTGACGACCAGCACAGTTCTTGACAGGAGATATTACACTGCTCTCTTGTTCACAGGCCCGAGTACCGTCACTTCTTGACTAACACCGTCGTGGTGTCCTTCGTGGTTCTTTCCACCATGGCTGCCCTAGGCAAATCCACCACGGCGTTTCACCCTCCAAAGTACACCGTCGTCTGGTGCTCACAGACCGTCTGCGACCACTATCCTTTAGGGTCACCTAGGGCTGCCACTAGGAATTTCAGGGCCCCATACTGGCAAAATTTTCAGGGGCCCCTTTAGACTCCGCCCAGGCTCCATCCAGCCCTGCCTCCAGCCCTCGAACTGTCCACAGTCCCACCGCTCTCTTGGAAAAACTCCACTTCTCACCTATCACACATTAACAGTTCCCATCACCAGGTCACACATATAGCCAGCAGCTTTTGCTTTGGCCTAAAGATTGTTTTAAGCCGCCACCATAACAGGGTAGACACTTTTGGCCAGGCCCTACTCTACTGTAACCTATTAAATATTTGTTAAAATATGCAATACAATTTAGGTATATTTTTATTTATTTTCAATTTTTTAAAATGACCAATAATATCACATACAAGGAACAAATACCACCGCACCATGTCCAGACCACAACTTACCACCACATACAAGGAACAAATACCGCTACACCATGTCCAGACCACATATTACCACCACATAGTGACCTATAATAAGACATACAAGGAACAAATACCGCCATACCATGACCAGACCACATATTACTACCATAGTGACCGAATAATATCACATACAAGGAACAAATACCACCGCACCATGAACAGACCGCAAATTACCACCACAAAGTGACCAAATAATAGAATATACAAGGGACAAATACCACTGCACCACGCCCAGACCACATATTACCACCACATCTTTCATCCAGCACAGATCGCCATCACGTCTTCCAGCCAGGACTCGTCTCTGCAGGAAATAACACAGTTATCTAGAGCTCCGCTTGCAGAACACATTACTTATTTTTTCCCAACTTCTACATTACACCACATGAAGAAAAAAAGGCGACATAGTATCACTCTACACAGTAACAGGACCGCCCCCCCCATTTACAACAGTATCCTCAAGAAAATAAAATAAATACATCACTGCAGTAATAATATCCCTTAATTAGCCCCTATGGTAATAATATCCCTCATCCTGACCCCCATGTGTCTCATTCCTGGCTTCAGTCATATGTTCTCCCATCCTACCCTCATCAGTATCCATTCTGCCCCATATGATCTCCCCTCCTGACCAATCTGTCTAAATCGTATCCATCCTGCCCCATGACCCTGCCCCATCTGTCTCCAATCATGCCCGGTGTCACACATTCTGCCCCCTCCTGTGTCTCACTGTCACATTCTGCCCCCTCCTGTCTCACTGTCACATTCTGCTCCCTCCTGTGTCTCACTGTCACATTCTGCCCCCTCCTGTGTCTCACTGTCACATTCTGCCCCCTCCTGTGCCTCACTGTCACATTCTGCCCCCTCCTGTGTCTCACTGTCACATTCTGCCCCCTCCTTTGTCTCACTGTCACATTCTGCCCCCATGTCCAGCATTCTGCCCCAGTGTCTGGCATTCTACCCGCAGCGTCCAGCATTCTGCCCGCAGCGTCCAGCATTCTGCCCCAGCTCACAGCCTGCCCCCATGTCCAGCATTCTGCCCCCAGCGTCCAGCATTCTGCCTCAGTCTCCAGCATTCTGCCCAGCTTCGAGCATTCTGCCCCATGTCCAGAATTCTGCCCCAGCATCCAGCATTCTTCTGCCCCATGTCCAGCATTCTGCCCCATCTCACAGTCTGCCCTCATATCCAGCATTCTGCCCCCAGCATCCAGCATTCTGTCCCCAGCGTCCAGCATTCTGCCCCATGTCCATTCTGCCCCCAGTGTCCAGCATTATGCCCCATGTCCAGCATTCTGCCTCCAGCATCCAGCATTCTGCCCCATGTCCATTCTGCCCCCAGTGTCTAGCATTATGACCCATGTCCAGCAGTCTGCCCCAGCATCCAGCATTCTACCCCATGTCCATTCTGCCCCCAGCATTCTGCCCCATGTCCAGCATTCTGCCCCCAGCGTCCAGCATTCTGCCCCCAGCATTCTGCCCCCAGTGTCCAGCATTCTGCCCCCAGCATTCTGCCCCCAGTGTCCAGCATTCTGCCCCCAGCATTCTGCTCCCAGCATTCTGCCCCAGCGTCCAGCATTCTGCCCCCAGCATTCTGCCCCCAGTGTCCAGCATTCTGCCCCCAGCATTCTGCCCCCAGCATTCTGCCTCCAGCATTCTGCCCTGGGCTCCCTGGATAGCCGCTCTCAAAAAAAAAAAAAAATTCTTCTTACCTTGTTATCTAGCTGTGCTCCAGCGGCAAGGCTCCCTTCCTCTCCCAGTCCCACGTGGCACACTGACTGAATGAGGAAGTGGAGGAGCAGAGCAGTGTGTGACGTCAGGTGAGGGCAGAGCTGTGGCTGCCGGACCATTGTGCAGGGGGGGGATTTCGGCGCTGGCTGAACCATGGTGCGGGGGGGGGCTGCCCAAGGGGCCCGGGGGGCCCACCAGGCGCTGAGTCTGAATTTAAAATAAAGCTGCAGAAGCCTGAATAAAATGTAGGGGGCCCCAGCGCGGATCGGGCTGCCAGCGTGGTCGAGCCCCCCTAATCACCGGGCCCCATACACATGTAAGGCCTGTCATGCCCTGATGGCGGCCCTGGGGTCACCCCCCGTGACCGTCTCCACCGTCAGTTACTCTCTGTAGGGGTATTCCACTTTTCTCCCTACAGCAGGTCATCCTCTCTAGTGAGCTCCCTGGGCTGACTTAGGCCTGCTTCACACTTCAGTTTTTTGTTGTCAGTCAAAATCCGCCAAAACGCCAGAAAGCGGATCCGTTCATAACTGATGCAAACGGATGCCAGCGGACCGTTTTTATGACGGATCCGTTTGCAGAAGAAATTTTAAAGGAAGAGAGAGAGAGAGAATGTATGTATGTATGTCAGGGTTAAGTTTCTTCCTGACATCATTCCTCCGGGCAGGCGCAGTAGAAAAATGTGGATCCTTCAGGCCAAAAAACGTTACATGCTCCTTCCAGGCATGTTTGCGGATGCCATAGAAATGGCGGATCCACAAAAAAACGTATATAACGGATGGCCATCCGTCAAGATCCGCCAGTAATGAAAGTCAATGGGAGAAAAAACGGATCCGCCCAAAAAAATGGCGGATCCGTTTTATTAGGAAAACGGCGGATCTTGACTGATGGCAAAAAACTGAAGTGTGAAACAGGCCTTAAGCTTCTAGAAGCTTACCTCAGGATTTATACTCTCAGCCCAGGTAGCCCCGCCCACTGTCACCTGACAGTCACCTCTGACCAATGAGAGTGACCTTGACCTCTGGCAGTTATGTAACACTCTCATGGCAGTTACATAACCACCCTTTACAAGCTCCTCACTGCCATCTAATGGTCACTCTCAATATGGCACCCTTTCCCTTGATCTGAGTGCCTCTGTCAGGTCAACCTCCCCACAGTAAGTTGAGAGACTGCTTGGTTTGTACAACCAGCAGTGGAGTGTCTTCTCCCAGGAAAACTACAGCAGTGAGGGATTATGCCAGAACGAGCACTTGCTTCACACAGGATTCAAGCTGCATGTTGCTGGGGCAGAAACACTGGAAGTTTCAGAATCTGGGAAACCTTTGTCCCTGAAGGGATTAGAACAGCAGGAAGTTTACACTCAATCACAGCAGAGAGATAACTTCCATCGTGCAGAGCAGACTGTAAATCTGGTGAGAGAATTGTATTTTATCCTTTGAACTGCATCTGGACTTGAGTAAATGATAAAGTAACTTTTCTTGTCTCCTGCCTTGTTACTCCGTGCCATCTACTCCCATCACTATCTCTGGGTGACTAGCCCTAGTTGGAGGGGGTTTACACACCTGCACTGCTATCACCATCTATCCCCCAGAGATCATCTGCAGTACCGGCTATCTTACAGTCAAACACTCCAACTGGCGTCACAGACTCTTTTTCAAATTTCTTTTATTTTTTAACTTCCATTTCACTGTTCCCGGAGCACAGGCACCGGGCACAGCTGCCAACCCCATGACCCCTGAATCCAACCCGGTGACCAGAGTACCCCGCTCCGGGTGATACACATGCAGCAACAGGAACACCCAATTCTTACACTTAGGCTGTGTGCACACGCTGTGGATTTTGCTGCGGTTCCGCAGCGGTTTTGGCCGCTGCGGACCCGCAGCAGTTTTTGCTGCGGTGTACAGTACCATGATTCCCTATGGGAATCAAAAACCGCAGTGCAGACGGTGCGGAATTTTCCGCGCGGATTATCTGCGGTTTTCAATCCGCAGAAAGAATTGACATGTCAATTCTTTCTGCGGATTCTCCTGCGGTTTGCCATCTCCTCCATTGAGGAGATGAAAAACCGCAGGGCAAAACCGCAGAGCAATCCGCAGGTAAAACCGCAGGTCTTTTGACCTGCGGTTTCACCTGCGGATTGTACAAAATCCGCGCGGATGAATCCGCACCTTTTCCGCAGCGTGTGCACACAGCCTAAGGCTGGTCCAAACGATAAAAGCAATTGTTACCACCCACCTTTCGTGTCTCCCTCTTTCCTAATAGACTGTAAGCTTGTGAGCAGGGCCCTCATTCCTCTTGGTATCTGTTATGATCTATGTGATTATTGTTATGCTGTAATGTCTATTGTCTGTACAAATCCCCTCTGAAATGTAAAGTGCTGCGGAATATGTCGGCGCTATAGAAATAAAATGTATTATTGTTAATAAGCTAAGCCGAGTAAAATAGTGACAGCCTATGCTGGCTGGGTCACGTTGTGTGCTGGCTACTCACAGCCATGCCAATACTTGGTATGGATGTGATGGCTCCTGAAGTGCCCACAGCTTAAAAGCTTGTTTGGCAGAGCTGCAAACCGGATATCTGGTAAAAAGTCCGTGTTTGGGGTTTAGTACACTAGGTGTTTGGTACGATCTCCGAACTTTGCAGTTCGAGTTCACTCATCACTACTGGTGACCCCTCTCTATAGTACTGAGGGGCTGGTGGCCTCTTCTTGGGGGTTCCATATTACAGAAGTTCTTTCTCTCCTAATTTCTCGCCCCCTGCACAAAGCTGACAATATCCCCCCTGCCCCCACCTGACGGCTCCAGACAGCTGCACCATCACCCTCATCGTCCTCAATGGCTGTCAGGATACTCGATATGTCTCTATTCCTGTGCAGCTGTCAGGAGTCAATCAAGAAGAGGAGCGTCCCTCCAATCTTCAGGAGGTTTCTCTGGACTCAGGAGCAGTCAGTGCCGCTGTCTACCGTCCTCCAGCACTAAGCAGCCTCTCCAGGACCCCGCTGTCTACCGTCCTCCAGCACTAAGCAGCCTCTCCAGGACCCCGCTGTCTGCCATCCTCCAGCACTAAGCAGCCTCTCCAGGACCCCGCTGTCTGCCATCCTCCAGCACTAAGCAGCCTCTCCAGGACCCCGCTGTCTGCCGTCCTCCAGCACTAAGCAGCCTCTCCAGGACCCCGCTGTCTGTCGTCTTCCAGCACTAAGCAGCCTTTACAGGACCCCGCTGTCTGCTGTCCTCCAGCACTAAGCAGCCTCTCCAGGACCCCGCTGTCTACAGTCCTCCAGCACTAAGCAGCCTCTCCAGGACCCCGCTGTCTACAGTCCTCCAGCACTAAGCAGCCTCTCCAGGACCCCACTGTCTGCCGTCCTCCAGCACTAATCAGTCTCTCCAGGACCCCGCTGTCTGCCGTCCTCCAGCACTAAGCAGCCTCTCCAGGACCCCGCTGTCTGCCGTCCTCCAGCACTAAGCAGCTTCTCCAGGACCCCGCTTGTCTACCGTCCTCCAGCACTAAGCAGCCTCTCCAGGACCCTGCTTGTCTACCGTCCTCCGGCACTAAGTAGCCTCTCCAGGACCCCGCTGTCTGCCGTCCTCCAGCACTAAGCAGCCTCTCCAGGACCCCGCTGTCTGCCGTCCTCCAGCACTAAGCAGCCTCTCCAGGACCCCGCTGTCTGCCGTCCTCCAGCACTAAGCAGCTTCTCCAGGACCCTGCTTGTCTACCATCCTCCAGCACTAAGCAGCCTCTCCAGGACCCCGCTGTCTGCCGTCCTCCAGCACTAAGCAGCCTCTCCAGGACCCCGCTGTCTACCGTCCTCCAGCACTAAGCAGCCTCTCCAGGACCCTGCTTGTCTACCGTCCTCCGGCACTAAGTAGCCTCTCCAGGACCCCGCTGTCTGCCATCCTCCAGCACTAAGCAGCCTCTCCAGGACCCCGCTGTCTGCCATCCTCCAGCACTAAGCAGCCTCTGCAGGACCCTGCTGTCTGCCATCCTCCAGCACTAAGCAGCCTCTCCAGGACCCCGCTGTCTGCCATCCTCCAGCACTAAGCTGCCTATCCAGGACCCCGCTGTCTACCATCCTCCAGCACTAAGCAGCCTCTCCAGGACCCCGCTGTCTGCCGTCCTCCAGCACTAAGCATCCTCTCCAGGACCCCGCTGTCTGCCGTCCTCCAGCACTAAGCAGCCTCTCCAGGACCCCGCTGTCTACCGTCCTCCAGCACTAAGCAGCCTCTCCAGGACCCCGCTGTCTGCCATCCTCCAGCACTAAGCAGCCTCTCCAGGACCCCGATGTCTACCGTCCTCCAGCACTAAGCAGCCTCTCCAGGACCCCGCTGTCTGCCGTCCCCCAGCACTAAGCAGCCTCTCCAGGACCCCGCTGTCTGCCGTCCTCCAACACTAAGCAGCCTCTCCAGGACCCCGCTGTCTACCGTCCTCCAGGACCCCGCTGTCTGCCATCCAGGTAACTCTCCATCCTCCACCTCCAGAGCTGTCGCTCCTGGAATAGTGAGTAATATATGAAGAGTGGGGTGAGGACTTATTCATCCTAATGACTCCGTCATATTGTGACTGCGGAGTCCTTCTTTTTTATGTGGCTGTGCCGTCCTCTATTACTGTATGTGGCAGGACACCAAGCCTCAGATGGCAGAGGATGGGGGTGGTCTATAATGTTTGTTGAGATTTATTAGAAACTAGCTGAAAATACCGGCGCTGCCCGGGCATAGTAACTAACTGTGGTTAGTTATAGCAAATTATAATTATCCTCCATCCCATAGTCCCGTGCCCATATACCCATCATACATATCCTCCATCCCATAGTCCAGTGCCCATATACCCATCATACATATCCTCGATTCCATAGGCCCGTGCCCATATACCCATCATACATATTCGCCATCCCATAGTCGAGTGCCCATATACCCATCACACATCCTCCATCCCATAGTCCCATGCCCATATACCCATCATACATATTCTCCATCCCATAGTCGAGTGCCCATATACCCATCACACATCCTTCATCTCATAGTCCAATGCCCATATACCCATCACACATCCTCCATCCCATAGTCCCGTGCCCATATACCCATCATACATATCCGCCATCTCATAGTCCCATGCCCATATACCCATCACACATCCTCCATCCCATAGTCCCGTGCCCATATACCCATCACACATCCTCCATCCCATAGTCCCGTGCCCATATACCAATCAAACATATCCTCCATCCCATAGTCAAGTGCCCATATACCCATCACACATCCTCCATCCCATAGTCCTGTGCCCATATACCTGTCATACATATCCGCCATCCCATAGTCCTGTGCCCATATACCTGTCATACATATCCTCCATCCCATAGTCGAGTGCCCATATACCCATCACACATCCTTCATCTCATAGTCCCGTGCCCATATACCCATCACACATCCTCCATCCCATAGTCCCGTGCCCATATACCAATCAAACATATCCTCCATCCCATAGTCAAGTGCCCATATACCCATCACACATCCTCCATCCCATAGTCCTGTGCCCATATACCTGTCATACATATCCGCCATCCCATAGCCCTGTGCCCATATACCTGTCATACATATCCTCCATCCCATAGTCCAGTGCCCATATACCCATCACACATCCTCCATCGCATAGTCAACCATTATGACATCATAATAAGCGGCGGGGCTTGCAACCTATGTTGGCAACCATTGTGACATCATAATGAGGGGCGGGGCTTGATACGCACACACTGTTTCCCCAGTATGTAGATAGGGGCAAAATTGTTTGGTGAATTGGAACGCGCGGGGTTAAAATTTCGCCTCACAACATAGCTTAGGACGCTCTCGGGGTCCAGACGTGTGACTGTGCCAAATTTTGTGGCTGTAGCTGCGACGGTGCGGATGCCAATCCCGGACATACACACATACATACATACATACACACATACATACATACACACATACATACATACATACATACATACATACACACTTTGAGCTTTATATATTAGATAACATCACAGCCGGAGGACACAGACTGATGTGAGGGAATTAGTAGAATTCAGTAGTGTGGCAGCTCCAAGGTTAAGGTGGGGGAATTTCTCCAGACCCCCATACACATAGGCATATGCTTTCTATAAGGGAGGGAAGAAACAGCGGATAGACATCTCTAGTACCAGTGAGAGCAGAAGGTGGAGAGTTGTATCTGGAGACACAAGGAAAAGCATCCCAAAAATTGTCCCCGAGACCCTGACAAATGTCTCGTGTCCCTTCCCTTGTATATGGGGGCACCACATAACGAGCTCCTTGTAAATTTCTCAGTCTGTCAGCACTGTAGCCCTCCACCATATATACACACAGGACTCAGTATATAGTGTATATAATATGCACAGAAATCCTTCTCCTATCCTGTACACTGGGTGTAATTCTCAGTATCTGTATTATTCTGTATATACAGTTGCTTATGAAAGTATTGTACCACCCCCAAACAGCTCCCCACTCTATTGACATTTTTTGTGTTTTGCATCAGTTCATGTACAGAACATGCCGACAACTGAGAACATCCGTTTTTCTTTTATTTTGTGAAGCAAACAACAAATAGGACAAAATAACTGAAAGCTTCAGTGTCCAAAACTATTCACTCCCCTAAAGTCAGTATTTTGTAGAGCCTCCTATTGTGGCAATTACAGCTACGAGTCTCTTTGGATAAGTCTCTATGAGCTTTCCACATCTTGCCACTGGGATTTTTGCCCATTCCTCAAGGCAAAACTGCTCCAGGTCCTTAGTTAGATGGTTTCCTCAGGTGAACATTGATCTTCATTTCTGACCACAGATTCTCCATTGGATTAAGGTCTGGGCTTTGAGTAGGCCACTCCAAAACATTTCCACGTTTCCCCTTACACCACTCGAGTGTTGCTTTAGCCGTATGCATTGGGGCATTATCTTGTTGGAAGATGAACCTCCATCCCAGTCTCAAATCACTGACAGCCTACAACAGATTTTGCTCAAGAATATCCCTGTATTTCACACCATCCATCTTCCCTTCAACTTAGACCATTTTCCCTGTCCCTGCTGCCGAAAAACATCCCCACATCATGATGATACTACTGCTATGTTTCACAGGGAATGGTGTTCTTGAGGTGATGAGCCATGTTGGTTTGGCAAAAGACAGCATTTACCTTGGTGGCCAAAAAGGTCAATTTTTGTCTCATCCGACCACAGCACCTTCCACAAGATATAATTAGGGAGTCTCCCACATGTCTTTTGACAACCTCAAAACAAGCCTTACAATTTTTGCTTGGAAGTAAAGACTTTTCTGCTCACTCTTCCTTAAAGTCACCTCTATGGAGTGTATGGTTTATTGTGGTCATTTGGACAGATATTCCAGTCTCTGCTTGGGAACTCTGCAGCTCCTTCAGGGTTAACTTTGGTCTCTGTGCTGCTTCTCTTATTAATGCCCTCCTTGCCTGGGCTGACAGTTTTGGTGTGTGACCATCTCTTGGTAAGTTTGTTGTGATACCCTGTTCTTTCCAAACGATGATAATGCATTTGATGGTGCTCCGGGGATCATCAGAGATTGGGATTTTTTTTAGAACTCAAACCTAACTTGTACTTCTCAACAACTTTGCACCTGACTTGTTTGGAGATCGCCTTGATCTTCATGGTGTTGTTTGGAGATCTCCTTGGTATTCATGGTGTTGTTTGGAGATCTCCTTGGTATTCATGGTGTTGTTTGGAGATCGCCTTGGTCTTCATGGTGTTGTTTGGAGATCTCCTTGGTATTCATGGTGTTGTTTGGAGATCTTCTTTGTCTTCATGGTGCTGTTTGGAGATCTCCTTGGTCTTCATGGTGTTGTTTGGAGATCGCCTTGGTCTTCATGGTGTTGTTTGGAGATCGCCTTGGTTTTCATGGTGTTGTTTGGAGATCTCCTTGGTCTTCATGGTGTTGTTTGGAGATCTTCTTTGTCTTCATGGTGCTGTTTGGAGATCTCCTTGGTCTTTATGGTGTTATTTGGAGATCTCCTTGGTCTTCATGGTGTTGTTTGGAGATCGCCTTGGTCTTCATAGTGTTGTTTGGAGATCTTCTTTGTCTTCATGGTGCTGTTTGGATATCTCCTTGGTCTTCATGGTGTTGTTTGGTTAGTGGTGCCACTTGTTAGTGGTGTTGCAACCTCTATGGCCTCTCAGAAAAGGTAAAGTGTACCCCATTCCATGAATATTCATTTTTGTTAAGTATCGGCTCACGTGACTGCCGGCCGCAGCAGGAAGTCTCCGGATGACACTGTGCTCGCTAGAGAGCAATGAATACTCACTGCTTTACGCACACACAGCCCCAGCGTGCAGAGCATTGAGTATTCCGGCATCTGCCCTTTGGCTTGCGAGCAGCGCATGACGTCCCTGCTATGCATTGCTTACAAGCATAAAGCAGTTGACGCTGCGAGGGAGCACCGGAAAGTTAAGTATAATGTTTTTTTTTTTAATGTTTTCTGATGGGGCCGTGCATACCAGGATCGGGGTGGGTGGGTGCGGGCTAATCATAAAGATGGGGCCATGCATACCAGAAGAGGGGCTTGGGGCCAATCATACCAGAATAAGGAAGCGGCCAATTATACCAGGGTAAAGATGGGACCATGCATACCGGGATGGGGGCCAATCATACCAGGTTAAGGATGGCACCCTGTATGTAAAACCTATGTAAAACCAAGAGAGAGCACCTAAAGAGGTGCAAACTATTTACAAGAGAGTTTGTGATACACTCCAAGATCATGATCACTGTAGTTCAATTGTAGAGACTGCCAATAAAACTGGGCAACACGGGAAAACACAAAACATGATAACCAAAAATAGAAGGCACAACTGGTGCAAATAAACCTTCCTGGGTAGCAAAAGTGGCTTATTTATTTTGAGTGGTGATCCCCTCGTGGGGTTCTGGAACTGGAACCGCTACCAGGGGTGATACTTGGGGTTCTGCAGGGGTTGCAGCCGGTTCAGCCAGAGCGGTAGCGGGTACCGATAGGTGTTGTTCTGCGATTGCAGGTGGTACCACAGCGAGTGATACTACAGCCGGTTGTTGCGGGTATTGGGCAATTTGATGGCCAGCACATGAGGTCGGCACGATCACTAGACCGTTTCTGTTTGCGGGTGTGGCTCCTAATACCAGGACCATGGTAGGGGCGGTCATTCATACCTGCTACCTCCCGGCAATGTTCCGGCTCCTGCGGAGGCACAGGATGGCGAATGATGGCGGCCGCAACCCCCGGGGTTGTCTGTCGTACGGCCGGAGACTGCATCCGTCCCGACTCAGGACCAGGACAGGCCGGTAGGAGCCTGCGCAGCCGCGCCGGTTTTGGGCTGGGACTCCGCTCCCATCCCACAGTCTCCAGGGCTCTCATGTACCTTCTCCTGGCAGGCCGCGTCCAGTGACAACACCGGCCTGGAGGCCGCGGCGGGCGCGGTACAGGGCGTTGAGGCGGCTGTATGCTCCGCGAGCGCTGCCTGGGGGAGCGTGGCTTCCCCCCGCCATTCTCTTCTGGCCTCCGCACTCCCTCCATCATGGCGTTCTGGCGTTCTTCTTCCTGCCTCGGCTCCGTTCCCACCCCTGGCTTCTTCTGCCCCTCCTTCTTGGGACGGCGTCTTCTTCCAGCGCCTCCATACCAAGCCAGTATACGAACCCCTCGGGGGGTGGGCCATGTTGCTGTCACATAGTAATTCGGGCATGGAAGGCTCAAGACTGTTCGCGGTCTTTTCCTAGGACCTCCCATCTCTTCACGCCCTTCTTCTCCGCACCAGCGGCCATTTTTAATGTTCATGTTAGTCTATTAAATTGGGTCTTCTGCACATTCTCAAAAGATTTAAGTCCAAGGCACACAGAACCCGATGGTATCAGGTCTCGTCATCCTGTTCGTGACGCCAAAATTGGGTCGCCCTACCAGGGCTGTGGGGTACTCGGTACCGGGCCGGTGTCATGGGGATGTGTCACAGCAGCAGTGACCCGGTCTGTGGCCATGAGCGCCCAATGGAGTTTATGTAATGGTTTGAATGAATAGTTCGTGATGCCACCTGTGGTGTTCGGCAAGTGAGGTGTTAGGCCGACGCTGCATGCAGATCCTCTTGGACTGATGGTGTGTGACAACATAGATGGTGCAGCTCCCCACAGGAGGAGCTGTAGTCCCAGGGCAGTGTAGATATGATGTTGAAGGAGAGGCACAAGCAGTGTCGGACTGGGGTGCCAAGGGTCCACCAGTAACATGGACTTTGGGGGTCCCACTTTTCACCTGCATACAAATATTACGCTACCCTCAATCACAAATTTACCTATATTTCTACAGAAATAATAAGCTGGGTAGTTTGGTTAATGAATGAGGAGATGCTGCTTTTTTCTGTACAGAGTGAATCAAGTGAATTATGCCAAGTACTGACCATACAATGGGGGTGGGGACCAGCTCTGCACAGGGGCCCACCGGGGGATTCCACTGTTCCCCTATGGGCCAGTCCGAGCCTGGGCACAAGCGATGTAGAAACTGGTACCCAGATGTAGCAGTGCTGGTTGTGTTGGCGTGAGAATAAGTGGAGGACACCAAGGCTTGTAGTTCCAAAGCTTTATTCACAGTCTGTAGTGCACACAGGTGCCTGCCTCCGTACTGTGTCCTCCAGGTCAGAGACTCAGTCAACCTCCAGGAAAGATGGAATGCTCCCTTCCAACACTCCGCCAACATATGCCTTTCTGAACGTCTCCTTTATAGCGCCTATTTGGATGAAGTATTCCCAGTACTGAGTTACACTGGAGTGCCTCCTGACAGATGTTCCCAAGAACCTTACTTGCATGACAGACAGCTGTAGCCTGCTTCGGGGACTCCTTTCTCCTGAGTCCCGACTCTCTATCCATGTTGCTGTTGTGCCCCAAGTCTTAGATGGGAGTAGTGCATTTACAGCCCACTACTCCACCGGTGTCTGCTGCAGAACCATTAGTGTTCATACAACCTCGGGGACCGGGCCCCGGCCTTGCGCTTAGAACTTCTAGGCAGGGTTCTCGCTCTCTAACCCACATCCTCTATGTTCCCTTTTCTCCTTCGTTCCATACTTGTCTCTCTTTCTTATGGAAGCTTTGGTTTCAAGTCTTTGTCTTTCTCCTTCTTTCCTTTCCTGTGCCAGCTGGCTCAGATCACTGAGGCAGCTGCAGCACTCCTTCCTCCATCCCTCTTCCAGGGATCCTCACTCCTCTCTGAGTGACTTCCTAACTGACTGACCTCCTGTCAGACTGACCTGTCATCCTACACTTTCCCACTCTTTTATATACTCAACTCCACCCATCTCCCAGCACATCTCGTGTTCCAAGCAGGGAACCACCAAAGGTGCTCTGCTACCCTCTGAGCATGGAGCCGCAATGTGGCTTTGCTGAACTACCGTCTGGTGTGGGATGCAGGTGTTGGAGTGTGGTTAGGAGCTCCCACCTTACCTGGATGGTGGGGCACTACACCTTGGGAGAAGGTGCAGTACCTCTGTGGCGACTGAGCCTCAGGGGCGCCACACATGGAGCGTGGTGATGAGGCTGGGCTGGAGTGCTGCCGGTGGGACCGGTGACACGCTCACCTTCACAGCTGCCGCGGCTCCCTGCAGGCTTTCCCACTGCTCCTTTTTCAGCCATTGATCTTCACCCCGCCGTCCGACAGGGCCGGCCTCCAGGCCCGACAGCTCCGTGGAGAAACTCACTGGGCAGGTCTCCAATTCTTGGCGCCACCGCCATTCCTGGCGTCCGATACCCCGACAGCTACAGCGTCTCATGCCGTCCGAGGTCCAGTAGCTGAATGGCGCCAAACAGCCGCAGCAGGTCTCTCCACGTGGGCCACTCCCGTTCTTGGAGGGTGCGGCAGTGGGCTTCTCCACCCATCTTCCAGGGTCCAACATGAGGGAACAGTTCTCTTCAGATGAACACCACTCCCCCCAGGGGTGGATTTGATAAAGCACCGGGTCAGTCCGTACAATCAGCAATGCCTGTATCTCTCTTTTTGGACACCAAATCACCATAACCATTTCTTTGACAGCCAGCAATCCTCAGTCCAGTTTTTTTTTTTTTATTTGTAATCCACAGGGAACAGCAACCAAACTATTCTTCACCCCACACAACTTGGGGGCCTTTGTTTCTTGATGGCAGGCTTGCCACTGAAGATGTTGTATTGGTGGCGGCTATCCTGCCGACTATGCCAAATGTAGTGGTAGGGCTGAAGGAGGGCGTGCTGTGGTGCTGCTGTGAATTTTGACGTTGATACTGATAGACGGGGAAGGTGTGCTGTTCCCACAGAACTGGGGGGTGACCCACCTCTTGGCGTCGACAGACACGAGACAGAGACAAGAGTTATATTCAACAGGTTCCGCTTTTATTAGCCGCCCTTCTGACGACCAGCACAGTTCTTGACAGGAGATATTACACTGCTCTCTTGTTCACAGGCCCGAGTACCGTCACTTCTTGACTAACACCGTCGTGGTGTCCTTCGTGGTTCTTTCCACCATGGCTGCCCTAGGCAAATCCACCACGGCGTTTCACCCTCCAAAGTACACCGTCGTCTGGTACTCACAGACCGTCTGCGACCACTATCCTTTAGGGTCACCTAGGGCTGCCACTAGGAATTTCAGGGCCCCATACTGGCAAAATTTTCAGGGCCCCCTTTAGACTCCGCCCAGGCTCCATCCAGCCCTGCCTCCAGCCCTCGAACTGTCCACAGTCCCACCGCTCTCTTGGAAAAACTCCACTTCTCACCTATCACACATTAACAGTTCCCATCACCAGGTCACACATATAGCCAGCAGCTTTTGCTTTGGCCTAAAGATTGTTTTAAGCCGCCACCATAACAGGGTAGACACTTTTGGCCAGGCCCTACTCTACTGTAACCTATTAAATATTTGTTAAAATATGCAATACAATTTAGGTATATTTTTATTTATTTTCAATTTTTTAAAATGACCAATAATATCACATACAAGGAACAAATACCACCGCACCATGTCCAGACCACAACTTACCACCACATACAAGGAACAAATACCGCTACACCATGTCCAGACCACATATTACCACCACATAGTGACCTATAATAAGACATACAAGGAACAAATACCGCCATACCATGACCAGACCACATATTACTACCATAGTGACCGAATAATATCACATACAAGGAACAAATACCACCGCACCATGAACAGACCGCAAATTACCACCACAAAGTGACCAAATAATAGAATATACAAGGGACAAATACCACTGCACCACGCCCAGACCACATATTACAACCACAACTTTCATCCAGCACAGATCGCCATCACGTCTTCCAGCCAGGACTCGTCTCTGCAGGAAATAACACAGTTATCTAGAGCTCCGCTTGCAGAACACATTACTTATTTTTTCCCAACTTCTACATTACACCACATGAAGAAAAAAAGGTGACATAGTATCACTCTACACAGTAACAGGACCGCCCCCCCATTTACAACAGTATCCTCAAGAAAATAAAATAAATACATCACTGCAGTAATAATATCCCTTAATTAGCCCCTATGGTAATAATATCCCTCATCCTGACCCCCATGTGTCTCATTCCTGGCTTCAGCCATATGTTCTCCCATCCTACCCTCATCAGTATCCATTCTGCCCCATATGATCTCCCCTCCTGACCAATCTGTCTAAATCGTATCCATCCTGCCCCATGACCCTGCCCCATCTGTCTCCAATCATGCCCGGTGTCACACATTCTGCCCCCTCCTGTGTCTCACTGTCACATTCTGCCCCCTCCTGTCTCACTGTCACATTCTGCCCCCTCCTGTCTCACTGTCACATTCTGCCCCCTCCTGTGTCTCACTGTCACATTCTGCCCCCTCCTGTGTCTCACTGTCACATTCTGCCCCCTCCTGTGTCTCACTGTCACATTCTGCCCCCTCCTGTGCCTCACTGTCACATTCTGCCCCCTCCTGTGTCTCACTGTCACATTCTGCCCCCTCCTTTGTCTCACTGTCACATTCTGCCCCCATGTCCAGCATTCTGCCCCAGTGTCTGGCATTCTACCCGCAGCGTCCAGCATTCTGCCCGCAGCGTCCAGCATTCTGCCCCAGCTCACAGCCTGCCCCCATGTCCAGCATTCTGCCCCCAGCGTCCAGCATTCTGCCTCAGTCTCCAGCATTCTGCCCAGCTTCGAGCATTCTGCCCCATGTCCAGAATTCTGCCCCAGCATCCAGCATTCTTCTGCCCCATGTCCAGCATTCTGCCCCATCTCACAGTCTGCCCTCATATCCAGCATTCTGCCCCCAGCGTCCAGCATTCTGTCCCCAGCGTCCAGCATTCTGCCCCATGTCCATTCTGCCCCCAGTGTCCAGCATTATGCCCCATGTCCAGCATTCTGCCCCCAGCATCCAGCATTCTGCCCCATGTCCATTCTGCCCCCAGTGTCTAGCATTATGACCCATGTCCAGCATTCTGCCCCAGCATCCAGCATTCTGCCCCATGTCCAGCATTCTGCCCCCAGCATTCTGCCCCATGTCCAGCATTCTGCCCCCAGCGTCCAGCACTCTGCCCCCAGCATTCTGCCCCCAGCATTCTGCCCCCAGCATTCTGCCCCCAGTGTCCAGCATTCTGCCCCCAGCATTCTGCCCCCAGCATTCTGCCCCCAGCATTCTGCCCCAGCGTCCAGCATTCTGCCCCCAGCATTCTGCTCTGGGCTCCCTGGATAGCCGCTCTCAAAAAAAAAAAAAAAAAATTCTTCTTACCTTGTTATCTAGCTGTGCTCCAGCGGCAAGGCTCCCTTCCTCTCCCAGTCCCACGTGGCACACTGACTGAATGAGGAAGTGGAGGAGCAGAGCAGTGTGTGACGTCAGGTGAGGGCAGAGCTGTGGCTGCCGGACCATTGTGCAGGGGGGGGATTTCGGCGCTGGCTGAACCATGGTGCGGGGGGGGCCTGCCCAAGGGGCCCGGGGGGCCCAGCAGGCGCTGAGTCTGAATTTAAAATAAAGCTGCAGAAGCCTGAATAAAATGTAGGGGGCCCCAGCGCGGATCGGGCTGCCAGCGTGGTCGAGCCCCCCTAATCACCGGGCCCCATACACATGTAAGGCCTGTCATGCCCTGATGGCGGCCCTGGGGTCACCCCCCGTGACCGTCTCCACCGTCAGTTACTCTCTGTAGGGGTATTCCACTTTTCTCCCTACAGCAGGTCATCCTCTCTAGTGAGCTCCCTGGGCTGACTTAGGCCTGCTTCACACTTCAGTTTTTTGTTGTCAGTCAAAATCCGCCAAAACGCCAGAAAGCGGATCCGTTCATAACTGATGCAAACGGATGCCAGCGGACCGTTTTTATGACGGATCCGTTTGCAGAAGAAATTTTAAAGGAAGAGAGAGAGAATGTATGTATGTATGTCAGGGTTAAGTTTCTTCCTGACATCATTCCTCCGGGCAGGCGCAGTAGAAAAATGCGGATCCTTCAGGCCAAAAAACGTTACATGCTCCTTCCAGGCATGTTTGCGGATGCCATAGAAATGGCGGATCCACAAAAAAACGTATATAACGGATGGCCATCCGTCAAGATCCGCCAGTAATGAAAGTCAATGGGAGAAAAAACGGATCCGCCCAAAAAAATGGCGGATCCGTTTTATTAGGAAAACGGCGGATCTTGACTGATGGCAAAAAACTGAAGTGTGAAACAGGCCTTAAGCTTCTAGAAGCTTACCTCAGGATTTATACTCTCAGCCCAGGTAGCCCCGCCCACTGTCACCTGACAGTCACCTCTGACCAATGAGAGTGACCTTGACCTCTGGCAGTTATGTAACACTCTCATGGCAGTTACATAACCACCCTTTACAAGCTCCTCACTGCCATCTAATGGTCACTCTCAATATGGCACCCTTTCCCTTGATCTGAGTGCCTCTGTCAGGTCAACCTCCCCACAGTAAGTTGAGAGACTGCTTGGTTTGTACAACCAGCAGTGGAGTGTCTTCTCCCAGGAAAACTACAGCAGTGAGGGATTATGCCAGAACGAGCACTTGCTTCACACAGGATTCAAGCTGCATGTTGCTGGGGCAGAAACACTGGAAGTTTCAGAATCTGGGAAACCTTTGTCCCTGAAGGGATTAGAACAGCAGGAAGTTTACACTCAATCACAGCAGAGAGATAACTTCCATCGTGCAGAGCAGACTGTAAATCTGGTGAGAGAATTGTATTTTATCCTTTGAACTGCATCTGGACTTGAGTAAATGATAAAGTAACTTTTCTTGTCTCCTGCCTTGTTACTCCGTGCCATCTACTCCCATCACTATCTCTGGGTGACTAGCCCTAGTTGGAGGGGGTTTACACACCTGCACTGCTATCACCATCTATCCCCCAGAGATCATCTGCAGTACCGGCTATCTTACAGTCAAACACTCCAACTGGCGTCACAGACTCTTTTTCAAATTTCTTTTATTTTTTAACTTCCATTTCACTGTTCCCGGAGCACAGGCACCGGGCACAGCTGCCAACCCCATGACCCCTGAATCCAACCCGGTGACCAGAGTACCCCGCTCCGGGTGATACACATGCAGCAACAGGAACACCCAATTCTTACACTAAGGCTGGTCCAAACAATAAAAGCAATTGTTACCACCCACCTTTCGTGTCTCCCTCTTTCCTCATAGACTGTAAGCTTGTGAGCAGGGCCCTCATTCCTCTTGGTATCTGTTATGATCTATGTGATTATTGTTATGCTGTAATGTCTATTGTCTGTACAAATCCCCTCTGAAATGTAAAGTGCTGCGGAATATGTCGGCGCTATAGAAATAAAATGTATTATTGTTAATAAGCTAAGCCGAGTAAAATAGTGACAGCCTATGCTGGCTGGGTCACGTTGTGTGCTGGCTAATCACAGCCATGCCAATACTTGGTATGGATGTGATGGCTCCTGAAGTGCCCACAGCTTAAAAGCTTGTTTGGCAGAGCTGCAAACCGGATATCTGGTAAAAAGTCCGTGTTTGGGGTTTAGTACCGGACACTAGGTGTTTGGTACGATCTCCGAACTTTGCAGTTCGAGTTCACTCATCACTACTGGTGACCCCTCTCTATAGTACTGAGGGGCTGGTGGCCTCTTCTTGGGGGTTCCATATTACAGAAGTTCTTTCTCTCCTAATTTCTCGCCCCCTGCACAAAGCTGACAATATCCCCCCTGCCCCCACCTGACGGCTCCAGACAGCTGCACCATCACCCTCATCGTCCTCAATGGCTGTCAGGATACTCGATATGTCTCCATTCCTGTGCAGCTGTCAGGAGTCAATCAAGAAGAGGAGCGTCCCTCCAATCTTCAGGAGGTTTCTCTGGACTCAGGAGCAGTCAGTGCCGCTGTCTACCGTCCTCCAGCACTAAGCAGCCTCTCCAGGACCCCGCTGTCTACCGTCCTCCAGCACTAAGCAGCCTCTCCAGGACCCCGCTGTCTACCGTCCTCCAGGACCCCGCTGTCTGCCATCCAGGTAACTCTCCATCCTCCACCTCCAGAGCTGTCGCTCCTGGAATAGTGAGTAATATATGAAGAGTGGGGTGAGGACTTATTCATCCTAATGACTCCGTCATATTGTGACTGCGGAGTCCTTCTTTTTTATGTGGCTGTGCCGTCCTCTATTACTGTATGTGGCAGGACACCAAGCCTCAGATGGCAGAGGATGGGGGTGGTCTAAAATGTTTGTTGAGATTTATTAGAAACTAGCTGAAAATACCGGCGCTGCCCGGGCATAGTAACTAACTGTGGTTATAGCAAATTATAATTATCCTCCATCCCATAGTCCCGTGCCCATATACCCATCAAACATATCCTCCATCCCATAGTCCAGTGCCCATATACCCATCATACATATCCTCGATTCCATAGGCCCGTGCCCATATACCCATCATACATATTCGCCATCCCATAGTCGAGTGCCCATATACCCATCACACATCCTCCATCCCATAGTCCCATGCCCATATACCCATCATACATATTCTCCATCCCATAGTCGAGTGCCCATATACCCATCACACATCCTTCATCTCATAGTCCAATGTCCATATACCCATCACACATCCTCCATCCCATAGTCCCGTGCCCATATACCCATCATACATATCCGCCATCTCATAGTCCCATGCCCATATACCCATCACACATCCTCCATCCCATAGTCCCGTGCCCATATACCCATCACACATCCTCCATCCCATAGTCCCGTGCCCATATACCAATCAAACATATCCTCCATCCCATAGTCAAGTGCCCATATACCCATCACACATCCTCCATCCCATAGTCCTGTGCCCATATACCTGTCATACATATCCGCCATCCCATAGTCCTGTGCCCATATACCTGTCATACATATCCTCCATCCCATAGTCGAGTGCCCATATACCCATCACACATCCTTCATCTCATAGTCCCGTGCCCATATACCCATCACACATCCTCCATCCCATAGTCCCGTGCCCATATACCAATCAAACATATCCTCCATCCCATAGTCAAGTGCCCATATACCCATCACACATCCTCCATCCCATAGTCCTGTGCCCATATACCTGTCATACATATCCGCCATCCCATAGCCCTGTGCCCATATACCTGTCATACATATCCTCCATCCCATAGTCCAGTGCCCATATACCCATCACACATCCTCCATCGCATAGTCAACCATTATGACATCATAATAAGCGGCGGGGCTTGCAACCTATGTTGGCAACCATTGTGACATCATAATGAGGGGCGGGGCTTGATACGCACACACTGTTTCCCCAGTATGTAGATAGGGGCAAAATTGTTTGGTGAATTGGAACGCGCAGGGTTAAAATTTCGCCTCACAACATAGCTTAGGACGCTCTCGGGGTCCAGACGTGTGACTGTGCCAAATTTTGTGGCTGTAGCTGCGACGGTGCGGATGCCAATCCCGGACATACACACATACATACATACATACACACATACATACATACACACATACATACATACATGCATACACACTTTGAGCTTTATATATTAGATAACATCACAGCCGGAGGACACAGACTGATGTGAGGGAATTAGTAGAATTCAGTAGTGTGGCAGCTCCAAGGTTAAGGTGGGGGAATTTCTCCAGACCCCCATACACATAGGCATATGCTTTCTATAAGGGAGGGAAGAAACAGCGGATAGACATCTCTAGTACCAGTGAGAGCAGAAGGTGGAGAGTTGTATCTGGAGACACAAGGAAAAGCATCCCAAAAATTGTCCCCGAGACCCTGACAAATGTCTCGTGTCCCTTCCCTTGTATATGGGGGCACCACATAACGAGCTCCTTGTAAATTTCTCAGTCTGTCACCACTGTAGCCCTCCACCATATATACACACAGGACTCAGTATATAGTGTATATAATATGCACAGAAATCCTTCTCCTATCCTGTACACTGGGTGTAATTCTCAGTATCTGTATTATTCTGTATATACAGTTGCTTATGAAAGTATTGTACCACCCCCCAACAGCTCCCCACTCTATTGACATTTTTTGTGTTTTGCATCAGTTCATGTACAGAACATGCCGACAACTGAGAACATCCGTTTTTCTTTTATTTTGTGAAGCAAACAACAAATAGGACAAAATAACTGAAAGCTTCAGTGTCCAAAACTATTCACTCCCCTAAAGTCAGTATTTTGTAGAGCCTCCTATTGTGGCAATTACAGCTACGAGTCTCTTTGGATAAGTCTCTATGAGCTTTCCACATCTTGCCACTGGGATTTTTGCCCATTCCTCAAGGCAAAACTGCTCCAGGTCCTTAGTTAGATGGTTTCCTCAGGTGAACATTGATCTTCATTTCTGACCACAGATTCTCCATTGGATTAAGGTCTGGGCTTTGAGTAGGCCACTCCAAAACATTTCCACGTTTCCCCTTACACCACTCGAGTGTTGCTTTAGCCGTATGCATTGGGGCATTATCTTGTTGGAAGATGAACCTCCATCCCAGTCTCAAATCACTGACAGCCTACAACAGATTTTGCTCAAGAATATCCCTGTATTTCACACCATCCATCTTCCCTTCAACTTAGACCATTTTCCCTGTCCCTGCTGCCGAAAAACATCCCCACATCATGATGATACTACTGCTATGTTTCACAGGGAATGGTGTTCTTGAGGTGATGAGCCATGTTGGTTTGGCAAAAGACAGCATTTACCTTGGTGGCCAAAAAGGTCAATTTTTGTCTCATCCGACCACAGCACCTTCCACAAGATATAATTAGGGAGTCTCCCACATGTCTTTTGACAACCTCAAAACAAGCCTTACAATTTTTGCTTGGAAGTAAAGACTTTTCTGCTCACTCTTCCTTAAAGTCACCTCTATGGAGTGTATGGTTTATTGTGGTCATTTGGACAGATATTCCAGTCTCTGCTTGGGAACTCTGCAGCTCCTTCAGGGTTAACTTTGGTCTCTGTGCTGCTTCTCTTATTAATGCCCTCCTTGCCTGGGCTGACAGTTTTGGTGTGTGACCATCTCTTGGTAAGTTTGTTGTGATACCCTGTTCTTTCCAAACGATGATAATGCATTTGATGGTGCTCCGGGGATCATCAGAGATTGGGATTTTTTTTAGAACTCAAACCTAACTTGTACTTCTCAACAACTTTGCACCTGACTTGTTTGGAGATCGCCTTGATCTTCATGGTGTTGTTTGGAGATCTCCTTGGTATTCATGGTGTTGTTTGGAGATCGCCTTGGTCTTCATGGTGTTGTTTGGAGATCTCCTTGGTATTCATGGTGTTGTTTGGAGATCTTCTTTGTCTTCATGGTGCTGTTTGGAGATCTCCTTGGTCTTCATGGTGTTGTTTGGAGATCGCCTTGGTCTTCATGGTGTTGTTTGGAGATCGCCTTGGTTTTCATGGTGTTGTTTGGAGATCTCCTTGGTCTTCATGGTGTTGTTTGGAGATCTTCTTTGTCTTCATGGTGCTGTTTGGAGATCTCCTTGGTCTTTATGGTGTTATTTGGAGATCTCCTTGGTCTTCATGGTGTTGTTTGGAGATCGCCTTGGTCTTCATAGTGTTGTTTGGAGATCTTCTTTGTCTTCATGGTGCTGTTTGGAGATCTCCTTGGTCTTCATGGTGTTGTTTGTTTAGTGGTGCCACTTGTTAGTGGTGTTGCAACCTCTATGGCCTCTCAGAAAAGGTAAAGTGTACCCCATTCCATGAATATTCATTTTTGTTAAGTATCGGCTCACGTGACTGCCGGCCGCAGCAGGAAGTCTCCGGTTGACACTGTGCTCGCTAGAGAGCAATGAATACTCACTGCTTTACGCACACACAGCCCCAGCGTGCAGAGCATTGAGTATTCCGGCATCTGCCCTTTGGCTTGCGAGCAGCGCATGACGTCCCTGCTATGCATTGCTTACAAGCATAAAGCAGTTGACGCTGCGAGGGAGCACCGGAAAGTTAAGTATAATGTTTTCTTTTTTAATGTTTTCTGATGGGGCCGTGCATACCAGGATCGGGGTGGGTGGGTGCGGGCTAATCATAAAGATGGGGCCATGCATACCAGAAGAGGGGCTTGGGGCCAATCATACCAGAATAAGGAAGCGGCCAATTATACCAGGGTAAAGATGGGACCATGCATACCGGGATGGGGGCCAATCATACCAGGTTAAGGATGGCACCCTGTATGTAAAACCTATGTAAAACCAAGAGAGAGCACCTAAAGAGGTGCAAACTATTTACAAGAGAGTTTGTGATACACTCCAAGATCATGATCACTGTAGTTCAATTGTAGAGACTGCCAATAAAACTGGGCAACACGGGAAAACACAAAACATGATAACCAAAAATAGAAGGCACAACTGGTGCAAATAAACCTTCCTGGGTAGCAAAAGTGGCTTATTTATTTTGAGTGGTGATCCCCTCGTGGGGTTCTGGAACTGGAACCGCTACCAGGGGTGATACTTGGGGTTCTGCAGGGGTTGCAGCCGGTTCAGCCAGAGCGGTAGCGGGTACCGATAGGTGTTGTTCTGCGATTGCAGGTGGTACCACAGCGAGTGATACTACAGCCGGTTGTTGCGGGTATTGGGCAATTTGATGGCCAGCACATGAGGTCGGCACGATCACTAGACCGTTTCTGTTTGCGGGTGTGGCTCCTAATACCAGAACCATGGTAGGGGCGGTCATTCATACCTGCTACCTCCCGGCAATGTTCCGGCTCCTGCGGAGGCACAGGATGGCGAATGATGGCGGCCGCAACCCCCGGGGTTGTCTGTCGTACGGCCGGAGACTGCATCCGTCCCGACTCAGGACCAGGACAGGCCGGTAGGAGCCTGCGCAGCCGCGCCGGCTTTGGGCTGGGACTCCGCTCCCATCCCACAGTCTCCAGGGCTCTCATGTACCTTCTCCTGGCAGGCCGCGTCCAGTGACAACACCGGCCTGGAGGCCGCGGCGGGCGCGGTACAGGGCGTTGAGGCGGCTGTATGCTCCGCGAGCGCTGCCTGGGGGAGCGTGGCTTCCCCCCGCCATTCTCTTCTGGCCTCCGCACTCCCTCCATCATGGCGTTCTGGCGTTCTTCTTCCTGCCTCGGCCCCGTTCCCACCACTGGCTTCTTCTGCCCCTCCTTCTTGGGACGGCGTCTTCTTCCAGCGCCTCCATACCAAGCCAGTATACGAACCCCTCGGTGGGTGGGCCATGTTGCTGTCACATAGTAATTCGGGCATGGAAGGCTCAAGACTGTTCGCGGTCTTTTCCTAGGACCTCCCATCTCTTCACGCCCTTCTTCTCCGCACCAGCGGCCATTTTTAATGTTCATGTTAGTCTATTAAATTGGGTCTTCTGCACATTCTCAAAAGATTTAAGTCCAAGGCACACAGAACCCGATGGTATCAGGTCTCGTCATCCTGTTCGTGATGCCAAAATTGGGTCGCCCTACCAGGGCTGTGGGGTACTCGGTACCAGGCCGGTGTCATGGGGATGTGTCACAGCAGCAGTGACCCGGTCTGTGGCCATGAGCGCCCAATGGAGTTTATGTAATGGTTTGAATGAATAGTTCGTGATGCCACCTGTGGTGTTCGGCAAGTGAGGTGTTAGGCCGACGCTGCATGCAGATCCTCTTGGACTGATGGTGTGTGACAACATAGATGGTGCAGCTCCCCACAGGAGGAGATGTAGTCCCAGGGCAGTGTAGATATGATGTTGAAGGAGAGGCACAAGCAGTGTCGGACTGGGGTGCCAAGGGTCCACCAGTAACATGGACTTTGGGGGTCCCACTTTTCACCTGCATACAAATATTACGCTACCCTCAATCACAAATTTACCTATATTTCTACAGAAATAATAAGCTGGGTAGTTTGGTTAATGAATGAGGAGATGCTGCTTTTTTCTGTACAGAGTGAATCAAGTGAATTATGCCAAGTACTGACCATACAATGGGGGTGGGGACCAGCTCTGCACAGGGGCCCACCGGGGGATTCCACTGTTCCCCTATGGGCCAGTCCGAGCCTGGGCACAAGCGATGTAGAAACTGGTACCCAGATGTAGCAGTGCTGGTTGTGTTGGCGTGAGAATAAGTGGAGGACACCAAGGCTTGTAGTTCCAAAGCTTTATTCACAGTCTGTAGTGCACACAGGTGCCTGCCTCCGTACTGTGTCCTCCAGGTCAGAGACTCAGTCAACCTCCAGGAAAGATGGAATGCTCCCTTCCAACACTCCGCCAACATGTGCCTTTCTGAACGTCTCCTTTATAGCGCCTATTTGGATGAAGTATTCCCAGTACTGAGTTACACTGGAGTGCCTCCTGACAGATGTTCCCAAGAACCTTACTTGTATGACAGACAGCTGTAGCCTGCTTCGGGGACTCCTTTCTCCTGAGTCCCGACTCTCTATCCATGTTGCTGTTGTGCCCCAAGTCTTAGATGGGAGTAGTGCATTTACAGCCCACTACTCCACCGGTGTCTGCTGCAGAACCATTAGTGTTCATACAACCTCGGGGACCGGGCCCCGGCCTTGCGCTTAGAACTTCTAGGCAGGGTTCTCGCTCTCTAACCCACGTCCTCTATGTTCCCTTTTCTCCTTCGTTCCATACTTGTCTCTCTTTCTTATGGAAGCTTTGGTTTCAAGTCTTTGTCTTTCTCCTTCTTTCCTTTCCTGTGCCAGCTGGCTCAGATCACTGAGGCAGCTGCAGCACTCCTTCCTCCATCCCTCTTCCAGGGATCCTCACTCCTCTCTGAGTGACTTCCTAACTGACTGACCTCCTGTCAGACTGACCTGTCATCCTACACTTTCCCACTCTTTTATATACTCTCAACTCCACCCATCTCCCAGCACGTCTCGTGTTCCAAGCAGGGAACCACCAAAGGTGCTCTGCTACCCTCTGAGCATGGAGCCGCAATGTGGCTTTGCTGAACTACCGTCTGGTGTGGGATGCAGGTGTTGGAGTGTGGTTAGGAGCTCCCACCTTACCTGGATGGTGGGGCACTACACCTTGGGAGAAGGTGCAGTACCTCTGTGGCGACTGAGCCTCAGGGGCGCCACACATGGAGCGTGGTGATGAGGCTGGGCTGGAGTGCTGCCGGTGGGACCGGTGACACGCTCACCTTCACAGCTGCCACGGCTCCCTGCAGGCTTTCCCACTGCTCCTTTTTCAGCCATTGATCTTCACCCCGCCGTCCGACAGGGCCGGCCTCCAGGCCCGACAGCTCCGTGGGGAAACTCACTGGGCAGGTCTCCAATTCTTGGCGCCACCGCCATTCCTGGCGTCCGATACCCCAACAGCTACAGCGTCTCATGCCGTCCGAGGTCCAGTAGCTGAATGGCGCCAAACAGCCGCAGCAGGTCTCTCCACGTGGGCCACTCCCGTTCTTGGAGGGTGCGGCAGTGGGCTTCTCCACCCATCTTCCAGGGTCCAACATGAGGGAACAGTTCTCTTCAGATGAACACCACTCCCCCCAGGGGTGGATTTGATAAAGCACCGGGTCAGTCCGTACAATCAGCAATGCCTGTATCTCTCTTTTTGGACACCAAATCACCATAGCCATTTCTTTGACAGCCAGCAATCCTCAGTCCAGTTTTTTTTTTTTATTTGTAATCCACAGGGAACAGCAACCAAACTATTCTTCACCCCACACAACTTGGGGGCCTTTGTTTCTTGATGGCAGGCTTGCCACTGAAGATGTTGTATTGGTGGCGGCTATCCTGCCGACTATGATTAACAGCAAGTGATCTTCTAGCTAGAAGACTCTATCTACACCAGCAAGCTAGAAAAATACCAAAAATAAAACTAATCTACTTTATTCAAAATTAGATTAAAAAGGACTTAGTCCATTCATAAAAAATGTACATGTACAAAAAGACAAACACTTACAAAAACCGCTCAATCTGACGCGGTAAGACCAAATTTTCAAGCACCTATCGGTATACCCTTGGTGTTTTTATCCAACTCTCCATAGACACCCCCTCAGAGTATCCGCTTCGTGTGAATTTGTTTAAAAAAAACACACTCTCATGGTGCTAGAAAAATGTCTTTCACAGATCTATTGTACTTTATGTGCCACTTCCGTGTAGCATACATAATCATCACTAACAATGATCTTGAACAAATATCATATTAACAGCCTTATATCAAATAATCACCTAAAAATAGGGAATGGCATAATAGACAATATGTAATTATATATAACCAAGGTGTGAATCAAGACATTCCTCTTTGGATCATACAGTTCACCACCTTTACAGATTTTTTATGTCATTTAGTATATCATGGAAAGATCTCACCCGAATCTATACATTCATGGGTTCCTCCATGTGACGCTCCCATCTCCCTACGCGTTTCACCACACAGATCATCAGGGGAGTACTAAGTACAGCGTTATGCCTACATAAGAAAAATGCCATCACTGGGCTGTTCATTTATCTGCTTTTTATAGCATGCACTCTTTAGTGTGTTCCCGCCTCATAAAGATGGGTGGGTGTATGCCCATGACCATTTCCTGTTTCTATGTCACCATGGTGACAAGCCTGTTACTTATATATTTATTAACATCATTTACTCGCTTACTCTCATAGCATATTAATACTATGCGATTGCCTCCGTTTAAGACATATGATTGTGCGCATTCTTTTCTTTATCGGGTTGCATAGCAACGCATTGACATCAGCTTACTCTAGCACATGCGCATTCTTCTTTAAAACGTCCAGCCCTCTTTTTTACGTCTTGGCGTCTGTTTACTTCCTTATATCAGCATCAGGGGAATTATCGCGCCTGCGCACTCCCAACCATAGCCGCTTCTTTGCAGGCTTTAAATTTTTAGTGCACGCTAGTCCCCTTGTCATGCCTGCACTCTCCTCAGACACCCGCTTCTTTGCAAACTATGATTTATAAATACACAAAAGTTCCTCTTATCACAGGAACATATAATCGTGCACACTTTTCTTTATCGGGTTGCATAGTAACGCATTGACGTCATCTTACTTTAGCGCATGCGCATTCTTCTTTATAACGTTCAACCTACTTTTTCACGTCACGGCGCCTATTTACTTCATTATATCAGCATCAGGGGAATTATCGCGCCTGCGCACTCCCAAACATAGCCACTACTTTGCAGGCTTTAACTTCTTAGTGCACGCTAGTCCCCTTACCGCGCCTGCGCACTCCACAATCAACCGCATCTTTGCAAACTATAATTTATAGATGCATAACAGGATTATTTCATAAGAGCACTTATACCGCCCTCAGAATAAATAGAATATCAATGTTGCACATTGTGATCACCAATTATAACTAAAATGCTCACTATCTAATCCTCAACTAAAGCTATAAGCATAAATCTTACCCTTGTAAAAAAATAGGTTTCACAGTCATTTTGGGCATTTTTCAATATTTACTATCCAGTTTTAGGACTTTCAGGATATTGAGGATATTAAACTTTATTAGATATCCCCTTAAAAAATCCTCTCAACTATCCCGAGCGATCACTCAAGACAATGTACAGTATTTTGCTCAGACATTAAACATCCAAAAGAGACTTCTTATCTTCTCTTGATCCCATTCCATTTTTATTCCTAAGGTATTGACTCCGTGTTTAGACAAACAAAAAAAAGGGAAATAACCCAATAGAGAAGTATAGCTCCTTTAGGATTCCCTCCTGAGTAACCACACTACCCTTTAACCCCTATACAGGGATCTGGTTTTACGTGGGGCACAATGGAGCTTGTCCTCCGGGGCTCCATCTCATTGCATATGGGTTAGTTAGTTTACAAAAAAGCCATGAAAGATAGTTGGTCATTCAGGCCTGTTGGTTGGAGTGTTCTCAGCCAGAAAATCCACCTACATTCCCTTTGAAGGATCATTTTGTCCCAATCACCCCCTCTATGGGGGTAAGGAACTTTCTCGATCCCAACAAATTGAATTTTGCTATGATCACCCTGATGTATCCTATTGATGTGGTTAGCTATAGCTGTATCTCTTTTATTCACCACATCACCAACATGTTCACGTATTCTCTTCCTGAATTCCCTTCTTGTTTTCCCTATATATTCAATCCCACATATACACGTTGCCTTGTAAATTACTCCAGTGGTTCGACAATTAATAAACTGTCTAATTGTATAGACTTTCTTGTTGTTCGTACTCCTAAAGGTTTTCCCTTGTGTTACTGACTGACATGCAACACAGTTACCACACCTATAGCACCCTTTAACCTCTCCTTCTAACCAGGTACGTGTTTGAATCTCTCTGAAGTGACTGTGCATTAGTCTATCTTTTATAGATTTGTTCTTTTTGTATGTTACTTGTGGTTTAGAGCCTAAGGTTTTCTCTATATCCATATCCATTTTAAGAATTGGCCAATGTCTTTCTAAAATTGCTTTAAATTTTTCTGATCCATTCGAAAACCTAGTAATGAAACGTGTGACCTCTTTATCTACTTTTTTTTTCCCTTTTTCCCTTAATAGTTCTTTACGATCTCTTGCTATAGATTCCTCATAAGCGGCCCTTAAAACATGATCTGGGTATCCCCTCTCCTGAAATCTTTCCCTCATGTCATCAGCTTGTTCTTTAAATTTCTGAGGGTTCGAGCAATTACGGCGTAACCTCAGGTATTGTCCTTTGGGTATCCCTTTTTTTTGTGGAAGGGGGTGACTACTCTCCCATCTCCCATCACGAAAATATGGAAAAACACAGAATCTGAGTTTATTTCCTTTGTCAATGACCTCAATTGTAATGATTTAGGCCTTAGATTTACGTATGAGGTACATGAATCAGAAATGAGATTTCTAGATGTGCTCGTTAAAAAGGGAATTGATGGAACTTTAGAAACGAGCAATTATAGGAAACCAACAGCTACTAACTCACTTCTAAGATGGGAGAGCAGTCACCCCCTTCCACAAAAAAAAGGGATACCCAAAGGACAATACCTGAGGTTACGCCGTAATTGCTCGAACCCTCAGAAATTTAAAGAACAAGCTGATGACATGAGGGAAAGATTTCAGGAGAGGGGATACCCAGATCATGTTTTAAGGGCCGCTTATGAGGAATCTATAGCAAGAGATCGTAAAGAACTATTAAGGGAAAAGGAAAAAAAAAGTAGATAAAGAGGTCACACGTTTCATTACTAGGTTTTCGAATGGATCAGAAAAATTTAAAGCAATTTTAGAAAGACATTGGCCAATTCTTAAAATGGATATGGATATAGAGAAAACCTTAGGCTCTAAACCACAAGTAACATACAAAAAGAACAAATCTATAAAAGATAGACTAATGCACAGTCACTTCAGAGAGATTCAAACACGTACCTGGTTAGAAGGAGAGGTTAAAGGGTGCTATAGGTGTGGTAACTGTGTTGCATGTCAGTCAGTAACACAAGGGAAAACCTTTAGGAGTACGAACAACAAGAAAGTCTATACAATTAGACAGTTTATTAATTGTCGAACCACTGGAGTAATTTACAAGGCAACGTGTATATGTGGGATTGAATATATAGGGAAAACAAGAAGGGAATTCAGGAAGAGAATACGTGAACATGTTGGTGATGTGGTGAATAAAAGAGATACAGCTATAGCTAACCACATCAATAGGATACATCAGGGTGATCATAGCAAAATTCAATTTGTTGGGATCGAGAAAGTTCCTTACCCCCATAGAGGGGGTGATTGGGACAAAATGATCCTTCAAAGGGAATGTAGGTGGATTTTCTGGCTGAGAACACTCCAACCAACAGGCCTGAATGACCAACTATCTTTCATGGCTTTTTTGTAAACTAACTAACCCATATGCAATGAGATGGAGCCCCGGAGGACAAGCTCCATTGTGCCCCACGTAAAACCAGATCCCTGTATAGGGGTTAAAGGGTAGTGTGGTTACTCAGGAGGGAATCCTAAAGGAGCTATACTTCTCTATTGGGTTATTTCCCTTTTTTTTGTTTGTCTAAACACGGAGTCAATACCTTAGGAATAAAAATGGAATGGGATCAAGAGAAGATAAGAAGTCTCTTTTGGATGTTTAATGTCTGAGCAAAATACTGTACATTGTCTTGAGTGATCGCTCGGGATAGTTGAGAGGATTTTTTAAGGGGATATCTAATAAAGTTTAATATCCTCAATATCCTGAAAGTCCTAAAACTGGATAGTAAATATTGAAAAATGCCCAAAATGACTGTGAAACCTATTTTTTTACAAGGGTAAGATTTATGCTTATAGCTTTAGTTGAGGATTAGATAGTGAGCATTTTAGTTATAATTGGTGATCACAATGTGCAACATTGATATTCTATTTATTCTGAGGGCGGTATAAGTGCTCTTATGAAATAATCCTGTTATGCATCTATAAATTATAGTTTGCAAAGATGCGGTTGATTGTGGAGTGCGCAGGCGCGGTAAGGGGACTAGCGTGCACTAAGAAGTTAAAGCCTGCAAAGAAGCGGCTATGGTTGGGAGTGCGCAGGCGCGATAATTCCCCTGATGCTGATATAATGAAGTAAATAGGCGCCGTGACGTGAAAAAGTAGGTTGAACGTTATAAAGAAGAATGCGCATGCGCTAAAGTAAGATGACGTCAATGCGTTACTATGCAACCCGATAAAGAAAAGTGCGCACGATTATATGTTCCTGTGATAAGAGGAACTTTTGTGTATTTATAAATCATAGTTTGCAAAGAAGCGGGTGTCTGAGGAGAGTGCAGGCATGACAAGGGGACTAGCGTGCACTAAAAATTTAAAGCCTGCAAAGAAGCGGCTATGGTTGGGAGTGCGCAGGCGCGATAATTCCCCTGATGCTGATATAAGGAAGTAAACAGACGCCGAGACGTAAAAAAGAGGCCTGGACGTTTTAAAGAAGAATGCGCATGTGCTAGAGTAAGCTGATGTCAATGCGTTGCTATGCAACCCGATAAAGAAAAGAATGCGCACAATCATATGTCTTAAACGGAGGCAATCGCATAGTATTAATATGCTATGAGAGTAAGCGAGTAAATGATGTTAATAAATATATAAGTAACAGGCTTGTCACCATGGTGACATAGAAACAGGAAATGGTCATGGGCATACACCCACCCATCTTTATGAGGCGGGAACACACTAAAGAGTGCATGCTATAAAAAGCAGATAAATGAACAGCCCAGTGATGGCATTTTTCTTATGTAGGCATAACGCTGTACTTAGTACTCCCCTGATGATCTGTGTGGTGAAACGCGTAGGGAGATGGGAGCGTCACATGGAGGAACCCATGAATGTATAGATTCGGGTGAGATCTTTCCATGATATACTAAATGACATAAAAAATCTGTAAAGGTGGTGAACTGTATGATCCAAAGAGGAATGTCTTGATTCACACCTTGGTTATATATAATTACAGATTGTCTATTATGCCATTCCCTATTTTTAGGTGATTATTTGATATAAGGCTGTTAGTATGATATTTGTTCAAGATCATTGTTAGTGATGATTATGTATGCTACACGGAAGTGGCACATAAAGTACAATAGATCTGTGAAAGACATTTTTCTAGCACCATGAGAGTGTGTTTTTTTGAAACAAATTCACACGAAGCGGATACTCTGAGGGGGTGTCTATGGAGAGTTGGATAAAAACACCAAGGGTATACCGATAGGTGCTTGAAAATTTGGTCTTACCGCGTCAGATTGAGCGGTTTTTGTAAGTGTTTGTCTTTTTGTACATGTACATTTTTTATGAATGGACTAAGTCCTTTTTAATCTAATTTTGAATAAAGTAGATTAGTTTTATTTTTGGTATTTTTCTATCCTGCCGACTATGCCAAATGTAGTGGTAGGGCTGAAGGAGGGCGTGCTGTGGTGCTGCTGTGAATTTTGACGTTGATACTGATAGACGGGGAAGGTGTGCTGTTCCCACAGAACTGGGGGGTGACCCACCTCTTGGCGTCGACAGACACGAGACAGAGACAAGAGTTATATTCAACAGGTTCCGCTTTTATTAGCCGCCCTTCTGACGACCAGCACAGTTCTTGACAGGAGATATTACACTGCTCTCTTGTTCACAGGCCCGAGTACCGTCACTTCTTGACTAACACCGTCGTGGTGTCCTTCGTGGTTCTTTCCACCGTGGCTGCCCTAGGCAAATCCACCACGGCGTTTCACCCTCCAAAGTACACCGTCGTCTGGTACTCACAGACCGTCTGCGACCACTATCCTTTAGGGTCACCTAGGGCTGCCACTAGGAATTTCAGGGCCCCATACTGGCAAAATTTTCAAGGCCCCCTTTAGACTCCGCCCAGGCTCCATCCAGCCCTGCCTCCAGCCCTCGAACTGTCCACAGTCCCACCGCTCTCTTGGAAAAACTCCACTTCTCACCTATCACACATTAACAGTTCCCATCACCAGGTCACACATATAGCCAGCAGCTTTTGCTTTGGCCTAAAGATTGTTTTAAGCCGCCACCATAACAGGGTAGACACTTTTGGCCAGGCCCTACTCTACTGTAACCTATTAAATATTTGTTAAAATATGCAATACAATTTAGGTATATTTTTATTTATTTTCAATTTTTTAAAATGACCAATAATATCACATACAAGGAACAAATACCACCGCACCATGTCCAGACCACAACTTACCACCACATACAAGGAACAAATACCGCTACACCATGTCCAGACCACATATTACCACCACATAGTGACCTATAATAAGACATACAAGGAACAAATACCGCCATACCATGACCAGACCACATATTACTACCATAGTGACCGAATAATATCACATACAAGGAACAAATACCACCGCACCATGAACAGACCGCAAATTACCACCACAAAGTGACCAAATAATAGAATATACAAGGGACAAATACCACTGCACCACGCCCAGACCACATATTACCACCACATCTTTCATCCAGCACAGATCGCCATCACGTCTTCCAGCCAGGACTCGTCTCTGCAGGAAATAACACAGTTATCTAGAGCTCCGCTTGCAGAACACATTACTTATTTTTTCCCAACTTCTACATTACACCACATGAAGAAAAAAAGGTGACATAGTATCACTCTACACAGTAACAGGACCGCCCCCCCCATTTACAACAGTATCCTCAAGAAAATAAAATAAATACATCACTGCAGTAATAATATCCCTTAATTAGCCCCTATGGTAATAATATCCCTCATCCTGACCCCCATGTGTCTCATTCCTGGCTTCAGCCATATGTTCTCCCATCCTACCCTCATCAGTATCCATTCTGCCCCATATGATCTCCCCTCCTGACCAATCTGTCTAAATCGTATCCATCCTGCCCCATGACCCTGCCCCATCTGTCTCCAATCATGCCCGGTGTCACACATTCTGCCCCCTCCTGTGTCTCACTGTCACATTCTGCCCCCTCCTGTCTCACTGTCACATTCTGCCCCCTCCTGTCTCACTGTCACATTCTGCCCCCTCCTGTGTCTCACTGTCACATTCTGCCCCCTCCTGTGTCTCACTGTCACATTCTGCCCCCTCCTGTGTCTCACTGTCACATTCTGCCCCCTCCTGTGCCTCACTGTCACATTCTGCCCCCTCCTGTGTCTCACTGTCACATTCTGCCCCCTCCTTTGTCTCACTGTCACATTCTGCCCCCATGTCCAGCATTCTGCCCCAGTGTCTGGCATTCTACCCGCAGCGTCCAGCATTCTGCCCGCAGCGTCCAGCATTCTGCCCCAGCTCACAGCCTGCCCCCATGTCCAGCATTCTGCCCCCAGCGTCCAGCATTCTGCCTCAGTCTCCAGCATTCTGCCCAGCTTCGAGCATTCTGCCCCATGTCCAGAATTCTGCCCCAGCATCCAGCATTCTTCTGCCCCATGTCCAGCATTCTGCCCCATCTCACAGTCTGCCCTCATATCCAGCATTCTGCCCCCAGCGTCCAGCATTCTGTCCCCAGCGTCCAGCATTCTGCCCCATGTCCATTCTGCCCCCAGTGTCCAGCATTATGCCCCATGTCCAGCATTCTGCCCCCAGCATCCAGCATTCTGCCCCATGTCCATTCTGCCCCCAGTGTCTAGCATTATGACCCATGTCCAGCATTCTGCCCCAGCATCCAGCATTCTGCCCCATGTCCAGCATTCTGCCCCCAGCATTCTGCCCCATGTCCAGCATTCTGCCCCCAGCGTCCAGCACTCTGCCCCCAGCATTCTGTCCCCAGTGTCTAGCATTCTGCCCCCAGAATTCTGCCCCCAGCATTCTGCCCCCAGTGTCCAGCATTCTGCCCCCAGCATTCTGCCCCCAGCATTCTGCCCCCAGCGTCCAGCATTCTGCCCCCAGCATTCTGCCCTGGGCTCCCTGGATAGCCGCTCTCAAAAAAAAAAAAAAAAAATTCTTCTTACCTTGTTATCTAGCTGTGCTCCAGCGGCAAGGCTCCCTTCCTCTCCCAGTCCCACGTGGCACACTGACTGAATGAGGAAGTGGAGGAGCAGAGCAGTGTGTGACGTCAGGTGAGGGCAGAGCTGTGGCTGCCGGATCATTGTGCAGGGGGGGGATTTCGGCGCTGGCTGAACCATGGTGCGGGGGGGGGCCTGCCCAAGGGGCCCGGGGGGCCCACCAGGCGCTGAGTCTGAATTTAAAATAAAGCTGCAGAAGCCTGAATAAAATGTAGGGGGCCCCAGCGCGGATCGGGCTGCCAGCGTGGTCGAGCCCCCCTAATCACCGGGCCCCATACACATGTAAGGCCTGTCATGCCCTGATGGCGGCCCTGGGGTCACCCCCCGTGACCGTCTCCACCGTCAGTTACTCTCTGTAGGGGTATTCCACTTTTCTCCCTACAGCAGGTCATCCTCTCTAGTGAGCTCCCTGGGCTGACTTAGGCCTGCTTCACACTTCAGTTTTTTGTTGTCAGTCAAAATCCGCCAAAACGCCAGAAAGCGGATCCGTTCATAACTGATGCAAACGGATGCCAGCGGACCGTTTTTATGACGGATCCGTTTGCAGAAGAAATTTTAAAGGAAGAGAGAGAGAGAGAATGTATGTATGTATGTCAGGGTTAAGTTTCTTCCTGACATCATTCCTCCGGGCAGGCGCAGTAGAAAAATGCGGATCCTTCAGGCCAAAAAACGTTACATGCTCCTTCCAGGCATGTTTGCGGATGCCATAGAAATGGCGGATCCACAAAAAAACGTATATAACGGATGGCCATCCGTCAAGATCCGCCAGTAATGAAAGTCAATGGGAGAAAAAACGGATCCGCCCAAAAAAATGGCGGATCCGTTTTATTAGGAAAACGGCGGATCTTGACTGATGGCAAAAAACTGAAGTGTGAAACAGGCCTTAAGCTTCTAGAAGCTTACCTCAGGATTTATACTCTCAGCCCAGGTAGCCCCGCCCACTGTCACCTGACAGTCACCTCTGACCAATGAGAGTGACCTTGACCTCTGGCAGTTATGTAACACTCTCATGGCAGTTACATAACCACCCTTTACAAGCTCCTCACTGCCATCTAATGGTCACTCTCAATATGGCACCCTTTCCCTTGATCTGAGTGCCTCTGTCAGGTCAACCTCCCCACAGTAAGTTGAGAGACTGCTTGGTTTGTACAACCAGCAGTGGAGTGTCTTCTCCCAGGAAAACTACAGCAGTGAGGGATTATGCCAGAACGAGCACTTGCTTCACACAGGATTCAAGCTGCATGTTGCTGGGGCAGAAACACTGGAAGTTTCAGAATCTGGGAAACCTTTGTCCCTGAAGGGATTAGAACAGCAGGAAGTTTACACTCAATCACAGCAGAGAGATAACTTCCATCGTGCAGCGCAGACTGTAAATCTGGTGAGAGAATTGTATTTTATCCTTTGAACTGCATCTGGACTTGAGTAAATGATAAAGTAACTTTTCTTGTCTCCTGCCTTGTTACTCCGTGCCATCTACTCCCATCACTATCTCTGGGTGACTAGCCCTAGTTGGAGGGGGTTTACACACCTGCACTGCTATCACCATCTATCCCCCAGAGATCATCTGCAGTACCGGCTATCTTACAGTCAAACACTCCAACTGGCGTCACAGACTCTTTTTCAAATTTCTTTTATTTTTTAACTTCCATTTCACTGTTCCCGGAGCACAGGCACCGGGCACAGCTGCCAACCCCATGACCCCTGAATCCAACCCGGTGACCAGAGTACCCCGCTCCGGGTGATACACATGCAGCAACAGGAACACCCAATTCTTACACTAAGGCTGGTCCAAACAATAAAAGCAATTGTTACCACCCACCTTTCGTGTCTCCCTGTTTCCTAATAGACTGTAAGCTTGCGAGCAGGGCCCTCATTCCTCTTGGTATCTGTTATGATCTATGTGATTATTGTTATGCTGTAATGTCTATTGTCTGTACAAATCCCCTCTGAAATGTAAAGTGCTGCGGAATATGTCGGCGCTATAGAAATAAAATGTATTATTGTTAATAAGCTAAGCCGAGTAAAATAGTGACAGCCTATGCTGGCTGGGTCACGTTGTGTGCTGGCTAATCACAGCCATGCCAATACTTGGTATGGATGTGATGGCTCCTGAAGTGCCCACAGCTTAAAAGCTTGTTTGGCAGAGCTGCAAACCGGATATCTGGTAAAAAGTCCGTGTTTGGGGTTTAGTACCGGACACTAGGTGTTTGGTACGATCTCCGAACTTTGCAGTTCGAGTTCACTCATCACTACTGGTGACCCCTCTCTATAGTACTGAGGGGCTGGTGGCCTCTTCTTGGGGGTTCCATATTACAGAAGTTCTTTCTCTCCTAATTTCTCGCCCCCTGCACAAAGCTGACAATATCCCCCCTGCCCCCACCTGACGGCTCCAGACAGCTGCACCATCACCCTCATCGTCCTCAATGGCTGTCAGGATACTCGATATGTCTCCATTCCTGTGCAGCTGTCAGGAGTCAATCAAGAAGAGGAGCGTCCCTCCAATCTTCAGGAGGTTTCTCTGGACTCGGGAGCAGTCAGTGCCGCTGTCTACCGTCCTCCAGCACTAAGCAGCCTCTCCAGGACCCCGCTGTCTACCGTCCTCCAGCACTAAGCAGCCTCTCCAGGACCCCGCTGTCTGCCGTCCTCCAGCACTAAGCAGCCTCTCCAGGACCCCGCTGTCTGCCGTCCTCCGGCACTAAGCAGCCTCTCCAGGACCCCGCTGTCTGCCGTCCTCCAGCACTAAGCAGCCTCTCCAGGACCCCGCTGTCTGCCATCCTCCAGCACTAAGCAGCCTCTCCAGGACCCCGCTGTCTGCCATCCTCCAGCACTAAGCAGCCTCTCCAGGACCCCGCTGTCTGCCGTCCTCCAGCACTAAGCAGCCTCTCCAGGACCCCGCTGTCTGCCATCCTCCAGCACTAAGCAGCCTCTCCAGGACCCGGCTGTCTGCCGTCCTCCAGCACTAAGCAGCCTCTCCAGGACCCCGCTGTCTGCCGTCCTCCAGCACTAAGCAGCCTCTCCAGGACCCCGCTGTCTGCCATCCTCCAGCACTATGCAGCCTCTCCAGGACCCCGCTGTCTGCCGTCCTCCAGCACTAAGCAGCCTCTCCAGGACCCCGCTGTCTGCCGTCCTCCAGCACTAAGCAGCCTCTCCAGGACCCCGCTGTCTGCCATCCTCCAGCACTAAGCAGCCTCTCCAGGACCCCGCTGTCTGCCATCCTCCAGCACTAAGCAGCCTCTCCAGGACCCCGCTGTCTGCCATCCTCCAGCACTAAGCAGCCTCTCCAGGACCCCGCTGTTTGCCGTCCTCCAGCAATAAGCAGCCTCTCCAGGACCCCGCTGTCTGCCATCCTCCAGCACTAAGCAGCCTCTCCAGGACCCCGCTGTCTATCGTCTTCCAGCACTAAGCAGCCTTTCCAGGACCCCGCTGTCTGCTGTCCTCCAGCACTAAGCAGCCTCTCCAGGACCCCGCTGTCTACAGTCCTCCAGCACTAAGCAGCCTCTCCAGGACCCCGCTGTCTACAGTCCTCCAGCACTAAGCAGCCTCTCCAGGACCCCGCTGTCTACAGTCCTCCAGCACTAAGCAGCCTCTCCAGGACCCCGCTGTCTACAGTCCTCCAGCACTAAGCAGCCTCTCCAGGACCCCGCTGTCTACCATCCTCCAGCACTAATCAGTCTCTCCAGGACCCCGCTGTCTGCCGTCCTCCAGCACTAAGCAGCCTCTCCAGGACCCCGCTGTCTGCCGTCCTCCAGCACTAAGCAGCCTCTCCAGGACCCCGCTTGTCTACCGTCCTCCAGCACTAAGCAGCCTCTCCAGGACCCTGCTTGTCTACCGTCCTCCGGCACTAAGTAGCCTCTCCAGGACCCCGCTGTCTACCATCCTCCAGCACTAAGCAGCCTCTCCAGGACCCCGCTGTCTACCATCCTCCAACACTAAGCAGCCTCTCCAGGACCCCGCTGTCTGCCATCCTCCAGCACTAAGCAGCCTCTCCAGGACCCCGCTGTCTGCCATCCTCCAGCACTAAGCAGCCTCTGCAGGACCCCGCTGTCTACCATCCTCCAGCACTAAGCTGCCTCTCCAGGACCCCGCTGTCTACCGTCCTCCAGCACTAAGCAGCCTCTCCAGGACCCCGCTGTCTGCCGTCCTCCAGCACTAAGCAGCCTCTCCAGGACCCCGATGTCTACCGTCCTCCAGCACTAAGCAGCCTCTCCAGGACCCCGCTATCTACCGTCCTCCAGCACTAAGCAGCCTCTCCAGGACCCCGCTGTCTGCCGTCCTCCAGCACTAAGCAGCCTCTCCAGGACCCCGCTGTCTGCCGTCCCCCAGCACTAAGCAGCCTCTCCAGGACCCCGCTGTCTACCGTCCTCCAGGACCCCGCTGTCTGCCATCCAGGTAACTCTCCATCCTCCACCTCCAGAGCTGTCGCTCCTGGAATAGTGAGTAATATATGAAGAGTGGGGTGAGGACTTATTCATCCTAATGACTCCGTCATATTGTGACTGCGGAGTCCTTCTTTTTTATGTGGCTGTGCCGTCCTCTATTACTGTATGTGGCAGGACACCAAGCCTCAGATGGCAGAGGATGGGGGTGGTCTATAATGTTTGTTGAGATTTATTAGAAACTAGCTGAAAATACCGGCGCTGCCCGGGCATAGTAACTAACTGTGGTTAGTTATAGCAAATTATAATTATCCTCCATCCCATAGTCCCGTGCCCATATACCCATCATACATATTCGCCATCCCATAGTCGAGTGCCCATATACCCATCACACATCCTTCATCCCATAGTCCCATGCCCATATACCCATCATACATATTCTCCATCCCATAGTCGAGTGCCCATATACCCATCACACATCCTTCATCTCATAGTCCAATGCCCATATACCCATCACACATCCTCCATCCCATAGTCCCGTGCCCATATACCCATCATACATATCCGCCATCTCATAGTCCCATGCCCATATACCCATCACACATCCTCCATCCCATAGTCCCGTGCCCATATACCCATCACACATCCTCCATCCCATAGTCCCGTGCCCATATACCAATCAAACATATCCTCCATCCCATAGTCAAGTGCCCATATACCCATCACACATCCTCCATCCCATAGTCCTGTGCCCATATACCTGTCATACATATCCGCCATCCCATAGTCCTGTGCCCATATACCTGTCATACATATCCTCCATCCCATAGTCGAGTGCCCATATACCCATCACACATCCTTCATCTCATAGTCCCGTGCCCATATACCCATCACACATCCTCCATCCCATAGTCCCGTGCCCATATACCAATCAAACATATCCTCCATCCCATAGTCAAGTGCCCATATACCCATCACACATCCTCCATCCCATAGTCCTGTGCCCATATACCTGTCATACATATCCGCCATCCCATAGCCCTGTGCCCATATACCCATCACACATCCTCTATCGCATAGTCAACCATTGTGACATCATAATGAGGGGCGGGGCTTGATACGCACACACTGTTTCCCCAGTATGCAAATAGGGGCATTATGACATCATAATGAGGGGCGGGGCTTGACGCGCACACACTTTTCCCCCAGTATGTAGATAGGGGCAAAATTGTTTGGTGAATTGGAACGCGCGGGGTTAAAATTTCGCCTCACAACATAGCTTAGGACGCTCTCGGGGTCCAGACGTGTGACTGTGCCAAATTTTGTGGCTGTAGCTGCGACGGTGCGGATGCCAATCCCGGACATACACACATACATACATACATACACACATACATACATACACACATACATACATACACACATACATACATACACACATACATACATACATACATACATACATACATACACACTTTGAGCTTTATATATTAGATAACATCACAGCCGGAGGACACAGACTGATGTGAGGGAATTAGTAGAATTCAGTAGTGTGGCAGCTCCAAGGTTAAGGTGGGGGAATTTCTCCAGACCCCCATACACATAGGCATATGCTTTCTATAAGGGAGGGAAGAAACAGCGGATAGACATCTCTAGTACCAGTGAGAGCAGAAGGTGGAGAGTTGTATCTGGAGACACAAGGAAAAGCATCCCAAAAATTGTCCCCGAGACCCTGACAAATGTCTCGTGTCCCTTCCCTTGTATATGGGGGCACCACATAACGAGCTCCTTGTAAATTTCTCAGTCTGTCACCACTGTAGCCCTCCACCATATATACACACAGGACTCAGTATATAGTGTATATAATATGCACAGAAATCCTTCTCCTATCCTGTACACTGGGTGTAATTCTCAGTATCTGTATTATTCTGTATATACAGTTGCTTATGAAAGTATTGTACCACCCCCCAACAGCTCCCCACTCTCCTGACATTTTTTGTGTTTTGCATCAGTTCATGTACAGAACATGCCGACAACTGAGAACATCCGTTTTTCTTTTATTTTGTGAAGCAAACAACAAATAGGACAAAATAACTGATAGCTTCAGTGTCCAAAACTATTCACTCCCCTAAAGTCAGTATTTTGTAGAGCCTCCTATTGTGGCAATTACAGCTACGAGTCTCTTTGGATAAGTCTCTATGAGCTTTCCACATCTTGCCACTGGGATTTTTGCCCATTCCTCAAGGCAAAACTGCTCCAGGTCCTTAGTTAGATGGTTTCCTCAGGTGAACATTGATCTTCATTTCTGACCACAGATTCTCCATTGGATTAAGGTCAGGGCTTTGAGTAGGCCACTCCAAAACATTTCCACGTTTCCCCTTACACCACTCGAGTGTTGCTTTAGCCGTATGCATTGGGGCATTATCTTGTTGGAAGATGAACCTCCATCCCAGTCTCAAATCACTGACAGCCTACAACAGATTTTGCTCAAGAATATCCCTGTATTTCACACCATCCATCTTCCCTTCAACTTAGACCATTTTCCCTGTCCCTGCTGCCGAAAAACATCCCCACATCATGATGATACTACTGCTATGTTTCACAGGGAATGGTGTTCTTGAGGTGATGAGCCATGTTGGTTTGGCAAAAGACAGCATTTACCTTGGTGGCCAAAAAGGTCAATTTTTGTCTCATCCGACCACAGCACCTTCCACAAGATATAATTAGGGAGTCTCCCACATGTCTTTTGACAACCTCAAAACAAGCCTTACAATTTTTGCTTGGAAGTAAAGACTTTTCTGCTCACTCTTCCTTAAAGTCACCTCTATGGAGTGTATGGTTTATTGTGGTCATTTGGACAGATATTCCAGTCTCTGCTTGGGAACTCTGCAGCTCCTTCAGGGTTAACTTTGGTCTCTGTGCTGCTTCTCTTATTAATGCCCTCCTTGCCTGGGCTGACAGTTTTGGTGTGTGACCATCTCTTGGTACGTTTGTTGTGATACCCTGTTCTTTCCAAACGATGATAATGCATTTGATGGTGCTCCGGGGATCATCAGAGATTGGGATTTTTTTTAGAACTCAAACCTAACTTGTACTTCTCAACAACTTTGCACCTGACTTGTTTGGAGATCGCCTTGATCTTCATGGTGTTGTTTGGAGATCTCCTTGGTATTCATGGTGTTGTTTGGAGATCGCCTTGGTCTTCATGGTGTTGTTTGGAGATCTCCTTGGTATTCATGGTGTTGTTTGGAGATCTTCTTTGTCTTCATGGTGCTGTTTGGAGATCTCCTTGGTCTTCATGGTGTTGTTTGGAGATCGCCTTGGTCTTCATGGTGTTGTTTGGAGATCGCCTTGGTTTTCATGGTGTTGTTTGGAGATCTCCTTGGTCTTCATGGTGTTGTTTGGAGATCTTCTTTGTCATCATGGTGCTGTTTGGAGATCTCCTTGGTCTTTATGGTGTTATTTGGAGATCTCCTTGGTCTTCATGGTGTTGTTTGGAGATCGCCTTGGTCTTCATAGTGTTGTTTGGAGATCTTCTTTGTCTTCATGGTGCTGTTTGGAGATCTCCTTGGTCTTCATGGTGTTGTTTGGTTAGTGGTGCCACTTGTTAGTGGTGTTGCAACCTCTATGGCCTCTCAGAAAAGGTAAAGTGTACCCCATTCCATGAATATTCATTTTTGTTAAGTATCGGCTCACGTGACTGCCGGCCGCAGCAGGAAGTCTCCGGATGACACTGTGCTCGCTAGAGAGCAATGAATACTCACTGCTTTACGCGCACACAGCCCCAGCGTGCAGAGCATTGAGTATTCCGGCATCTGCCCTTTGGCTTGCGAGCAGCGCATGACGTCCCTGCTATGCATTGCTTACAAGCATAAAGCAGTTGACGCTGCGAGGGAGCACCGGAAAGTTAAGTATAATGGTTTTTTTTTTTATGTTTTCTGATGGGGCCGTGCATACCAGGATCGGGGTGGGTGGGTGCGGGCTAATCATAAAGATGGGGCCATGCATACCAGAAGAGGGGCTTGGGGCCAATCATACCAGAATAAGGAAGAGGCCAATTATACCAGGGTAAAGATGGGACCATGCATACCGGGATGGGGGCCAATCATACCAGGTTAAGGATGGCACCCTGTATACCAAGATAGTGATGGGGCCATGCATACTAGGATGAGATGGGAGATCCTGCATACCAAGATAAGGATGAGGGAGCCATGCATGCTAGGATGGAGATTAAGGAGCCATGCAAATAAGGGTAAGGATGAGGGAGACCGGTGCGTCTTATAGTCCAAAAAATACAGTATATACTGACAGACATGTGACACTGAGATTTTACACAGGAGAACGTCCTGTCACTAAGCATGTGATTTATGAAAAGAATTGCTTGCAAAAGAAGTTTTTAGGGGCTTCATCGCAAAAGGGATGAATACATATGGACCTGTCAATTTTTAATTATTTGATTCAATACGTTTACTTTGTGCCTATATTGTTCTCACTTCACCAGTTAAGACTATTGGATTCTGATACTACATCATAGAAACATACAAAATAGAGTTGGAAGGGACCTCCAGCGTCATCGTACCAAACCCACTGCTCAGTGCAGGATTTACTAAACCATCTCAGACAGATGTCCAGCCTCTGTTTGAAGACTTCTATTGAAGGAGAACTCACCACCTCTCGTGGCAGCCTGTTCCACTCATTGATCACCCTTACTGTTAACAAGTTTTTTTCTAATATCTAATCTGTATCGTCTCCCTTTCAGTTTCATCCCATTGCTTCTCGTGTTTCCATGTGCAAATGAGAATAATGATGATCCTTCTACACTGTGACAGCCCTTCAGATATTTGTAGACAGCTATTAAGTCTACTCTCAGTCTTCTTTTTTGCAAGCTAAACATTCTCAGATCCTTTAACCGTTCCTCGCAGGACATACTTTGCAGATTGCTCACCATCCTGGTCGCTCTTCTCTGTACTTGCTCCAGTTTTTCAATCTATATACACAACCTCTGATGTTATACTAGTGGTAAAATGATAACTTGCCACAAAATGCAGAAGATTAAAATAATCTTTATTAATGACACATGATAAAATATATTAAAATAAATGAATTGCAAATCAAGCTAACGGAACACGAAGGAGCACGAATACTGGACAATCAACGGTAAGTACCAGCAAAAAGAAGCACAGCCGCCATTTAAATAGTGATTATTCACATGAGAGATATAAAGTGCAAAGTGCTAAGGAATCATTCTGTTAGATCTTTTTGAATCCTCTCAATTGTCTAGTTTTAGCTATTCCTACTAGCTTTGTCTCATCAGCAAATTTAATCAGTTTACCTTCAATTTCTTCATCTAAATAATTGATAAATATGTTGAACAATGCTGGAGCCAGGACAGAGCCTTGTGGTACCCCTCTTAAGACATTTTTCCTACTGGGTGTGCAACCATTTATGATCACTTTTTTGGGTTTGATCACTGAGCCAGTTATGAATCCATCTAACTGTAGCCTTGTCAATTCCATACTTGGTCATTTTTTCAATGAGGATTGTATGAGATACTTTGTCAAATGCTTTGCGGAAGTCAAGATATACTATATCTACCGCATTTTCCTGATCCATCCAGTCAGTGATTCCATCATAGAAAAAAATTAAATTAGTCTGGCATGACTTGTTTGCTACAAACCCATGCTGGCTGTGATTAATTACTGTATTCTTATCCAAGTGCTTACATACATGCTGTTTAATAATTTGTTCAAAGATTTCCTGGCATAGAAGCAAGGCTCACTGGCCTGTAATTTCCTGACTCCATCTACTTTCCTTTTTGGAAGATAGGGACAACATTTACCTTTCTCCAATGTTTTGTTACTTATCCTGTTCTCCAGGATTTCTCAAAGATTTTGGCTAGCGGTTCTCCACATTCTTTCAGTCCCCTAGTATCCAAGAAGTATCATTTCTCCTTGCGGAGAATGACATGTTTAGCATGCCGAGATGAGGAGACTTAAAGCCGCAATGCTTATTTATTTAAATAATTTAAAAAAAAACAGCATGGGGACCCCTCTATTCTTGATAACCAGCCCTGCTGAAGCTGACAGCTGAGGGTTGCAGCCCCCAGTAGTGAGTTTTGTCTGGCTGGTTATGAAAAATAGGGGGGAACCCACACCGCTTTTTTAATTACTGTATTTATTTACAGTGCAGTAGCGGCTGATGAATACTCCCATCCGCCGCTCCTGATGTCATTGTTATTAGCAGCAGCAGGGGTAGGACTTTTACTCCCATCATCTGCTGCCTGCTCTCTCTTTTGTTACTTAATTGTAACTCTCATCATTCTCCCCTGCTTTTGCCGATCGCCGGCAGAGCAGGGGAGAATGATGAGAGCCGTATTCTTCTTCCCCGGCGCCAATGCGTGTCACATGTGTCATGATACCAGTGCTGGGTGACCGGCACTGCTGGGGTTAATGTTCTGACCTCAGTGCAGACTCTCACCTGCACACCTGGGACCTATTATGGTGGCCTCTCATTGGTTCTGGGGAGGCTTCTTATAGCCTCAGGAAGCGCCCATCCCCCGTCAGTTATACTTTCGCCCTTGGCAATGTGTGGTGACCCCTGAGTGTGTTAGTGCTGTGTTCTGGTTGCTTGATTCTCTGTGTACGACTCGGTCTGTTCTCTGGATTTTGCTTTGGATTCTGCCTGGTACCCTCTACGTCTGTTTGGGTTTGATCTCTGCTTGGCCCTGACTATCCGTTCTGTCTCATCCCTGGTACTTTACTGATATCTTGTGTATGACCTTAGGCTTTGTCTGACCTCCCGTCTGTTTATCCCTCCTGTACCTCGCTTGCCTGTACTGTGCATGACCCCCGCTTTGCCCGACTTTGAGTTTTCTACCTTCTTTGAAAGCAGGATGCTAAGCCCCGCCCCCTTGCAGTCACATGACCGTTCACATGACCGTAGGTCCTGTGCCGGCTTGCTAAACTTCTACATTCAGGTCCTGTGCATCTTTATTTTCCCGCTGTTCTTGTCCCCAGGGGTCCCTACGGTGCGGGTGAGTCCCTGCTTAGCGGAGGCTGTACGCCGGTGCTGTCAGGACCCTGACATTATAACTGACCATTACGTTTTTTGGGGGGGTTTATGCAGAGAGTTATGGATCCCATACAGTCTCTGGCTGACCAGATGAAAAGTCTGAGTCAGATGTTTCAGGGTTTATCTCTGGAGCAGCGATCTCTGGCTCGTTCTCAGCAGCAGGTTTCTGAGACAGTGCGGGGGGCTCTAGCTGCTGGGTCTCTGGGGGCTGGGGCGAGTGATGTTGTTTTGGTGTCCCCAGAACCACCTGTTAAACTGCCTGACTTTTTTTCTGGAAACAAAAAGGAGTTCAGGGTCTTCATGGAGGGGTGCAAACTTTTTTTTCGTTTGAGACCACGTTCCTCTGGGGACGAAAGTCAGAAGGTTGGGGTCATAGAATCATAGAATCATAGAATCGTAGAGTTGGGAGGGACCTCCTGGGCCATCTGGTCCAACCCCCTGCTCAAAGCAGGATTCGCTAAATCATCCCAGTTAGATGTCTGTCCAGCCTCTGTTTGAAGACTTCCAATGAAGGAGAACTCACCACTTCTCATGGCAGCCTGTTCCACTCATTGATCACTCTAACTGTCAAAAAGTTTTTTCTAATATCTAATCTGTGTCTCCTCCTATTCAGCTTCATCCCATTGCTTCTAGTCTTTCCTTGTGCAAATGAGAATAAAGTTGATCCTTCTACAGTGTGACAGCCCTTTAGATATTTGTAGACAGCTATTAAGTCTCCTCTCAGTCTTCTCTTTTGCAAACTAAATATTCCCAAATCCTGCAACCTTTCCTCATAAGACAGGGTTTGCAGACCGGTCACCATTCTGGTCGCTCTTTTCTGAACTTGCTCCAGTTTGTTGATGTCTTTTTTAAAATGTGGTGCCCAAAATTGGACACAATATTCCAGATGAGGTCTGACCAAAGAGGAGTAGAGGGAAATAATTACTTCACGTGATCTAGACTGTATGCTTCTGTTAATACATCCTAGAACTGCATTTGCCTTTTTTGCTGCTGCATCACACTGTTGACTCATATTCAGTCTGTGATCTATTAGTATACCCAAGTCTTTTTCACATGTGCTGTCACTTAGCCCTATTCCTCCCATTCTATATATGCTTTTTTCATTTTTATTGCCCAGATGTAGTACTTTGCATTTCTCCCTGTTAAAAACCATTCTGTTAGTTGCTGCCCACTTCTCCAGTTTATTTAAATCTTTTTGAATCCTCTCTCTCTCTTCTCTAGTATTAGCTATCCCTCCTAGCTTTGTGTCATCAGCAAATTTAATCAGTTTACCCTCAATTCCTTCATCTAAATCGTTGATAAAGATGTTGAACAATACAGGGCCCAGGACAGAGCCCTGTGGTACCCCACTTGAGACATTCTTCCAACTGGATGTGCAGCCATTTACGACCACTCTTTGGGTCCGATCACTAAGCCAGTTATGAATCCACCTAACAGTTGCCTTGTCCATTCCATACTTAGTCATTTTTTCAATAAGGATTGTATGAGAGACTTTGTCAAATGCTTTGCTGAAGTCAAGATATACTATATCTACAGCATTTCCTTGATCCACCCAATCAGTAATACCGTCATAGAAGGAAATTAAATTAGTCTGACATGACTTATTAGTTACAAACCCATGCTGACTCTGTTTAATCACTTCATTCTTATCCAGGTATTGACATACATGTTGTTTAAAAATTTGTTCAAAGATCTTTCCTGGTATAGAAGTCAGACTCACCGGCCTATAGTTGCCTGGGTCCACCTTCTTCCCCTTTTTGAAGATAGGAAAAACATTTGCTCTTCTCCAGTCTTCTGGCACTTCTCCTGTTCTCCAAGAATTTTCAAAGATTATGGAGAGGGGTTCAAAAATTTCTTCTGCTATCTCCTTCAGTACTCTGGGGTGTAATTCATCTGGACCTGGAGACTTGAATTCATTTAGGTTAGCTAATTGTTTCCTCACTATCTTTCTGTTTATAGATATTCTGGATTCTTCTATTCCCTTAATAGGACAGTGAATAACAGTTGATGTTACATTTCCTTTCTGAGAGAAAACACATGCAAAATAGGAATTTAAAAGTTCAGCCTTCTCAACATCCTGTCTTACCATTTCATCATTTTCATCCTGTAAAAATCCTATAGCATCTTTGACTTTTCTTTTACTTTTGACATATCCCCAAAATCCTTTATTATTGCTTTTGACATCTCTTGCAAGCCTCAATTCATTTTCAGCTTTAGATAATCTGATTTGTGCCCTGCAGGTTCTGCAGACAGCATTATATTCTTCTTTAGATATGCCTCCCTCTTTCCATTTTATAAACATTTTTTTCTTCCTTTTTATCATGCGCTTAAGTTCTGTGTTCATCCATCCTGGTTTCCTTAAATGCTTCCTATTCTTCCCTCTTTTCGGAATTGTTAACAACTGTGCTTTGAGAATTTCATTTTTCAAGATTTCCCATCCTTCCTGGACATTTTTGTCTTTAAGGATATCAAGCCATTGGATCCCTCCAATTCTCTTTCTGAATCCCTTAAAATCCGCCTTTCTGAAATCTAACCTTGACGTCTGAGTCTTCACAGGTCTTCCGCCTCTAGTTATCCAAAATTCTAAAATAGCATGGTCGCTACCTCCTAGGGTCCCAGCCACTTTTACCTCCTCAACCATTTCCTCCCTGTTTATAAGGATTAGATCCAAGGTAGCAGTTCCCCTTGTTTTCTCCTTTACCTTTTGGAAGAAAAAGTTGTCAGCAAGAGAGGAGAAGAATTTCCTTGACCTGTTAGTTTTGCCTGAGAGAGATTCCCAATAAATGTCTGGATAGTTGAAATCTCCCATGACAACTATGTCATATTTTTTGGAGAACTTGGCCATTTGATGCTTAAAGAGTTCATCCATATCTTCAGCTTGCACAGGCGGCCTGTAGTAAATGCCTACAATGGTGTCCTTTCCATTGTTCTGTCCTTGTATTCTTACCCAAACAGTTTCCACAGAACTCCCAGTCTCTAAAGCTTCAATCTCTGTGCAGATATACACGTTTCTAACATACAATGCGACACCCCCTCCTCGTTTATCAAGTCTGTTTCTTGCAAATAAGTTGTATCCTTCTAGTCTTGTATTCCAATCATGTGTATTGTCCCACCAAGTTTCAGTGATTCCAATGACATCATATTTCTTTTCCTGTGTTAGTAGTTCCAATTCTCCTTGTTTGTTGCCCATGCTTTGTGCATTAGTATAGAAACATTTTAGTTTGTGATTGGTTTCTCTTTCTCCAATATTTTTATTAATTAGATTCTTTCGTCTTTGTTCTTCCTTTCCACTTCTAATAGCAGAGTTCTCAATAGCATTTGTCAGGTGTATGGCTTTTTCTGGTCTTTTGCTTCCTTTCCCATGTTTTTCTAGTTTAAAGCTCTCCTTACAAGTGTAGCAAGGCGACTTCCAAATACATGCTTTCCAGTCTTCGTAAGGTGCACCCCATCTCTAGCAAGTAGTCCATCGTATAAGTAGTTCACTCCGTGATCCAGAAATCCAAATCGTTGCTGACGGCACCATCGACGTAGCCAGTTGTTCACCTGCAGAATCTTATTCCACCTCCTTGTTCCATGGCCATCAACTGGGAGGATGGAAGAGAAGGCCACCTGCGCTCCCAGTTCTTTCACTTTCTTGCCTAAGTCTTCAAAGTCTCTGCAGATGGTTTCCAGGTCGTTTCTTGCGGTGTCATTTGTCCCCACATGTAGTAGTAGGAATGGGTAGTCATCTGTAGGTCTGAAGAGTCCTGATATCCTGTCAGACACATCTTTAATTTTTGCACCTGGAAGACAGCACATTTCTCTTGAAGTTATATCCGGTCTGCAGATAGCGGCCTCTGTTCCTCTCAACAGGGAATCCCCCATGACCACCACTCTCCGTTTCTTCTTCACAACATTTTTCTTTCTCCATCCAGGAGGACTCTGAAGGCGTACAAGGTTGCTGTTTGTTGGCAAAGTCTTATCCTGATGTATTTCTTCATCGTTTTCCTGCGTGAGAGCCTGGTACTGGTTTCTGAGCAGTATGGGTGCTGACTGCCTCCTGATCCTCCTGCTTCTCTGGGTCACATGTCTCCATTCCTCTGTTTCTTCAGGTGCACTTCGAATTATGCACTTCGAATTATGGTCATTATGTCTCTGTTAAGAGGGTCCCCACAAGCTTGGGCTTTCTCCCTTCCTCCCACTGCCCCTGAGAGAGTGTCTGTGAATGCATTCTTTGAGGCTCTCGGGCACATTTATGATGAGCCTGACCAAGTGCGATTGGCAGAGGACATGGTGATGAGCGTCTGTCAGGGGAAACACTCAGCTGAGTGGTTTTGTACTGAATTTCGCCGCTGGGCCGCAGAGGTCTCTTCGAATGACGCTGCACTCCGAGGACTCTTTCGCAGAGGCTTGTCCGAGCGGCTGCAGGATGCCTTGGCGTTACATCCCCCACCTAACTCTCTTGAGGACGCCATGACCCAGGTCGTCCGGATGGACCTCAGGCTGCGGGCCAGAGGGGTGATGCTGGTGGAAACTCCATTGTTCCCCAGTGGAAAGAGACTGCCCCTGAGCTCATGGATGTAGGCGCCCTCTCCCTGAAGGATACGGAGAGGAAACGCTGGAAGGACAAGCAGTTATGCTTTTACTGCGGTAAAACGGGACATTGGAAAAGGGAGTGTTCTGATTGCCCATCTTCAACCCGGTCGGTGGGAAATGACTAGGTCTGGGTAGTCAACGGGGAGACTACTCAGACCCTCAGGTACTCTTTTCCTCGTTTTCTAAAGTGTTACTGCATGTGGAACTATTTGTGGACGGTAGTTCTTTTTCCTCTACAGCCTTCGTGGACTGCGGATCATCGATTAACCTCATTGACTCCCAATTGGTCACACACTGTAAGATAGGGACAGTTAGGCTCAAGGTTCCGATCAAGGTGATGGCCATTGACTCCTCTCCCCTCACTAAGGAGGGAATTCTCTCTGACTTGTTTTCGCTCAGAGTGGGCGCGACTCATGTGGAAAACCTAAGTTGTTTTGTTCTGGACAATCTACCTGCAGGGTTGGTGTTGGGCATGCCCTGGTTACAACGTCATAACCCAGTTATTAACTGGAAAATGGGGGAGATTGTCCAATGGGGGTTTAATGATTTTAAGTTATGTGATAAATCCGCACTGCTGGTTGAACCTGTTAAATCTGTGTCTGTATCATCTGTCGAGCTGGAAGGTATTCCAGAATGCCTGAAGGACTTCGAAGATGTATTCTCCGAAAGCGAGGCCGAGACGTTACCGCCACATAGACGCTTTGACTGCGCTATTGAGCTGGTCCCGGGGGCTAAATTACCTCAAGCCCGTCTGTTTAATTTGTCTGGTCCTGAGCGCTTGGCTATGAAGGAGTACATTGCTGAAAGTCTGCGCAAAGGACACATACGTCCTTCAATCTCACCTGTGGCGGCAGGTTTCTTTTTTTGTAAAGAAAAAAGATGGCGGGTTACCTCCCTGTCTCGATTTTCGGGAGCTTAATCAGATTACGGTACGAAATACGTACCCACTTCTGTTGATTCCCGATTTGTGTAACCAACTATCAGGGGCAAAGTGATTTTCTAAACTGGATCTTCGGGGGGCATATAATTTGATAAGGGTCCGAGAGGGGGATGAATGGAAAACCGCGTTCTTCACGACCGAGGGACTGTTTGAAATATTAGTCATGCCGTTTGGTCTTACCAAAGCCCCCACCATATTTCAGAACTTCATCAACGTGGTATTCTCGGATCTCATTGGTCATTTTGTCGTTATCTGCTTAGATGATATTTTGATATACTCCTCCGACAAGTATTTTCATCTGGAACATGTACGAACTGTTCTCCAAAGACTGAGAGAAAATCATCTGTATGCCAAATTGGAGAAATGTGTATTCTATGTGCAAGAATTGTCTTTTTTGGGATTAATTGTATCCGGTGAGGGTTTTCGCATGGACCCCAAGAAGGTGCAGGCCATTGCGGATTGGGTGCAACCCCGAGATCTTAAGGGTCTTCAGCGCTTCTTGGGGTTCGCCAATTATTACCGCAAATTTATCCGGGGGTTTTCGCAAGTGATCAAACCTCTCACGGATCTAACATGCAAAGGTGCGGATGTGAGAAATTGGTCCTCACTCGCAAAAGAGGACTTTGCAATGCTGAAAAAATGTTTTATGTCTGCTCCTGTCTTGGTACAGCTAGATCCTTCCAAACCATTTGTGGTGGAGGTGGATGCCTCCGAGGTAGGGGTGGGGGCAGTGTTATTCCAAGGGTCTGCCACTCTAACCAACCTCAGGCCATGTGCTTTCATTTCCAGGAAGTTCTCTGCTGCTGAAAGAAATTATGATGTAGGCAATAGAGAGCTTCTTGCGGTCAAGTTGGCGTTTGAGGAATGGAGGCACTTTTTGGAGGGGGCCAGTCACTCGGTTACTGTGATCACTGATCACAAAAATTTGTCATACATTGAGTCTGCTAAAAGATTAACGCCCAGACAGGCCCGTTGGTCACTTTCTTTTTCTCGTTTCCAGTTTACTATTACATTCCGGCCAGGGTCAAAGAATGTCAAGGCTGACGCCTTATCTCGTAGTTTTCACCCTGTGTCTGCCCCTGAGCCACCGTCCTCCATCCTGCACCCTGGGGTTGTGTTAGCAGGGATCTCGTCTGAATTGGAACAGGAAATTGAGGGGGCCCAGTTGCTGGCTCCTGCGGCCAAGCCAGGGGGCAAGTTGTTTGTCCCAGAGCAACTTCGCCTTAAACTCTTGCAAGAGTTCCACGAATCCAAGTTGTGTGCTCACCCTGGTATATCAACCACGCGACTGGCAGTGGCTAGGATCTTCTGGTGGCCTACTCTTGGTTCTGATATAAAGAAGCTCATTTCTGGTTGCGGGGTCTGCGCTCGTTCTAAAAGCTCCCATAGCCGGCCTTGGGAGCTGATGCCCTTGGAAGTTCCCGAAAGACCGTGGACCCATCTGTCCATGGATTTTATTACCAATCTTCCCTCTTCCAGGGGTAATAAGGTGGTATGGGTAGTGGTGAACAGATTTTCAAAGCAGGCTCATTTTGTACCTCTGTCCGCATTACCTTCTGCTGAGACCTTATCCAGATTGTTTGTGCAGCATGTGGTCTGCTTGCATAGGGTACCCCTGAATGTGGTGTCTGATCATGGTGTGCAGTTTGTGGCTAAGTTTTGGCGTGCTTTCTGCAAAAAATTAGGGATATCTCTGTCCTTTTCGTCTGCATACCATCCTGAGAGTAATGGTCAGACGGAACGCACTAATCAGTCTCTGGAACAGATCCTCAGATGTCTGACTTTTGCTAGACAGAATGACTGGTGTGATATACTGCCGTTGGCTGAATTTGCCTTCAATAGTCAGGTGAGTCAATCCACTGGTATGTCCCCTTTCTTGATCAACTATGGATTCAGTCCTCATTTTGGTGAGTTTTCTCGTCTGGATACGGGGTGCCCCGGGGCTGAGGACTCTGTTCAGTGGTTAAAAGATACATGGGCAGAAGTCCAGCGGCGTATATCTAGGTCTCAAGGCAGGTATAAGTTTTTCGCGGACAGGAAACGAACACCTGGTCCCATGTTTCAGGTTGGAGAGAAAGTTTGGCTCTCCACGCGAAACATTAAGTTAAAGATTCCGTCAGCCAAGTTGGGCCCCAAATTCATTGGCCCGTACAAGATTGTGGAAAAAATCAACCCAGTAGCATACAGGCTGTGCCTTCCACCCTCTTTCAAGATCCCTAACGTCTTCCATAGATCTCTACTGAAACCGTTTGAAGCAGTCCGGGGAGAATCCGAGTCCGCTGCTCCTCCGGTTTCGATTGAGGGACATGTGGAATATGAGATTGGTCACATCATAGATTCTAGGTTGGTACGGCGGTCAGTACAGTACCTAGTTCATTGGAAGGGGTATTGGCCGGAGGACAGGTCATGGGTGCCGGCCCGGTTGATGCATGCGGATCGTCTGGTTCGGGCTTTCCATGCTAGATACCCGGGCAAGCCTGGGGGTCCAGAGGCCCCCCGTTGAGAGGGGGGTACTGTCATGATACCAGTGCTGGGTGACCGGCACTGCTGGGGTTAAAGTTCTGACCTCAGTGCAGACTCTCACCTGCACACCTGGGACCTATTATGGTGGCCTCTCATTGGTTCTGGGGAGGCTTCTTATAGCCTCAGGAAGCTCCCATCCCTGTCAGTTATACTTTCGCCCTTGGCATAGTGTGGTGATCCCTGAGTGTGTTAGTGCTGTGTTCTGGTTGCTTGATTCTCTGTGTACGACTCGGTCTGTTCTCTGGATTTTGCTTTGGATTCTGCCTGGTACCCTCTACGTCTGTTTGGTTTTGATCTCTGCTTGGCCCTGACTATCCTTTCTGTCTCATCCCTGGTACTTTACTGATATCTTGTGTATGACCTTTGGCTTTGTCTGACCTCCCGTCTGTTTATCCCTCCTGTACCTCACTTGCCTGTATTGTGCTTGACCCCTGCTTTGCCTGACTCTGAGTTTTCTACCTTCTCTGAAAGCAGGCCCCGCCCCCTTGCAATCACATGACCGTAGGTCCTGTGCCGGCTTGCTAAACTTCTACATTCAGGTCCTGTGCGTCTTTATTTTCCAGCTGTTCTTGTCCCCAGGGGTCCCTACGGTGCGGGTGAGTCCCTGCTTAGTGGAGGCTGTTCGCCGGCGCTGTCAGGACCCTGACAATATGGATGACATCCATGTGTGTTATGCATACGCACATATGCTGGATGTTTTGTGGCCCATGCTGATATAAAAAATGGACATCAGCGTGTTTTGCCCATGGACACATGGTCCGTGGAAACACAGTGACATGTGCACAGACCCATTCACTTAAATAGGCAAATAGCGCTCCATCCCTCCCGAGTCTCTCCCCATGGCTAAGTAGCACTGTACATCTACATATGGGGTATTGCCACGTTCAGTAGAAATTGTGGGACAAATTTTGTTGCCATTTTTACCCACTTCTTGTGTGAAAATGTAAAATCTTTGACTAAAACAAAATTTTGGTGGTAAAAATGTAGTTATTTTGTACTCACTGCCCAATGGTATAAAATTCTGTGACACCCATGGTGTCAATATGATCACTGCACCCCTAGATGAATATATTGAGAGGTGTAGTTTGTAAAATGGGGTCACTTATGGGGGGTTCTGCTATTTTGGCACCTCATGGGCTCTCCCAGTGGGTCATGGCACCTGCAAACCATAACAGTAAAATATGGCGCTCCTTCCCTTCTGAGCTCTGACATGTGCTCAAACAGTGGTTTAACCCCACATATGGGGTATCAGCATACTCAGGACAAATTGCACGATAACTCTTGCATTTCAATTTCTTCTGTTACCCTTCAGAAAATAAAAAATTGGGGGCAAAAAGATCATTTTTGTGAAAAAAGTATGATTTTTTATTTTTACGGCTCCACGTTCTAAACTTCTGTGAAGCACTTGGGGGTTCAAAGTGCTCACCACACATCTAGATAAGTTCCTTAGGGGTCTAGATTCCAAAATTATGTCACTTGTGGGGGTTTCCTCTCCAAAAGCAACATGGCGTCCGATCTTAATTCCAGCCAATTTTGCATTGAAAAGTTAAAACGACGCTCCTTCCCTTCTGAACTCTGCCATGCGCCCAAACAGTTGTTTACCCCCACATATGGGGTATCCACATACAGTACTCAGGACAAATTGCACAACAGTCATTGGGGTCCAATTTCTCCTGTTACCCTTGGAAAAATTAAAAAATGGGCACAAAAAGATCATTTTTGTCAAAAAATATGATTTTTTATTTTTACGGCTCTACGTTTTAAACTTTTGTGAAGCACTTGGGGGTTCAAACTGCTCACCACACATCTAGTTCCTTAGGGGATCTAGTTTCCAAGATGGTGTCACTTGTGGGGGTTTTCACTGTAAAGGCACATCAGGGGCTCTCCAAACGCGACATGGCGTCCAATCTCAATTCCAGCCAATTTTGCGTTGAAAAAGTTAAACGGCGCTCCTTCTCTCCTGAGCTCTGCCATTCGCCGAAACAGTGGTTTACCTGCATATATGGGGTATTATCGTAGTCAGGAGAAATTGCACAACAACTTTTGGGGTCCAATTTCTCCTGTTACCCTTGGTAAAATAAAAAAAAATTTGATGTGAAATAATTTTTTTGTGTTAGTCTACTTTCACACTTGCTTTTTTTTGCAGCGCGTTTTTCCCGCAAAAAAATGCATTGAAAAAACGCATACATAAGCATACAAATGCTGCGTTTTTTTCAAGCATTTTTATGCACATGCATAAAAAAGACGCAGCGTTTTTATGCGTTTGTATGCATTTTTAGTGCGTTTTTAGTGCGCTTTTACCGCATTTGCGTTTTTTCCAACATTAGTTGGCCTAGGGTTAGGATTAACAGTAACCCAAACCATGACTTTACAAAACCCTAACCCTAAACCCTAACCCTAACCCTAAAGCCTAAACCCTAACCCTAAACCCCAACCCTAACCCTAAACCCTAACCCTAACTCCTAACCCTAACCCTAAACCCTAACCCTAAACCCTAACTCCTAACCCTAACCCTAAACCCTAACCCTAACCCTTAACCAAACACTACAAACCCTAACCCTTAACCAAACCCTACTAACCCTAACCCAAACCCTAACCCTAAATCCCCTTAACTAACCCTAACTCTAACCCAAACCCATAATTTCCATTGTCTAACCAAAGGGCAAAAAAAAACGCATGGGCAAAAAAACACATACATGAGCATGCCAATGCGCATGTGTGCGCACCCATAGACTTACAATGGGTGTCTTGCTGTAAAAAACGCATTGCGCGCGCATGCGTTTTTTTACAGCAAGTCGGACGCCCAAAAAATGCAACAGGATGCATTTTGTGCGCCTGAGCGCACACCACAAAAAAATGCATGCGTGCAAAAATGCATACAAACGCATGTGTATGCGCACATAAGCGCATCCCATGCAAAAGATAGGGGAAAAAAGCGCATGCGTTTTTTAGCGCTAAAATACAGCGCAATAAAACACAAGTGTGAAACCAGCCTTTAAAAGTTAAATGTTCCATTTTTTTAAACATTCCAAAAATTCCTGTGAAGCACCTGAAGTGTTAATATACGTCTTGAATGTGGTTTTAAGCACCGTGAGGGGTGCAGTTTTTAGAATGGTGTCACTTTTGGGTATTTTCTATCATATAGACCCCTCAAAGTGACTTCAAATGTTATGTGGTCCTAAAAAAAAATTATGTTGTAAAAATGATAAACCGCTGTTTGACTTTTAACTCTTACAACGTCCTAACAAAAGGAAATTTTGGTTAAAGTAGACATGTGGGAAATGTTACTTATTAAGGATTTTGTGTCACATGTCTCTGTGATTTAAGGGCAGGAAAATTCAAAGTTGGAAAATTGCAAAATTTTCCACATTTTCGTCAAACTTCCGTCTTTTTCACGAATAAACGCAAGTCATATCAAAGAAATTTTACTACTATCATGAAGTATATGTCAGGAAAAAAACACTGTCAGAATCCCCGCCATCCATGGAAGCATTCCAGAGTTATTACCTCATAAAGGGACAGTGGTCAGAATTGTAAAAATTGGCCGGTCATTAACTTGCAAACCACCCTCGGGGGTAAAGGGGTTAATGAGCCTTGTCACATAACTTAGGATAAAAGCCAAACCAGAATCTCAATTTGCAGGCACTGTGTTTCGGGGTACTGTCCCTCATCAGTGCAAAGTGTGAGATCTGGTTTGGCTGTATGAGAGGCATCTGACTGGCATCCTTGCGGAGAGTGACATGTTAAGCATGCCAAGATGAGGAGACTTAAAGCCGCAATGCTCCTCTGGGAAATATGCAAATTGTCTCTTCAGAGAAGAAGAGGACTAGAACTCTAGCTCTACCTATTGGAAGTAGCAATCCTAAAAGTTAATTCAATTTTGACCCTTTAACGAGCCTTGTCACATAACTTAGTTATGTGACAAGGCTCGTTAAAGGGTTGACATTGACTTTTAGGATTGCTACTTCCAATAGTTGGCATTAGAGTACTAGTCCTCTTCCTCTCTGAAGAGACAATATGCATAGTCCCCTAGGATTTAATTCATCTGGACCAGCAGATGTAAAGTCAGGTAAATTAGCTCAGTGTTCCTGCACCATCTCTCTGTTTATAGATAGTGTGGATTCTTTTATTCCTTCGATGGCACTGTGAAGATCAGTTGATGTTTACAATTACTTTCTGAGAGAAAACAGATGCAAAATAGGAATTTAAAATTTCGGTCTTCTCAACATCATTTTTTACCACTTCACCCTTTTCATCCTGTAAAAATTCTAGAGCATGTTTGGCTTTTCTTTAACTTTTGACTTATCCCCAAAATCCTTTTTGATTGTTTTTTACGTCTCTTGCAAGTCTTAATTCATTATCAGCTTTAGATAATCTGATTTGTGCCCTGTAGGTTCTGCAGACAGCATTATATTCTTCGTTAGATATGCCTCCTTCTTTTTATTTCATAAATATTTCTTTCTTACTTTTTCACATGCGTTTAAGTTCTGTGTTCATCCATCCTGATTTCTTCAATGCATCATATTCTTCACTCTTTTAGGAATTGCTAACGATTTTGCTTTGAGAATCTAATTTTTCAAAATCTCCCGTCCTTCTTGGACATTTCTGTCCTTTAGAACAACCGGCCATTGGACCTTTCCTACCCTCTTCCTCAGTCCCTTAAAATCTGCCTTTTGAAGTCCAACCTAGAAGTCTGAGTCCTCACTGGTCTTCCTCCTCTAGTAGTCCAAAATTCTATGATACCATGACTGCTGCCTCCTAGAGTCCCAGCCACTATTACCTCCTCAACTACTTCCTCTCTGTTGGTAAGAATTAGGTCCAAGATTGCAGATCCTCTTGTTTTCGCTTCTACCTTTTGAAAGATAAAGTTGTCAGCAAGAGATGAGAATTTTCTGGACCTAATACTTTTGCCTGAGAGAGATTCCCAACAAATATCTGGATAATTGAAATCTCCCATGATCATTACGTCATTTTTTTTTTTGACAAATTGGTCATCTGATGCATAGAGTTCATCCATATCTTCAGCTTGCACAGGTGGTCTATATTAAACACCTACAATGGTGTCCTTTCCACTGTTCTCTCCTTGTATTATTACACAAACAGTCTCCCTAGAACTAGCGGTCTCTGAAGCTTTAATCTCTGTAGAGATCAGGGGCAGACATACCACCGATGAAGCCGGTCCAATTGCACTGGGACCGGAGGTGGAGGGGGCTCTTGCAGGCAGGGGCATACTGCCCATAGCGGCAGACCATGCAGCTGTTATGGGGCCACTCAGTCAAGATTATGCTCGGGAGTGAGAAGGGCCCGGTGTTATGCAACACTGGGTCCCTCTCACTCCCTCCAGTAATCAAGTGAATACCAAGAGCTGGGGGAAGAGCAGCGTGCAGAATGCAGGAGTTCAAAAAGGGGGTTTGTCATGCAGGGAGAGATGCTGGCCAATGACTGCTTTACCCACCAGACTGATGAGAGCACTCACTGGCTGCCGTCTCTGTCCTCCTGCATGGCGCATCCCAATGGTGAGTACTCACCTGTAGTCGGGGGCCCAGGTCACACAGCACACAGGGGACAACTGTGGAGGAAAAGCAGAACTTACAGGGGGACTTCTGCTCCCTCCAATGTTCTATTCCCAGCAGCATCTCACAGAGAAGAGGTTGAGGCAGGAGGCTTACTGCATGGGGCAGCAGGGAGCTGATATCAGTCCTCTGATGTGCCCAATTCCCCACAGTGGGGTCTGCAGCCCTGTCCAGCTGGTCTTTGAATTATGAGGCCGACCTCCTCCAGGACTCTTCTGAACACCTGATATATATTAGCATGTATGTTTGTATATAGACATATGTGTGTATGTATGCACAGTATATGTATGTGTGTGTGTCTGTGTGTGTATGTATGTGCTTGTATGTGTTTTAATATGTGTATATATGTGTATGTATGTAAATTTGTGTGTATGTATGTACAGTGTATGTATGTGTGCGTGTCTGTGTGTTTATGTATCTGTGTATGTGTGTATGTATGTATGGTATGTGTATATGCGTATGCATGGTATATACATATGTCTGTGTGTATGTATGTATGATATATGTTTGCTAACTTTGTTACTATATCTTACAGTGATTAGGTTCTTTAGAAGGACGCAGATCTGGGGATTTTTTATGATGGAATATATGCTGAACTGGAAGGACACATGTCTTTTTCGGCCTTGCTAACTATGTTACTATATCTATGTGCACGTATGTGTGTGTATACATGTATGATATATGTGTGTGTGTATGTACGGTATATGTGTATGTCTATATGTATGTATGATATGTGTGTAAATGTACGATGTATGTGTGTGTATAGTATGTTTATATGTATATGTGTATACTGTACCGGGGTGGGATTCGGCCGGTTCTCCCCGGTTCGGTGGAACCGGTTGTTAAAAAAGCAGCCAGTTCCCCGAACCAGGGAGATCCAGAGCCGCGATCTGGTACTTTGCAGCGGCGCCGGCGCACAAGGGGAGAGGAGTAAGAGGAGGACTCTCTGCTTCGACTTCCTAGATGTTAGCCCCGCCCGCCGGATACCGCGTGCGGCGCACTGATACGTCCGTGCACTATGACTGAGCACACACCCTGCCGGACCCCAGCGGCCCCGTGCACTGATACCTGCGGTAGAGCTTTGCCGCTATTGGGTATCTGGGGGAGTCACCGTGCGCTGCTACCTACCCAGTGTGAGCTGTGCTGTGCGGCCTGCGTGTCACCATCATCCTCATCACCCCGGTCACCGGTGCAGTGGTGGTGTGCTGCCAGTGTGTGTGCAGCACGGTGGAGCAGGATGGGCGGTGCGGGGCCTGGGGGCCACCTAGGAGGCCTGGTCAATCACGGGACTCGCTTACTGCAGACACGTCGCAGCCTGTCACTGTGTACTGTACTCCAATGCCCCGTCAGTATGTCTGTGCTGCCTATTGGGGACCTGTGATGCCTATTGGGGACCTGTGCCTGCATATTGGGGACCTGTGCTGTCTAAAGGGAACAATGCTGCCTATTGTGGACCTGTGCTGTCTATTGGGGACCTGTTCTGCCTATTGGGGACCAATGCTGCCTATTGGGGACCAATGCTGCCTAATGGGAAACTGTGCTGCCTATTGGGGACCTGAGCTGCCTATTGGGGACCTGTACTGCCTATAGGGAACAATGCTGCCTATTGGAGACCTGTGCTGTCTATTGGGGACCTGTGCTGCCTATTGGGGACCTGTGCTGCCTATTGGGGACCAATGCTGCCTATTGGGGACCTGTGCTGACTATTGGGGACCAATGCTGCCTATTGGGGACCTGTGCTGCCTATTTGGGACCTGTGCTGCTTATTGGGGGACCTATGCCTGCCTATTGGGGACCTGTTCTGATCTCATTCCAATTTATTTTTTTTCAACTGTTTGACTGCACCCCTACTTGTATATGTTTGAGGAAAAGGTGCGTGTAAATGGGTGTAGCTTAATAACCGATGTGGTTTAAAATGGGTGTGGCTTAAAATGGGTGTGGTTTTCCTACACACAAACACAGAACCTGTTGTTAAAAATTTGAATCCCACCCCTGATACTGTATGTGTGTATGTGTGTTTGTGTGGATATTTGTACGTAAGATATATGTGTATGTATGTGTGAAGATATTTGTTTTCGGTGCATGTATGATACTGTGTATTGCCAACTGTTTAGCAATAAGGTTTGGATACGGCTTTAAAGAAGGCACCACTTGGATATGACACAATTTTATTATGCAATGACCAACTTCACATGATAAAACACCAAATTAATGGAATATATGACAATGATATAGACATAGAAAATAGTATGATATTGCGTATACTTATATATTCAAACTACAAAGGGTTTGGTACATATACTCACATCAGAAAGAAGAAGAGAAAATAATCTTCACTAGGGGCATTTACGTCTGTCCGGAAATACTTCAGCTGGAGAAGCGGTCAGCGAAGACAGAATGCTTCCTAGACCTACACTGTGAAGAGCGTCCTCTCACACAGGTCAACAAAGCTCCTGCCTCTTCTGACTGCCTCCCCGACTTTTATATGCTTTAAACAAAGGTTTACACAATATAATATTGTGTAAACATGAAAATACACAAGTTAGTTGTCTGATGTTCCAATCACATGACAGAGGCCAGCTATCATGAATAAATAACATCAAACAAAACTTGCCTCTTCGGACTATTTTACTCCTGTCCTAATATTTACATATGATAAGAGTAAATCATACACAGAACAAAGTTTCCAACAACATGCTATGATCAGAACCCTAGCACAAAATATATATATATTTCAGACTACAGTTAAAGAGATCTTTAAGATTGAATACACTATAATGGTTTCAGATCGCCAACTATATTCCTGGTTCTACATTAGGCTTCCCCAAGCATATTTCTATGGCCTTATGTACAATAATGTGCAATTGTCTATATGCCTGGTCCACTTTTAACCCCTATTTGACACAAATATCAGATGATGCCTTGTCAATATACTCACACCATTCACTGCTCTTAAAATTCAAGTAGGTCAACAGCGTACACAAAGGTTAATCCTTTCCAGTAATCCAGATTAAACATACTGTTTCAACAATCATTGTCTTTTAGTATACTCAACACTAAGGCTGCATCTCAATATCCATTGTGGGTCTGACCTTATGAACCCTGGTTTCCAAGAACTGGATATGGGGCCTTCAAATGCTGACATTACAGGCTAACTTCAATATGGACTAATCAATATATTACAATATGTAGGCTATAAGATATCCATATTTTTATTAGCACCACATACTGTTATTGTAAAGAATAGGAAAATCAATCTATCGCTTTAAAGGGTTATTCACCGATAATGCATCGGGGATAACTTGCTAATCACTGGGGATTCGACCACTGGGCCCCCCAGAGAATCTGAGAACAAGGCTCTGCAGTCTGATCCTAGATGGAGCAGAGTTGTGCATGCTCGGCCTCTGCTCTCTCCATTATCTATAGAGCTGCTGAGCGCTGCCCTTGGCTATTTCCATCGGCTCCATACACAATGAATAAAGTATTGAGAGAATGTCACACTGCTCCTAATCTAGGGATTGTGATGTGCGTGGCATAATGTGAATTAGCCGGACAGCTCGAATCATTCCAGAACACATAGCGGTGGGCTTCACGGACTCCAACCATAATGCAGCTGCTCCCGGTGTCTGGGACTGGCTGCGGTGCTGATGTCATATCAACAGTGCGGCAACCAATCAGTGAACTGAGTGGGGTATTACATCTACATGGGGACCCAATGCTCCGACCTCCTGAGCTCACTGATTGACTGCTGTGCTGTTGATTTGACCTCAACACTGCAGCCAATCCCAGACACCGGGAGCAGAGGAAACACTCCGGGAAGATGAGTTCAGATTGTTTATTTACAATAACTTGGAGCCGGTGACCAATATTTCCTTAAAGAGAACAATCCCTTTAACTAAGAACCACATGTTCAGCTTAATATATTTTTTCATAGCTTCAAAAGAACTACAGGTGCTTTCAACAAAATTAGAATATCACCAAAAGTGAATTTATTTCAGTTCATCAATACAAAAAGTGACTCTCCTCTATTCTAAAGTATAGCGTCATTGCACACAGAGTGATCTATGTCACGTGTTTATTTCTGGTAATGTTGATGATTATGGCTTACAGCCAATGGGAACGCAAAAGTCATTATCTCAGTACATTAGAACACTTTATAACACCAGCCTGAAAAATGATTGTAAAATCTGAAATGTCTGTTCAGTAAATGCACTCAATACTTGGTCGGGCTCCTTCTGCATCAATTCCTGCATCAATGCGGCGTGGCATGGAGGCGATCAGCCTGTGGCACTGCTGAGGGGTTATGGAAGCCGAGGTTACTTTGATAGCAACCTTCAGCTCGTCTGCATTGTTGGGTCTGGTGTTTCTCATCTTCCTCTTGACAATACTCTATAGATTCTCTATGGGGATAAGATCAGGAGAGTTTGCTGCCAATCAAGCCCAGTGATACTGTTGTGAGTTTGGGTCACCCTCCCAGGGCTGTAGGGTACTCGGTACCGGGCCGGTCTCTCAGATGGGAATGTCACAGCAGCGGTGACCTGGTCCGTGGCCCTGAGCGCCCAAGTAAAGGGGAGATTGAATGGTGGAATGTAGTTGATTAAATAAATAGTTCGTGACGCCACCTGTGGTGTTCGGCAAGGGAGATGTTAAGCCGACGCTGCATGCAGATCCTCTGGGACTGGTGGTATGGTGCAGCAAAGATGTTATAGCTCCCCACAGGTGGAGCTGTAGTCCCAGGGCAGTGTAGATGTAGAGGCAAAGGGAAGGCGTAGGTGAGGCAATGTCGGGCACCAATATGTAGCAGTGCCGGGTGTGTTGGCGCAGGAATAAGTGGAGGACACCAGAGCATGTAGTTCCAAAGCTTTACTCACAGTCTGTTGTGCAAACAGGTGCCTGCCTCCGTGCCATGTCCTACAGGTCAGGGACTCAGTCAACCTAAAGGCCAGATGGAAAACTCCTTTCCAACACTCCGCCAACATATGCCTTTCTGAACGTCTCCTCTTATAGTGCCTATAAATGAAGTACTCCTAGTACTGAGTTACACTGGAGTTCCTCCTGTTCAATGTTCTTATGAACTTTCCTTGTACGGCAGACAGCTGTAGCCTGCTTCTGGGACTCCTTGCTTCCTAGCCCCGGCTCACTTGTCTGATGCTGTTATGCCCCCAAGTCTGATGTGGGAATAAAGTATTGTTAACTTCTACTCCTCCGGTGTCTGCTGCAGGATCATTAGTATCCACACAACCTCGGGGACCGGGCACGGGCCTTGCGCTTAGAACTTCTAGGAAGGGTTCTCCTCTAACCCACATCCTCTGTTCTCTTTTACTCCTCACGTTCTGTACTAATCCTTTCTTTCTATGGAAAAATCAGGTTTCCTTTCTATGTCTCATTCTTGTGCCAGCAGACCCAGGTCACTGTGGCCTGCTGCAGCACTTCCTTCATCCATCCCTCTCCCGGGGATCTTCTCTGTCTCACTCTCTGTCCTTCTGCATCCCAATCACTGAATTACTCCATGACCGACTGCATGACTGACTGAATGACTGACTGCCTGATTGACTGCATGACTGACTGAATCCTAAACTCTTCCCGCTCTTTGTAATATAAACTAACTCCACCCACCTCCCAGCATGTTTCATGTTCCAAGCAGGGAACCACCAATGGGTGCTTTGCTATACTCCAAGCAGGGAGCCGACGAAGGTGCTTTGCTACACTACTTTGTGGTGTGGGGTGCAGGTGTTGGAGTGTGGTTCGGAGTCTCCACCTTACCTGGATGGTGGGGCACCGCACCTCAGGAGGAGATGCAGTACCTCTGTGGTGACTGAGCCTCAGGGGCGCCACATACCCCCCCGTTAAACACAGCACGTCCGTGGGCTGCAAGTTAAACAAAGTTGGCAATATAGGAACATACAAAATTTTTATATTACATAACGAACATTCCTTATACTAAACTTCCCAATGTGGGAGGCACTGTTTCTTGAACATTACAAACAAGTTAACTGCCTATCTATATTTAAAGTTATGCTGCCTAGTTCAAAGTGCTATAGCAACAGATTCACTATCAACTTGAGCAATACATTTGCTAGCAACACATTTCTTTTCTGTTTATCTTTCACATTTTTATTTAACGCTCACATCTTTATTCAAACTCTGTAACACATTCACTATTTTTCTTTCTCAATTAGACCTTATAAAATCTGTCATTAATACTTTCACTACACACTATCACTGTCTAGTTCTTATTCAAAAATATTAAGCATTATTAATAAGTGCAAAGAGTAGACACTGGTCCGGCCATCATGTCTTGAAATGTCCTTATTATGAGGTAATCCTTGTTCAAGGGAAGGTTCCTATGTAAAAACAAGAGAGAGCACCTAAAGAGGTGCAAACTATTTACATTTACAGTTCTGGATCACTCAGGGTCCATGATCTCCACAGTTCAAGTGTAAAGGCTGCCAATGGAACTAGGCAACAACTGGATCAACAGATACCATAATCAAAAATAGAAAAAATATTAGAAAACTGAAAAAACAGGCACAATGGTGCAAATACCCTCCTGGGCAACAAAGTTAGTTTACTGTAAATTACTAGTGGTGATCCCCTCCTTGGGTTCTGGAAGCTGATTGCTTGGGCTGCTCCAGGGGAGATGCTCTGGGTGTCCAGATGGGTTGAGGATGTGCTGATTCTCATATGGCATGGCTGCTGCCTGAGGTACAGCAGGGGTGGTGATATCAACGGTTGCTGGTGGCGTCTCTGCTACCAGGAGTTCAGTAGGAGTAGCAGCTGGTACTAATGGATACTGTTCCTCATTTGCGGGTGGTACTGCTGCTCTGGTGCGTGGCCTGACATCTAGGGACACCGCGGCCTGTTGGCATTGGTAGGCAGCTACACAGGGGCTTTGTGGCCAAGGGATTTCGATATCCCCAAGCGGCCTAGACTCTTCCAAGCCCTGAAGGTGTCTAATCGTGCACGCCTGGTCCAGCCGGACCCTTCTCAGCAGGGACCTCTTCCACCTCCCCATTTCCGACAGTCTCGTGCCCCCGGACGGCTCGTCCAACATCCCCATTTCAAGCTCCCGCAGGCCAGCCTCTGACAATGTAAATTCAGGGGGTAGCCCGTTAGGAGGGCCCGGATCTATACCTGGCACCTCCCGGTGGTGTTGTCTCGGGTCCGGTACAGGCACGGTGTGGTTCCTGGTGGCAGCGGCGATGGTAATGGCTGCCCGGGTAGATACCGGAGACGGCGGTGGAACTGGCGGCTCCCGGTCTGCAGGGGTCTCCGGTGGGACCTGCGCAGCCGCGTCAGGTCCAGGCAGGAGCTCCTCTTCCTCTGCTTCGGCTCCCTTGGCAGCATGGAGCGGCGGGGAGATGCCCACAGACCCTGCCGGGGTCATTGCAGCCATCTCAGGTTCTACAGGGTCTTCCTGGGGAGATCCGATGCAGCGGTGACAGGTAACGGTGTTGCGGGTACTGCAGGTGTAGGCCCCTTCTGGGCACGCTGCAGGTTCAATGTCCATAACGCTTCCTGCCTCAGTCGCAGGCAGCACGTCAGCTGTGCTATCTCGTCCTCCAGCTGTTGGCGGTTCATCCCAGAGACGGGGTTGGAGCCTTCAGCCATGGCGCCGGGGAGGTTCAACTCAACCTCTGCGCGCTCCGCAGGCCTCCTCCCTTCTCCTTCCAAGATGGCGTTCTGGCGTTCTTCTTCCTGCCTAAGCTCTTTTCCCACCACTGGCCTCTGCTCCTCCTTCTGGGGGCGGCGTCTTCTTCCAACTCCTCCATACCAGGCCAGTATATGAACCCCTCGGGGGGTGGGCCATGTTGCTGTCACATAGAAGTTCAGACAGGGGAGGCCCAGGACAGTTCGCGGTCTTTTCTTAGGACCACCCATGTTGTCACGCCCTTCTTTACCCCACTAGCGGCCATTTTTAGCGTTCATTCTACAGTCTATTAAATTGGGTCTTCTGCACATTTTCAAAAACTTTGAGTCTTAGGCACACAGAACCCGATGGCATCGGGTCTAGTCATCCTGTTCGTGACGCCAAGTTTGGGTCGCCCTCCCAGGGCTGTGGAGTACTCGGTACCGGGCCGGTCTCTCAGATGGGAATGTCACAGCAGCGGTGACCTGGTCCGTGGCCCTGAGCGCCCAAGTAAAAGGGAGATTGAATGGTGGAATGTAGTTGATTAAATAAAAAGTTTGTGACGCCACCTGTGGTGTTCGGCAAGGGAAATGTTAAGCCGACGCTGCATGCAGATCCTCTGGGACTGATGGTGTGGCGCAGCAAAGATGTTATAGCTCCCCACAGGTGAAGATGTAGTCCAAGGGCAGTGTAGATGTAGAGACAAAGGGAAGGCGTAGGTGAGGCTATGTCGGGCACCAAGATGTAGCAGTGCCGGGTGTGTTGGCGCAGGAATAAGTGGAGGACACCAGAGCATGTAGTTCCAAAGCTTTACTCACAGTCTGTTGTGCAAACAGGTGCCTGCCTCCGTGCTGTATCCTCCGGGTCAGGGACTCAGTCAACCTCCAGGCCGGATGGATTGCTCCCTTCCAACACTCCACCAACACGTGCCTTTCTGAACGTCTTCTCTTATAGCGCCTATAAATGAAGTACTCCTAGTACTGAGTTACACTGGAGTTCCTAGTGTTCAATGTTATTATGAACTTTCCTTGTACGGCAGACAGCTGTAGCCTGCTTCGGGGACTCCTTGCTTCCTAGCCCCGGCTCACTTCTCTGATGCTGTTATGCCCCCAAGTCTGATGTGGGAATAAAGTATTGTTAACTTCTACTCCTCCGGTGTCTGCTGCAGGATCATTAAAAATCAGGTTTCCTTTCTATGTCTCTTTCTTGTGCCAGCAGACCCAGGTCACTGTGGCCTGCTGCAGCACTTCCTTCATCCATCCCTCTCCCGGGGATCTTCTCTGTCTCACTCTCTGTCCTTCTGCATCCCAATCACTGAATCACTCCATGACCGACTGCATGGCTGACTGAATGACTGACTGATTCCTAAACTCTTCCCGCTCTTTGTAATATAAACTAACTCCACCCACCTCCAAGCACGTTTCATGTTCCAAGCAGGGAGCCACCTATGGGTGCTTTGCTATACTCCAAGCAGGGAGCCGCTGAAGGTGCTTTGCTACACTACTTTGTGTTGTGGGGTGCAGGTGTTGGAGCGTGGTTGGGAGTCTCCACCTTACCTGGATGGTGGGGCACCGCACCTCAGGAGGAGGTGCAGTACCTCTGTGGTGACTGAGTCTCAGGGGCGCCACATGTACACCAGATATTGGTACTTTTGGCAGTGTGGACAGGTGCCAAGTCCTGCTGGAGAATGGCATTTCTATCTCCATAAAGCTTGTCGGCAGAGGGAAGCATGAAGTGCTCTAAAATGTCCTGGTAGACGGCTGCACTGACTTTGGTCTTGATAAAACACAGTGGACCTACACCAGCAGATGACATGGCCCCCAAACCCTCACTGATGGTGGACACTTCACACTAGACCTCCAGCAGCTTGGATTGTGGCCTCTCCACTCTTCCTCCAGACTCCATTACCACTGACAACAGTCCAGTTCTTCTCCTTGGCCCAAGTAAGACGCTTCTGGCGTTGCCTATTGGTCATGAGTGGCTGACACAAGGAATGTGACACTTGTAGCCCATGTCCTGGACACGTCTGTGTGTGGCGGCTCTTGAAGCAATGACTCCAGCAGCGGTCCACTCCTTGTGAATCTCCACCACATTTTTAGTAATAAAACTTATAGGAAAAAAGCGCAGATTGTGTCTTATCTCACAATTTAAAAGAAAAACATACCTACAAAGAGCTGCTCACCTGATGTCAGTGTATTCACAAGCGTATAATGCCGGCTGCTGCAGTTCCACGGGTCGGCCTACGACCATAACAGAATTGTTATATAGGAAGATTTGTGGATTGTAATCCGCACTGCCAGCAAATTCAAAACCAGACATAGTGAAGAAGAAAATAGTGGTTTATTCAACGCGTTTCGGAGTCCATATGACTCCTTCTTCAGGAAATACCACAATATTTCCTGAGATAATGACTTTTGGGTTCTCATTGGCTGTAAGCCATAATATCAACATTACCAGAAATAAACCCGTGAGATAGATCACTCTGTGTGTAATGACTCTATAGAATATAGGAGAGTCACTTTTTGTATTGAAGAGATTAAATAAATTAACATATTGATGATATTCTAGTTTTATGAGAAGGCACCTGTATTAGTTTTAGATGTGCGGTCCATTGTCTTTTTTCTCCAGTTATGTTGACTTTTCTTTCCATCTATAACTTTTCTATTATTTCTTTCACAGTTATGAAATCTGGTGAAGATCTGATGAATCTTAGTTCTGCAGCCGTAATGGAGAAAGAAGAGTGTGATGTGCGGGGTGATGAGCGGTGCACAGAGGACGGTCCCACAGGTAACCACCCTGGTGAGGAGCCATCACTAAATAAAGCAGAGAAGAGTCACGTTCTCCTCAATCTCCAAACCGGACAGTTCTGAGCTGGAGGTTTTATGTTTTGTGTTTTCTCCGTTTCTTCAGCCGTAGATTTCCCCATTCAGATAAATACAGGTGATATCTGGTGATAATGTGATAGTGCTCTATGATAACACCGCAGTGCAGCTATAATATGGTTGTAAGATACAGCGAGAACATGGTGGTGAGGAGCGTGACCGGAGCCGATATCTCTATCATCTACTGTCACTACTGATGACGATGAGGATGTGTCCAATTTTGGGACTATGGAGCCATTAGCTGTTATTAGACACATACTGTATGTAGTGATGTTCGTGTAGACACAGCTATACCGGAGTCTGCTCACAGCTGTCTCTTCCGATTACTTCATAGAAGTTAACATTCGGCCATAGGTTTATCTCTTCTTTATATGGGGAGAGAAGAAATCTGCTCTGAGACATCTCTGCCAGTGATTTAATATCCAAGAAAACAAAAGCATCAGACGTTTGAATCCAGACTTTAGGGAGAGATTGAAGATTATCACATATGAGGGGCGATCCAAAAGTAATGATAATCAATAATAAACACAATGAATATAGTCAAAAAAATGTTTTATTTTTCTACATAGTCTCCTAACAAGTCTATACATTTAGTCCATCTCTTTTCTAAACTTAGAATTCCCTTCGAAAAAAATTCTTGATCTTGACCCTCAAATCTCCCCAACAGCGGTTATCACGTCGCTATTGTCGTCAAATTTCTTGCTCCGGAGGTGTTCCTTGAGCCGAGGAAAGAGAAAGAAGTCACTGGGGGCTAGATCTGGTGAATAGGGGGGGTGTTCCACCAGTTCAAAGCCCGCTTCTTGAAAGGTAGCCATGGCAACTGCAGCTTTGTGAGCCGGTGCGTTATCTTGGTGAAACAGCACTCCAGCCCGCAGTTTGCTGCGCCTTTTCTCCTTGATAGCCTCCTGCAATCTTCTTATTTGTTCTGCGTAGTAGGAGCCCATAATAATAGTGGCTCCCTTCTCCAAATAGTCCACCTTAATTATTCCTTCAGTATCCAAAAAAACGGACGCCATAACCTTCCCTGCTGAGCTTGACACTTTGAATTTCTTCGGCGTCGTTTTGTCGGCTCGTTTCCATGTCATCGATTGTTGTTTAGTTTCGGGATCAAAGTGGTGGATCCAGGTCTCATCCATGGTCAAAAAACGTGACAAAAAATTCTCCTTGTCTGCTTGGAACTTTTCGAGATTTGCTATTGAAATGTCAACTCGTTTCTTCTTTTGCTCGTCGGTTAACATTTATGGCACCCAATGCGCGGAGACCTTTCTCATATGCAATTCTTTTTCAAGGATTCTTTGAATACTGCCATATGAGATCCCTGTGACCTCAGCTACATGCCTGATAATCATTCTTCGATCTGCCAACACAACTTCTTCAACTTTTTTCACGTTTTCTTCATTGAGGGACGTGGATGGGTGTCCTTCGCGATGTTCATCTTCCGTCGATGTTCTTCCCAGCTTAAATTCCTTGGCCCAGCGTGCAACTGTGGAATATGGAGAAGAGTCCCCCAATGTTTCCACCAAGTCGCTGTGTAGGTCTTTGGTAGACATTTTTTTCAAGCAGAGGTATTTGATGACAGCTCTGAGCTCGTTTTTTTCCATTTTGATGTTCACTCCTTGGCAGTTCATATTCAAATGAATGTAGCTCCCGGGAATCGTGGCCTATTTAAGTGATTTTTTTTTTCCTGGACTAGTGGGTACCTAAGAGAGAAGAAAACATTTTATTTTAATTTCTGTGTGCAATAGAAATAACCGATTTCATTACTTTTGGATCGCCCCTCGTACACACTAGATGGTTAGAAGATTCTGATATCTTTAACCTCACTGTTAAAGGGGTTTTCCCAAGAACAGAATATATAAAAATATTCTTGTGCTGAGTGTTACGGAAACTTGTTGTCAAGGGCTTACCACAACGGAGCAGAGCCAGAAGACGTCTGGTGGCTCCTACTAAGCTGAGAAGGAGCACTTCTCCAGTGTATTAAACATGTTTATTTCTTCCAGCAGAACATGGGTTAATCAGCCATGTTGGAAACTCCGGCATTCAGCTGTGCTCGGTTAGCCACTCCTTCTCCCTATAAAATCTGGGCTCGATTACCAAGTCCTCATCAGAGTTAGCAATTACTGCATGACATTGGATTGGGAGAAGTTAGTTTTGAGAAGTAGTGCTGGACGAGTTTATAAGCGACTGTTGTCTTGTTTGTACACTTGGTAATTCCTTATCCTTCCCTGTTTTGCTTTCTTCCCCCTCCCTACACACCCTGGTGAATACCTCTGTTATATGTGAGTGTATATTTTGTGTGTGTGGAGTTTTCAGTTTACCCTTGTCTTGTTACCCTGTCTGTCGGGTTGGTGTACTGCGGTGAACAGTAGCGCCCTTCTTCCTGTGCGGGGGAAATGGACAGACTAAGGGCTGATCTAGGAGATAAGGCAAGGGAGGAGGCCCCGGCATCTTTGCCATCTGAAGTATCCTGGGCAATAGGGCGAGCTAGGATGCCACTTAGTGTTAGGGCCAGGAAAGGTGCCCCTGGTCCCAGGTCAGTCGCCAGTCGAATCGTGAGACTTGTTCAACCAAGTCAGGACCCAAATCATCAACTGATTTAAGCGCAAGGTTGTTTGTTGGCTTGCTAGCAAGGAGACAACACAAGCAGTGATGGGTGAACCCCTGTTTTTTGGGTCCGACAAGATTGGCCAAACAGTTAAAAAAAAGTTTTGTTCAGGTACCAGAACAGTACCCGGACCCCATTTACGTGAATGACGGGCCCAAACACCATATGTTTGCCACAATGTCATGAGCATGACTGCGCGGCAAACACTGCCTCTGATCAGAGGTAAGATTAATACCACCAGTCAGAGAGCTGCGGTTCCCACACTGTCATATGACAGTGTGAGACCGCAGCTGCGACCAGAGGTAAACATTTTACCTCCTGTCACAGACGTCGGCTGATGGGACTAGTACTCCCATCAGTCTACATCTGCAGTTGCTGATAACAGTGAGTAGGCGCAGCTGATTGGAGAGTTCATCAGCTGGTGCCTCCGCTATGAATAAAACAAATTAAATAATGGCATGGGTTCCGCTGTATTTTTGATAACCAGACAGGCAAAACTGACAGCTGTGGGCTGATACCCTCAGCTGTCAGCTTTATCAAGGTTGGTTATCAAGAATAGAGGGGTCTCACGCCATTTTTTAAAAATTATTATTTAAATAAATAATTTAAAATTTATCTTTGAAAACCAGCCAAGTTTAAGAAGATAGCTGGGGGCTGGTATTCTCAGGCTGGTAAGGTGCCGTGAATATTGCCCCCCCTTAGCATAAAAATAGCAACCTGCAGCCGCCCCAGAAAAGGCTAATCTATTTGATGCACCAACTCTGGGGCTTTGCTCAGCTTTTCCCACTTGCCCTGTAGCGGTGGCAAGTGGGGTTCATAATTGTGGGGTTGATGTCATCTTTATATTCTCAGGTGACATCAATCCGACGGGTTAGTAATTGAGAGGTGTCTATAAGACACCTATCCATTACTAATCCTATAGTGATATTGTAAATGAACACACAGAAAGAATAATGTCCTCTATTTGAAAAGAGCACACTTTTTTACTTTTTTAATTAAAAATATCAAACACAGTTATACTCGCCTAACGCCCATTCCATTGAAATCATCACCTCCTGTAAAAGAACAGAAAATAATAAACAACAAAAATACTCACCTAACACCCATTTCATTGAAGCCATGGTTTCCTGTAAAAAAAACAAAAGTAAAAAACAACCATATCCTACACCAGTCCAACGTTCTGTCCCATGCTGTAATCCATGTGGGTGATAAATAGTTTTCTACCTTGACAATGCCAAGATGCGGCTGCACAAGCATAAAACCACTGAGGAATGAGCTGTTGCGAGGTTACCGTAGTTCACTGAGGCTGCGATCCCAGCCGGGCTGATATGCAGTGACCTCACTGAAATTTCTCACTGTGAACTGCGATGAACTCACTGAGCTCATTGCTGCACAGTGAGACTTTTTCTCACGGTGACAGTGGTGAGGTCACCTTAGTTCAGGGTCCCATCTGGGAATGCAGCCTCCTGCTAATGGATGATCACTAGATGATGCTCCCAGCTCGGCCAGGCAGGAAGCCCTGGATGTAGCCCTTGGCTCATGTCTCTCCCTACGAGAACAAGACCGGGGAGCGGGACTTGCAGATGTCCTCGAAGATTCCGATGATAAGGGAGAGCACCATCTTGAGGACCAAGACCAGGAGCCCCTCCTGTGAGATCTGGACATCTGACGCACATGCTTGGAACGCTTGCTGCGTCGGTGTGAGGACCCAGACGAGAATGAGCTGGATACACGCCTTCAACCACTATTTGATTCAGCTCCATGTGACATGGCTGTGGCCAAAACAGCAGAGGCCACATGGGGCAAAGTAGGAGCTACAGGGACCTCAGTATCCTCTTTATTAAATTCAGCAGTGCTGGGTACAACACCAGCAGGAGGAATTACACCACTTGTTGGTAACTGGGGATTTATTTGCAGTGGTTCAGGAGGCTCCTTTGCAGAGGTAGAAGTATTGCCTCTGGAAACCATCTGCTCACCATATGGGGGTTGAGGAGTAATATATAATGTCTGCTGTAGGGTTATTGATGGCGTCTTTTTAATGGTGCCGCACACACTGAGGACAGTGGATGCCAACATGTGGGGACTGGATGGGGGAAAGTGGTGTGAGCTCATCTGTTCATTCACCTTTTGTGTCCGAGGATCTCCCTCTTCTGGTGAAGGAAGGTAGTGAGGCTGATTTGGATGAAAGAAAACAAACACCTGATCAGGTTGATTGTGACTGGGTAACAGGAATTTCAGACTGGATATAAGGCAGCCGACGCCCTTCTGAGTGGCTGGTGATTTCTCTGCTGGATTCTTGGAGTCCAGTCTGATTCCTGCTTCCCAAAGATAAGTTTTTGCTCTGCTATTGAACTTATTAGTTTTGGTTTTGTGTACCTTGTTTTTTTAGTTCAGCCATCACCGGCCGGAGGTGTGCTGGATTCTTATTCCTTGATCAGTGTTCTCTTTTGCTCTGCTTTCAGAATATTCTGAGTGCTGACATAGGGTTTGAAGTCTAGTGACTTCAGGGTCTTTTTTGCTTATCAGTTGTGTTGGTAATATTTTTAGCAGGGTTTTCTCGGATTCCAGACAGCAGCTTTTCTGTCCTGTCCTTTTTAGTTAGCTTGGGTCCCATCGTTTGCTCAACATATCTTTCTATCTGTGTTAGTGTTTTCATCTTGTTTCACCGTCATTATATGTTGGGGGCTGCCTATTGCTTTGGGGTCTGCTCTGGGGCAGTCAGTTTTTCCCTTTTCTCTCTTTAGGCTTATTTAGATCTCTGGCTGTGACGAGGTGTCTAGGATCACCGTAGGAACACTCCACGGCTACTGCTAGTTGTGTTATAGGATTAAGGGTCTGCAATCCGCTAGCTTCCAACCTCTCTGATTTTCTGGGCTGAGCTTGTGTTTTGTTTTTTCCTCCTCGGTGACTCAATCATAACAGGAAAGGGGGCGGAGCAACACTGCCTGTTTGGCACGCATGTAGTCGCCCAGCAGACAGAGGAGCAGAGAGTGTGGGTGTGGAGGAAGTTGGGCGGCACGGTGGCTCAGTGGTTAGCACTGCAGCCTTGCAGCGCTGGAGTCCTGGGATCGAATCCCACCAAGGACAACATCTGCAAGGAGTTTGTATGTTCTCCCCGTGTTTGCGTGGGTTTCCTCCGGGTACTCCGGTTTCCTCCCACACTCCAAAGACATACTGATAGGGAATTTAGATTGTGAGCCTCATCAGGGACAGTGATGATAATGTGTGCAAAATGTAAAGCGCTGCGGAATATGTTAGCGCTATATAAAAATAAAGATTATTATTATAACTAAGAGCACCTTCCTGTGCCACACTGGCACGCAGCAGTTTGATAAGAGGGTTAGACATCACTTAACTCTTAACCCAGAGTATGAGATTGCTGGGCGCTACAGTCAGTGGCACATTCCTTAATCAGTGTCATGCCACCCATTACAGCCAGAATTGTCAGCCAATTCTTCAGAAAGTGCTGTCTATGCCTCCAAGGCCTTGGTTATACTTCCATTTGGCGCTGTATTATTGGGAATAAAAATACCAAAATAAAACAACCATGTAACAGACACCTTCCATGTCTACTAGTGACATATATAGAGCCATCCTATTCTACCATGCCATCAGACTGGTGGGCTCCAGTTGTTCAGCTTTCTCTTTAATAGCATCTCGGCTGTAATGAACAGATCTCTGCTGCTCATAGTAGGTGTACTGGGTGGGCCATTTGTATGGATAGACCTGGGTGGGCCATTTATAAAGTTGTATCCAAAATGGCCGACTTCAAAATGGCCACCATGGTCACCACCCATCTTGAAAAGTTTTCCCCCTCCCATATTGTAATGTGCCACAAACAGAAAGTTGATATCACCAACCATTACCATTTTATTTAGGTGTATCCATATAAATGACCCACCCTGTAGTTTATCCAATCAGCATTCTCATTTATGGTCACCCACTGAATTGTAGACTCCCACCCAGTTGTTATTTGATTACTGGATTGAAATTCATTGGGAACTCCTCGGGGGACTCCTGTCTCATACACATAGATGCTAGAGTCAAAGGATCGTTTCGGAGACTCCCTTCTTGCGCTGGCATGTATTCGGGCTTTCTCCAACCTTTTCCATGTAGACGGCAGGTGTCAGGGCTTTATTAGTTGGATTAAGGCACACTCCCCTTCAGTGTTACGCAGGGCTGTGGAGTCGGAGTCGTGGAGTCGGAGTCGGTGCTCATTTTGGTGGAGTCGGAGTCGGAGTTGGAGTCAGTATAAAATGTACAGACTCCGACTCCTAAAATATATAATAAATTGGGTACAGTAGTTCAATGCAGGATGTGCTGAATATTTTTTCATAGGAATTTGGGAAAGTTATGAAATGTCCTATAAATGGCTGTTCTATTCCTGATCTAAGGCTAGATTCACACACAGCATTTTTGCTGCATTTTTTGTGGATACATTTTTCAGCTGCAAAAGCAGATCAGATTTTAAAACACCCTATCACCTGAAAGGTTTTTGAGCTCATAGATAATGTTTTCAATATCAAAAGCAGATTAGAAATCTGCTCTATCTATATATCCATATCTGTCTATCCATATCTTATCTGTACCAAAAAGAATGAAAGCCGGGTAGCACACAGACTAACACTTCCTGCCAGGCAAAGGATGAGGAAAGAGCGTCTAAAACATCATTAACAAGATATTTTGTAAGTGACAAAGTTACTGTAACAATGACAGCAGATGTGTCTAACAGACGGCTCCTCCAGCTTGTTGTGAAGGACGGTGTACGATTATCATTATTTGCACGACCAGCTTTTACAGCTCTTAATGGAGACATGGCCGCAAACTTGGTGTTTCTCTGGAAAGAGAAAGTATTAGAAAATTAGTGATTGAAGAAGCCCTTAAACAAAAGGAAGATCTTAAAAAGACTCTCAAGACGCTTCATGTTTCTTACATTGGACGCCTGCACACGTCACAGAGTGAACTATTTTGCCATCAATATTCGATATGTTTGTGACAACAAAAATTGTTACCAACACGCTGGCAGTAACAGATACTAAAGCTCATCACAGCAGCCAGTTTCTCCAGACCTTAGTGGAAAAAGTTCTGCAAGATTACAAACTCAAAAAAGAACAGGTTCTTGCTATTGTAACGGACAATGCTTCAAACATAAGTACAATTACACTGATGAGAGTAATGAACAACAGCTAGAGGAACATTTAGGATTCAGTATGTTTGAGATGGAAGGCCACAGTGCTGTTCATGTAACTGAGGAACAAACAGATATTACAACAGAAGAACAGCAAAATTATGTTGTTGAAATTGATGATCTTGTTGAAGCTGCTTCAAAACACTTTCCTATTCATCACATGCGCTGTGCTGTGCACACGCTGCAGCTGGCAATAAGAGAGAGTCTGCAAGAGGGACATGCTGGAAATCTGATTGGAAAAGTGAGGAAATTGGTTATTGCCGCCAGAACCCCTAAAATTGATTCCATCTTGAAGAGACGTTCTGGAAAAGGGCAATTGTTGATCAAGCCACTCGGTGGGGCAGCACTTATTTAATGATTGAGCGATTGCTTGAACTAAAACCGTTTCTTATAGATATGGCGAACCCTCAGGTAACCCTAAATGAAGGTCAATGGACACAGGTGGCTGAATTGAAGGAATTGCTTAATTACCCATTTACCGTGACTAAAAAATTACAAGCTGAGGATTTAACTCCTGGCATTTTCATGAGGGAGTGGAAGAACTTGCTATTTTGCTGTTTAATCGCAGACGGCATTTCTGCTTCAATGAAACGGAGAGAGACACAGCTATTGGAAAATAAAATTTTTCTGGCAGCTGTTTATGTGGACCCAAGTCATCGTATACTGCTTAATAATCAACAGCTTACTAAAGGAAAAGAAGCTCTGCCTGAGGTAACAGTTAGGAAGAGTGGCCTACAGGAGAACTGCCAGGCGCAAGAGGACTCGGGTCCTGACAGTGCTACTGCTGCCATATCTTCAGCCTCATCAGATTTGACTTTGACAAGTATTTGGATGACATGGAGCAGGCAAAGCATTGCCGCAAGGAAAAAGATTTCACTCCATCTCCTATAGCAAGCAGATTGACCATATTTCAGCAAAATGTTTCACTTGCTCGCAAAGAAATAGAAAAATTCAACCATTCATCAAAACTGACTGTGCATGAGGCAATTCCTTTATACCCGGAAATTGTTATAGATGTTGCCCATGCGGTTACGTCTTTGCCTCCAACCCAAGTTAGTGTAGAGAGGTTGTTCTCTAGCCTTAAAATTATTAGGTCAGATGTGAGGTCATCTATGAAGGAGGATCTGATGGAGGCAATTCTATTTCTTAGAACAAATTCATAGACTGCACAAATGCTATTTAATATGTTTTTGTTGAAAACTGCTTTTTGCCACTTATAGTTTATTACATAGTGTTATATATATACTGTATATATATATGTAATCGATATTAAATAGTGTATTACATATTTACAATTTATTACAGTTTTTTGTGTTCTAAAGTTGTATTCCAAAAAATATTATGTTCTATCTAAATATCTTGATTATTGTATCATAAAAATGATTTAATGTCTGATGTTCACATTGTACTACAATAAATTTTTCACTTAAATATAAGCAATATATGTGGGAGTCGGAGTCGTGGAGTCGGAGTTGGAGTCAGAGTCACAGGTTTGGCTTACTGACTCCACAGCCACGCCCACAGGGCCCTTATCTTACCATGACCACATAACCTCCATATGTCTTCTCTCACGGTAGTCTGGTTTGTCCAGATGTTGGTGTGGTTCTCATGTACGGAGATGTCGATCCTTTCTGCTCATGAGTCCCCTTGAAGTTTGTCATAGTCAAGTCCAGTAGCTGGGAGCACAAAACAAGTCTAGCTGCCCAGATTAGGCTACTTTCACACATCAGTTTTTCGCCGTCATGCGCAATCCGGCATCGCGCCGGAGCGCCGGATCTTGCAAATGTTATGTAAAACCGGATGTGACGGATCCGGTTTTCTGCCGGATCCGTCTTGGTCATCAGACAAAAAACCGGATCCGTCTCATCCGTTTTTCCATCCGTTTTCCACCGGATTACGCCGGATCCGTTTTTTAAAAACACCCCTTGGGGGTTTTGAAACGGGATTGGCTGCTGAAATCTATATATACCGTGTTCCTACAGCCCATCTTTGACAGGTTGTAGAGGAGAAACTGCAGGCTGGAGAGAAGAGCAAGTGACTGGCGAAGATGGATGTTGTGATTGCAAATATTTTGAAGAATTTGTTGGATTTTACAGCGGAGGCGAACCGTTTGAGGGTGATTGTTCTGGAGAAGGAGAGAGCGAGACAGCAGCGCATCAGGCATCAGCGACGCCGTTTGTGGATCCACCCCATCACAGCCAAGAGAATGACGCGTGGGGTCTATTCTACACTCTGCATGGACCTTAGACGAAACCCGGAGAAATTTTTGGCATATGTTCGGATGAAAATGGAGAATTTTGATTACTTGGTGGAGCGCATTGCACACCTCATAAGAAAATCGGACACCTATTGCCGCTTCTCCGTTTCACCCGCAGAGCATCTGATGGTGACTCTAAGGTAAGACACATTTATTGGATATGCTCGCATCAGAGCACACTTTCACTGCAATCTTGTTGGTGGTAGTTTGTATCTCCAAGTGTTAGAGCTGAGTTTTGGTATGCAATGCTGTGATTTTTAACTAATTTATTGTTTTTTAATTCCCCACAGATTTCTTGCAACTGGAGAATCCCTTTCGTCACTGCATTTCCAGTACAGACTCGGGATTTCCACCATATCTGGAATAGTGAAGCACACATGCCGTGCACTGTGGGACTCCTTAGCTGAAGAGTTTTTACCAGAGCCCACAACAGAGAGGTGGATTGAAATTTCAGAAAAGTTTCAACAGATATGTCAGTTTCCGAACTGCTTGGGCGCTGTGGACGGGAAACATATCCGCATTGTAAAGCCAGCCAGCCGGATCGGGATCGGAATATTTCAATTACAAGAAATATTTTTCCATTGTCCTCATGGCCATCGCTGATGCCGAATACAAATTTATTGCTGTTGATATTGGGGCCTGTGGCTGCTCCAATGACTCTCAAGTTTTCAAACTGTCTGCCATGGGGCGTAAACTATATGGAAACACCTTCCAGTTCCCACCACCTAGACCGCTGCCGCAAACATCTGGTCCACCTATGCCATTTGTCTGTGTAGGGGATGAAGCCTTCCAGCTGTCAGAACACCTTTTGAAACCCTACTGTAGCAGAGGATTGACAAGAACAAAACGCATTTTTAATTACCGCCTAACAAGAGCAAGAAGAATGGTGGAATGTACCTTTGGTATTCTGACAGCCAAATGGCGGGTCCTATTGACTGCGATCAACCTCAAGACAGAAACTGTGGACGAGGAGATCAAAGCTTGCGTGGTACTACATTTTGTTATGTGCAAGGAACCCATTTCCATTGAGGACTCGGAAGAAAGCACCTTGCAAGATTACCACAACATTACCAATCGAAGTTTTGTGACGGTGTCACGAATGAGGGACAATTTTGCACAATACTTTGTCACCCCAAGGCAGAATAGACTGGCAGGATGATAGAGTTTAATAATTTTCTGCCCTTAACCAAAGTTGTGTACCTTCTGTACCAACAGTATATACCTTTTCCAAACAAAGTTGGCTATCTTGTTGTCTATCTTGTCGTGGTTTAACTATTTTTACCTTTTGCCCACAGTTGTGTGTTAGGCAAAGTCTTTCACCTTTTAACCAAAGTTGTGTACATTGTTAGGAAATCGCCAACAAGATACCCAACTTTTGGTAAAAGGTGAAATACTTTGTGTAAAGCACAACCTGGAACACAACTGTGGGCAAAAGGTAAAATTTAATTACCTTTTACCCACTGTTATGTACCTTGTTTTGTATACCTTTTGACCTTTTGTCTACCCTGTACTTAACCTTTTTTTAAACCATACTTTGCCGCAGAAATAAAACACAGACAACCAGTGTAAACCAATAATTTAACTTTTATTGAAAACTTTTGTTTTTTATTAAACTGTAAATGTCCCAAAAAACTTTTCATTTTTATTTGAAGACACACATTTATAAGTTAGTGTAGTGTGGGGTGGAAATACTGCTGGAGGGGCTGCGGGACACTTCGACACTGGGAGTGTGTAGAGAGGACTGGGATCGTGGTGGGGAAGGAACAGTTAGAGGTGAAGGGGTGGAAAAAGCAAGAGAATGGGTGGACATGTGGGTAGCAGAACAGGTGGTGGGTGGTGGAGTGATGGGTTGGGCAGGGACTGGAGTAGCAGATGATGTGGTTGGGAAGTGGTAGGGGGACGGAGTTTGGTACGGGGAAGGAGCTTGGTAAGGGGCAGGTTGCTGGAAGTGGGGAGGTTGCTGGTACTGGGGAGGTTGCTGGTACTGGGTAGGTGTCTGGTACTGAGGAGGTGGCTGGTAAGGAATAGGAGGGGGAAGAGGGACAGTGGCTGGAGGGGGTGCAGGTCGAGGAACTACTGTGGTGGGAGGTGGAGGTTGGGAGGTAACCTGCTGTAGAGCACCGTGGCACGAATGCATTACATGCATCTGCTGGGTAGGAGATAGCATTGTCATGCGCTCCACAACAGACCTGAAAAAGGTGTGGTTTGGAGAAGATCTTGCTTCTGAATGCATTGTTTGCAGAAGTGTCTTCAACTCCAGAATGCCGGAGTTGAGCTGTTGAAAGCCTACGGAGATTTGCTCTGACAAGACTTTGAGACAGTTCTGGAAAGATGCATTCAGATGCAAGAACTCTGGGGCATAGCTCTTTTCCTGACCCCTCTGCCGCTGCCGCCCAGTACCCGCAGGTGTATTAGAGGTGGCAGGGGCAGAAGGGTGAGGTAAAGGGAAAGCGTTCTCCTCACCAGCAGCTTCATGTAATGTAGGTGGCCATGATGCTCCTGCGCTGGTGGATGGGAGAGATGGATCGAATGTGAGGGAAGGTTGGGAAGGTGCAGATGTGCCGGGGTGCTTGAAGTGTCCCTCTGTGCCGGTCTCCTCAGGGATCGCTGCAGAAGGGTCCAACCGTGCAGGCTCCCGAGTGCTGGTCACCGTGCTGTGGAATAAAGAGAAAAAAATTTAATTAATATAGTGACATGGCATGGCGCTGGCTGAAAAAAATTAGACATGTAAAAATTATTTTTTGACATGGGGTGTGTAATATTTACCTTCTGGTGACCATTGGAGGAACGACAGGGCTCGGGCGTACCTGTACTTGCTCCTGCGTCCACCAGATCCACTCGGGGCCCGCATCTCTTTATTGAACTCCTTCTTGAAACGATCCCTCACAGACCGCCACCGCTTCACAATTCTCTCCCCTGAAACAAGAAAGCACAAAGTGGTTAGTATACAACATCAGTGTTTCCCAAACTCCAGTCCTCGTGGTCCCCAGGGGTCATGTTTTAAGGATTTCCATAGTGTTGCTCAAAAGGAAAGCCTGAAAACATGACCCGTGGGTACCACGAGGACTGGAGTTCGGGAAACACTGCTTGACATCAAGCAGCTGAAACTGTATATACTTACGCTCTTGAATCTGGGCCCGAGCATCAAGGTCCTCCCAGCGGTCCACAAGGAGCGAACAGATTTCCTCCCAGAGCCGTCGGGTCACAATTAGATCAGCATGCCGGCGGTCAGCCATATTCCAAAGCAGCTCTTTCTCTAACAAGATCGATGAGGTGGTCCACATCAATCCCTCCATCCTCACCGTCAGAGTAGGGAGCACGCTGTGACGGCTGTTAAAGAAAAAAAGAAAAATAGCATAATTAGCCTCCAGACTTAAAGAAATGAAATAAAAAGTGCAAAAAAAACAAAGCAAAAATATTATACTTACACGCTGGTGACTGCCGCGTCGCTGTCGCCGACGACCCTTGGAGGCACTGCGAGGACCTCTTGGCCGAGCACCAGATTGGGAAGACTAGAAAAGAAAAGCAAAAAAATTATGTTTGGATGTAGGCTTATGTGTTTGCTGTGTGATATCTGCGCTACATTGTGTTCAATGTGTTGTGTGTAGTGTGATGCTGTGTTTCTGTATTTGATGCAGGAAACTTACCATTTGTGAGCCCACTCCAGGTGTCTGTCCACCCCTTCCTTCTTCTTCTGGGAGCTCCTCTTCAGCTTGTGATTCCTGTTTTGAAATAAAAGCCAATGAATAGACATATATTCCCGATATGATGGATTTTGGAAATACAAACTTACCGTCAAACGCTGACGATGTGAGGGAGGGCTCCCAGAAGAAGATGTGGTGTCCTCCTGCTGGCCAGTCTCCACTCCTGCTGCTGCTGCTGTTGCTGCTGCTGCTGCTGCTGCTGTTGCTGCTGGTGCTGCCGGTGCTGCTGCATCAATAGGGCGTCTTCTGCTGGTGAATAAAGAGAAACAAAGGGCCACTGAATATATTGATATTCCATGGCCCTAGTTTTGAGGAATGGGAGATTTGATAATTACCGTCTGTCATCTGCTGGTGGACTCCCCTCCGCATGGTCACCATGGTCCCTTCGCTCCATTTGGGGTGGTGGTGCTGGTGGTGCAGTTATCTCCTGCCATCTCCTGCGGCTGGCTCCTCTCTTGGGTGGCATGTTGGCTGTGGCTGAGGGTCCCACAGTCATGGTTTTATATATGTTTGCTGTGGGCAGGGCTACTGAGCATGCTCAGACCAAAAAACCGGATCCGGCACATTGCGGCGCTCATAGACTTTCATTGTGTGAAAAAGCCGGAAGCGCCGGATCCAGCGTGTACGGCTTTTTCGCCGGAGACAAAAAACGTTACAGTTGCCGTTTTTTCCAGACGCTGGATTGCGACACATTGCCGGATCCGGCCAAAACCGGACGAAACGCATGACCATCCGGCGCGATCCGGCGCTAATGCAAGTCAATGGGGAAAAACCAGATCCAACATTGCATTTCGTCGGATCCGGTTTTCGTAAAAATAGCCGGATCGCGCCTGACGGCGAAAAACTGATGTGTGAAAGAGGCCTAAGCGATCACCTGGAGTGGGACGTCTGGTTTATTCATGGGTGGAAAGAGCAGGGATTTTGCCTTTACCCTCAGTAGGTCGGTAAGAGCTGTTTTTATTTAGGCTCTTAGCTGTGTATCTTATCTGATCTAAGCACCAATTCTTTTCATCGTACCCAATTTCTAGGGCCAGTTCGTCTTCATACATCAGGTGTACCTAACTGTGGGTCATAAGGATCCTAAAGTTGCTCCACCAGGGATTTCCATTTTTCGCTTCTTATTTATCTTATTGGCTTGGGGCTGTTGTACTTTTATGGAGAAGTGACCGATAGGCTATGTTCACATGCTGCATTTTTTCAGCTTTTTTTTAAGGCAAATTTTCAGCCGCGTTTACAGTACCAGCAAAGTCTATGAGATTTCAGAAATCTCATGCAAGCACCTTATTTTTTTTTAATCTGAATTTTGTCAAAGAGCTGCATTTTTGCAAAATACAGCATGTCACTTCTTTCAGCTTTTTTGGAGCGGTTTTCACCCTTCGAAAGCAATGGGTAGTGCAAAAATGCTGCAAAAACGCCTAAAAAAAATGACGCAGGTGTCTGGTTTTGCTGCGTTTTTGCTGCCAAAGCCTGCTGAAGTTGAATTAGGTTATTTTTTTCTGCCCTAAACTTTATCAGCATTCACAAGAGACAAATGAACACTGACAAAACCGCAGTAGACAAACGCAGCAAAAACGCGTCAAAAAAACGAAGCAAAATCTGTTATTTTGTAGTTGCTTCTTTAATGCCAAGAGAGCAGGTTTTGCGTGCAGAAAAAAAATGCTGCAAAAACGACGCAACATGTGAACATAGCCATAGGGTCTGTACCTAATACATCCCCTTCAATGTCATGTAATCTTTGGTCTGTAATCTGGGGTTTCTTTAAAGTAATTCACAAATCATTACAATTATCTGCCTCTGTACAGGTATTATCTGGTGTGTTTGTGGGTATAAAGCAAATATATTTATCTGACTGTGTGAGTCTGGATGCTTGATTTTGATTTTTGCAATAACCATTCAATAATCTACCGAAATTTACTTGTACTGTAGATTCCTGTCCTTCAATAAATGTTATATTTGCTACAGGATACCCCATTCTAGTGTCTTTCCAGTAGGTGGGGCCCAAAGTCTAGATCCTCTGTACCCAACTCTGGGTGAAGGATCCAGTTCCCTGGAGGCACAAAGCACATCATGTGAATAATGTCATGCATTTATGTGTGTGTATATACTGTATATACACACCGCCAGGGCAACAAAGCTCCTGGAGTGGTCTAGCCAGTCTCCAGATCTGAACCTCACAGAAAACCTTTGGAGGGATTTGAAAGTCCGTGCTGTCCAGCGACAGGCCCAAAACATCACTGCTCTAGAGGAGATCTACATGAAGGAATGGGCCAACATACCATCAACAGTGTGCGCCAACCGTGTGAAGACTTACAGAAAACGTCTGACCTCTGTCATTGCCAACAAAGGATATATAACAAAATACAGAGATGAACTTTTGTTAATGACCAAATACTTATTTTCCACCATAATTTGCAAAATAAATTTTCCCAAATCAGACAAGGTGATTTTCTGGATTTGTTTCCTCATTGTGACTCTCACAGTTGTGGTCGACCTATGAGGTCAATTACAGGCCGCTCTCATCTTTATAAGTGGGAGAACTTGCACAATTGGTGGCGACTAAATACTTTTTTCCCCACTATAAGTGTTGGGATTTGCCCGCAAGGGGAGGACTTAGTGAGAGAGACAGTGTAACAATGTAGCAGGGGGTGAAAAGAAGAGCCAAGAAACATGCTACATATCTGGGACCACCAATTAAATATTCAAAAGTGCAAAGTTTATTAGAGTCAACGCAACACCCAAAGATTAAAAACATTTAAAAACAGATCATGTGATACATACCCCATAATGTGGTCAGCTCCCCGGACATGAAAGCACCAAAATACAAAAGTCCATAAACAGGTAATATGATGATAATGATAATCCTATTCAATTTTTAGGATTATCATAATCGTCATCATATTACCTAGACATAGGCCTATTCACATAGACCCTTTCTCCAGTCTGGGCCTCCTGAATGAATCCATATCCTTTGGCCAAGTCGAGGTGCCAGACCACTCCGCTGGTCATTTAGCCAGCTACAACTCCCCCGCCGGGGCGCTTCAAGTCTCTGACAATGCAGCATTCCTGTCGCTTCTTTTCCCGGATCACACTCTGGATCCATTGAACCTCTTCTGCAACGGACCTCCGGGGCTCCTCCACATACGCAGCACTGGCACCGGCCAGAACAAGTGCAGGCCGGGAGGAAACAGATGCCACCAACAACGGGGATGACGGTGGAGACGGGGCGCGACCAGAGAGGATGACAGAGCCACAGAGGGTGAAGAAACAGTGGTCAGGCCGGTAGGTCGTTCGGACAGAAACTTCCTACTCACTGCCACTGCATCTGTTTGTAAGAGGTTCGTCGGATGCAGTGAACAGCAGGAGGCAGAGAAGGGGTTAACAAGGTTTACTAAGGCAATTATTGAATATGAGTTCAAGGAAATCTTCCGCGCAGGGAGGTGTTGAGACAGGCAGTGAAATATAAAATAAACACAATAAAAGTAAAAGTGAAGATAAGGACTTATCGATTGAAGATCTTATTGGAGAACGGTTGGTACAGTTCCCAACAGCGTTGTAGTCCATGAACAAAGTCTTTGCCTTTGTGGTGTAAAAACGAGATGCACTGTCTCCTGACCGTGCCAAAGTATCCCGCTGCGTTGGTCTTGGGTCCGTTTAACTTGGGTCCATTAAACTTCGGATAAAGTTCCTGCTGTGGGTCATTGAAGCGTGACGCGACACGCCGGGAGCATGATGTCGTACAGGCTGCAGGTATGACAAGGCCTCGTACAGAGTCACAGCCTTTAGGAAAGGTCGTTAAATCTGCTGCACTACCCGTTAAGGGTCTCGTACGTGGGGAGGAACTGGATACAGTACTCAAGTAGGGAACAGTCTGAAAAGGATTGGCTTCAGTGGCAGTAGATGAGGAGAGGGAGTCAACCTTCGTCCTGCTCTGCAGTCGCCTTCCCGCCAAGTCTCTCCCCTTCCCGCGCTCCTCTCCTTTTAAGTCCCACATGCCCCCTTCGGTCAGGTGCTCGCGCTCTTCCCGCCCAGGCAAGTCAGGCACGTCAGGCAAGTCACCCCCCTGCAACAGTGGTGACAGCCCTGATCGTTCCGGCTCCAGAGCGTATTTCTGTCTGCTGGCACTATTCCTGTTCACCCCCTTACATGGTGACAGTCCTCCTGCGTGGCCATGGAATACAGGGATGGTGACCGCAGCAAATACCCTGCAGCTTCTAATGTCCTCCGGGCTCCTTCCGCTTCTCCAGTTCCCCGGGTTCCTCATTCTCTACTGGCCGCTTGTCTGACTGCCGGAAAGGATGCCATTCCTCAAACTCCTCCACCAGGCTTCAAAGCTCAGGCCGATCTCTGCCCAGGCCACGGATCGCCTCCAGTCCTGATGGCCAATGCCACCATGGAAAGATGTGCTGCGCCTCTCCATCACGTCCAGCAATGGCATTTCTTCCATTAACAGGTAGTCTCTCTTTGCCAGACTATTCCCGTTCGTGGGTGGAGTCACTTCCTGCTGCTCCACCCATTTTTCCAGACTCTGCTGCGAGGAAGGGAACTCTCTCTTCACCCACACCCATTTTGGGTGGGCATCCATCACAATGGGGTGCCGCCTTCTCTCTCCTGGCGCCAAATCTCTGGCATGACGCCAACGAAAGGCGGCACCCTCCGTCATTTCCACGCCACTGACCTCTGTCATCTTGCCAGTGTTCGGCACCATTTTACAGTCAGTGTCAGCTGCCATCTTTGACTCTCTCACGGCGGTCAACATTTCAAAATCATTGTCAACTCTTTCACGATGGACAACAATTCACAAAGCTCGAGAGTCTTCTCCATCAGCATCTCAAAATCACTTTCAGCTTCTCGTCTGGTTCCAATTGGGAAAGTTGCAGGGAACGCCATCTCAGCTACTCCCACCCTGGTCACAGACCCGTATCCTTCTCTGTTTGTCAGTCTTGGGGTTTCAGGGCTGCTGAATCGATCCTGCCGACTACGCCAAATGTAAAATGGTGGTACATGGTGGTAGTCGCGGGCGAGTCCACTAAGGCATAGTCAGTCCACTCTCCGGCCCCTTGCACATGAAAAGGCAGTCCTAGTCCCACACCCAGGTCACAGTGGGTTACCTCAGATGGATGGCTCCACTCCATGCCAAAATGGATGCACCACACATCACACTCTTTAGGGCCCAACAGTGGCAACTTGGTTTTAATGAAGGTGTAGTAAACAAAACGATAATGGTTTCTGATTTGTTCCAATTCACAGCAATGGCTGCAGCAGCAAAGTCCATAACTCCCAGGGAGATCCCAGAAGCTGAAAGTCTCTCAGAGGACACGTATACAGTCCTTATGAATGCTGCCCAATGGTCCCCTGGCTGCTCTGTCCACTTCAGGGGTAAGGCAAGCTCCCAGCAGTAGAGCATATCCTGCCACAGGCACGCCTGCCCTGCCTCTGCTCTGGAGACAGGGACTTCCTGTCAGCTTGGAGGCTGCTGGCTCAGTCCCCTAAATTAACCCTATCTTTCCCTACTCCAAACACATCTATATATTACATGGTACACTGGTAACACATTAAAACATGGCAAACACAGCACATGCATTAATATACATAGCAAACATTACAGTACAACACGCATAAATGACCACATACAGGGAAGGAGAGAGGGAAGGCAGGGGAGCGTGTCTGCCACCTCCTTACACCAGGACTGTGCTTCTTGAATAGAGTTAGATAGATTTGGGGTTGTTAGAAGTGTGCATTGCTGCCAAGGAGTGATCCACAGCTGGAAGAGAAGAGACTGGAGTGAGGAATAGTGAGATCGTAAAGAGAGCTACTGAGAGACCTTCCTGAAGGCGATATCAGATGAGACGCCGAGTTACTAGAAACCTGAGAGCTTGCTAGTGCCAAATGTGATGGACCTAAGGAGGACTGAGAGCGTGGGACCAGCGGGGGTTCCGAGTGGTAGATCCAGAACGTCTATAGTGGTAGGACGTAGAACAGATGGGTGAGTAGCAAGAAACTCGCTCATCAGGACTGCGGCCTAGAAGCTGGGTTATGGTGACATACAGGCGAAACGATAAGCTGCAGAGCCCTGAAGTAGCCAACAGAGGAAGGATACAGTGTGAAAGAACCCTGCTTAAGGCTGTGCACCCGCTATCCCTTGTACATATCAAGTTCAGTAAATTCCCCATGTTTGAACAGATGTCTCCTGTATTATGGTAATCTGTGGAACTTGTGGTCCTGGCCAGCCAACACCATGTGCTAAAGGCGACCTACATGGGCGCAAGGCCCACACAACAGCAGCGCAAATGCAGAGACTGGTGGCAGGCTGGGGCGGAGGATAGCGTGCTGTGGGTATTTAGGAGATGTGGCTGGTAGGCGGCGGAGGTGTGCTGTACTCACAGGAATGGGGGTGACCCGCTTCTTGACATCCACAGGCAAGAGACAGAGGCAGGAAATGTATTCAACAGGGTTTGCTTTTATTGGCCGCCCTTACGACGACCAGCACCATATATGACAGATGGTTTACACTGTTTTACCACTGCAGACAGGCCCGGGCACCTTCACTTGTTCACTTTCTCCATCAGGCGTACTTCGTGGCTCTATCCACCGTGGCTGCCCTAGGCCAATCCACCACGGCGTTTCACCCTACAAAGTCCACCGTACACCAGACCCTCACAGGCCGTCTCTGCCTGTGACCAATGTGCTGTAGGGTCACCCCCCCGTTACCGTTTTCTGCCGTCAGAAAGTCTCTGAGGGGTCTCCTCTGTGTGACAGACCCTGCTTCTTTGTGAGCTCCCCTGGCTGACTGAAGCTTCTAGAAGCTCACCTCAGTATTTATCCAGTCAGTCCAGGTAGCCCCGCCCTCTGTCACCTGACAGTCACCTTCGCCCAATCAGAGTCACCTTGACCTCTGGCAGTTATGTAACCCTCATATGACAGTTACATAACCATTGCCGTCGGTGCTCTCCAGTGACCTCTGATGGCGGACTGCCACATGACACCTGCTGTCAATCACTCTGTCTCCTATTACAGACAGAACCGTACCCAGCTCAACCTCCCCACACTGACACCCCGCCGGGATCCACGCTTTCATGTGGCACGCCGAGATGTGACTGCTAGATATATATATTTTGTTTATTAATTGATTTGCGACTTCTTACAAGATGAAATTCTCCAAAGAAAATGTCACGATAATTCTTAGAAAAAATGTAGTGCTTTATTGGATTGTCCACCAAAAAGCATCATTGCAGTCAAATAGAAAATACGTGAAATAGAAAGAAATTGTTCATTTGTCGATAATTAGCTCATTAGATTAGTTGAAATTCACCCATCTTTTCCTGGATTCTGAATGGATATTTTTGTCTGTCCATGTCTATATCATGGCTCCAGATGTTGCAGGAATAGCAGGTGTCAAGCCTTTAGAAGCACATGTCAGCTGTGGCATGTAGACCCTGTAATGAATGAAGAGAAGAGCCCGCTCTGTGTCTCATGTGGTTTATGCAGTTGTGTGAAAAAGTGTTCACCCCCTTCCTGATTTCCGATTCTTTTGCAAGTTTGTGACACTTAAATGCTTCAGATCACCGAGCAAATGTTAATATTTAATAATAAAGCCCTTCATTTAAAAACTGCATTCTGTGATTATTTGTCTTATTTTTGGCTAATATTTATATTTGTTCGATCTAAAAAGTGTGAGAAACATGCAAAAGAATAGGAAATCAGGAAGGGGACAAACATTTTTTCATACCTCTCTACACCAGGATGGGGGCATATATCAGGTTTGGAGGATATATACCAGCATCAGGAACATGTACCGGGATGGGGAACATGTACCAAGATAAGGAACATATACCGGGATGGGGAACATGTACCAAGATAAGGAACATATACCGGGATGGGGAACATGTACCAAGATAAGGAACATATACCGGGATGGGGAACATATACCAAGATAAGGAACATATACCGGGATGGGGAACATGTACCAAGATAAGGAACATATACCGGGATGGGGAACATGTACCAAGATAAGGAACATATACCGGGATGGGGAACATGTACCAAGATAAGGAACATATACCGGGATGGGGAACATATACCAAGATAAGGAACATATACCGGGATGGGGAACATGTGCCAAGATAAGGAACATATACCGGGATGGGGAACATGTACCAAGATAAGGAACATATACCGGGATGGGGAACATGTACCAAGATAAGGAACATATACCGGGATGGGGGACATATACCAAGATAAGGAACATATACCGGGATGGGGAACATGTACCAAGATAAGGAACATATACCGGGATGGGGAACATATACCAAGATAAGGAACATATACCGGGATGGGGGACATATACCAAGATAAGGAACATATACCGGGATGGGGAACATGTACCAAGATAAGGAACATATACCGGGATGGGGAACATGTACCAAGATAAGGAACATATACCGGGATGGGGGACATATACCAAGATAAGGAACATATACCGGGATGGGGGACATATACCAAGATAAGGAACATATACCGGGATGGGGGACATATACCAAGATAAGGAACATATACCGGGATGGGGAACATGTACCAAGATAAGGAACATATACCGGGAGGGGGAACATATACCAAGATAAGGAACATATACCGGGATGGGGGACATATACCAAGATAAGGAACATATACCGGGATGGGGAATATGTACCAAGATAAGGAACATATACCGGGATGGGGAACATATACCAAGATAAGCAACATATACCGGGATGGGGAACATGTACCAAGATAAGGAACATATACCGGGATGGGGAACATGTACCAAGATAAGGAACATATACCGGGATGGGGAACATGTACCGGGATGGGGAACATATACCGGGTTGGGGAACATGTACCAAGATAAGGAACATGTACCGGGATGGGGAACATGTACCAAGATAAGGAACATATACCGGGATGGGGAACATGTACCAAGATAAGGAACATATACCGGGATGGGGAACATGTACCAAGATAAGGAACATATACCGGGATGGGGAACATGTACCGGGATGGGGGACATATACCAAGATAAGGAACATATACCGGGATGGGGAACATGTACCAAGATAAGGAACATATACCGGGATGGGGAACATGTACCAAGATAAGGAACATATACCGGGAGGGGGAACATATACCAAGATAAGGTACATATACCGGGATGGGGAACATGTACCAAGATAAGGAACATGTACCGGGATGGGGAACATATACCAAGATAAGGAACATATACCGGGATGGGGAACATGTACCAAGATAAGGAACATATACCGGGATGGGGAACATGTACCAAGATAAGGAACATATACCGGGATGGGGAACATGTACCAAGATAAGGAACATATACCGGGATGGGGAACATGTACCAAGATAAGGAACATATACCGGGATGGGGGACATGTACCAAGATAAGGAACATATACCGGGATGGGGAACAAGTACCAAGATAAGGAACATATACCGGGATGGGGAACATATACCAAGATAAGGAACATATACCGGGATGGGGGACATGTACCAAGATAAGGAACATATACCGGGATGGGGAACATGTACCAAGATAAGGAACATATACCGGGATGGGGAACATGTACCAAGATAAGGAACATATACCGGGATGGGGAACATGTACCAAGATAAGGAACATATACCGGGATGGGGAACATGTACCAAGATAAGGAACATATACCGGGATGGGGACATGTACCAAGATAAGGAACATATACCGGGATGGGGAACATGTACCAAGATAAGGAACATATACCGGGATGGGGAACATGTACCAAGATAAGGAACATATACCATGATGGGGAACATGTACCAAGATAAGGAACATATACCGGGATGGGGAACATGTACCAAGATAAGGAACATATACCGGGATGGGGGACATATATCAGGATGAGGGTTACATATCAGGATGAGGCACATATACCGGGATGGAGGACATACACTACCGTTCAAAAGTTTGGGGTCACCCAGACAATTTTGTGCTTTCCATGAAATCTCATACTTTTATTAATCACATGAGTTGCCAAATGAATGTGAAATCTCGTCCAGACATTGACAAGGTTCGAAAAAAAGATTTTTATCTGAAATAATAATTTTCTCCTTCACACTTTGCTCTCGGCACAGAATGCTCCTTGGCAGCAATTCCAGCATTGCAGACCTTTGGCATTCTAGCAGTTAATTTGCTGAGGTAATCTGGAGACATTTCCCCCCATGCTTCCAGAAGCCCCTCCCACTTGTCGGTTTGGTTTGATGGGCACTTTTTGCGTACCATACGGTCAAGCTGCTCCCACAGCAGCTCAATGGGGATGAGATCTGGTGACTGCGCTGGCCGCTCCATTACAGACAGAATACCAGCTGCCGCTTCTTCCCTACATAGTTCTTGCATAATTTGGAGGTGTGCTTTGGGTCATTGTCGTGTTGTAGGATGAAATTGGCTCCAATCAGGCGCTGTCCACAGGGTATGGCATGGCGCTGCAAAATGGAGTGATAGCCTTCCTTATTCAAAATCCCTTTTACCTTGAACAAATCTCCCACTTCACCAGCACCAAAGCAACCCCAGACCATCACATTACCTCCACCATGCTTGACAGATGGCGTCAGGCACTCTTCCAGCATCTTTTCAGTTGTTCTGCATCTCACAAATGTTCTTCTGTGTGATCCAAACACTTCAAACTTGGATTCGTCTGTCCATAACACTTTTTTCCAATCTTCCTCTGTCCAATGCCTGTGTTCTTTTGCCCATATTAATCTTTTCCTTTAATTAGCCAGTCTCAGATATGGCTTTTTCTTTGCCACTCTGCCCTGAAGGCCAGCATCCTAGAGTCGCCTCTTCACTGTAGACGTTGACACTGGCGTTTTGCTTGTACTATTTAATGAAGCTTCTCTTTCTACTCTGGTTAGAGCCTGTTTGTGCTCTCCTCTGAAGGGAGTAGTACACACCGTTGTAGGAAATCTTCAGTTTCTTGGCAATTTCTCACATGGAATAGCCTTTATTTCTCAGAACAAGAATAGACTGTCGAGTTTCACATGAAAGTTCTTTTTTTCTGGCCATTTGGAGACTTTAATGGAACCAACAAATGTAATGCTCCAGATTCTCAAATAGCTCAAAGGAAGTTCAGGTTTATAGCTTCTCTAATCAGCCAAACTGTTTACAGCTGTGCTAACATACTTGTACGAGGGTTTTCAAGGGTATTCTAACCATCCATTAGCCTTCTTACACAGTTAGCAAACACAAAGTACCATAAGAACAATGGAGTGATGGTTGTTGGAAATGGGCCTCTATACACCTATGAAGATATTGCATTACAAACCAGACGTTTGCATCTAGAATATTCATTTACCACATTAACAATGTATAGAGTGTATTTCTGGATCATTTATTGTTAGCTTCATTGGAAAAAACTGTGCTTTTCTTTCAAAAATAAGGACATTTCTAAGTGACCCTAAACTTTTGAATGGTAGTGTATACCAAGATGGGAAACATATACCAGGATGGGGGACATATATCAGGATGGGAAACATATACCAGGATGGGGAACATATACCAGGATGAGGGCCATATGTTAGGATGGGGGTCACATACCAGGATGATGCATATATACCAGAATGGGGGTCACATATACCAGGATAAGGAAAATATTCCAGGATGGGGGTCACATACCAGGATGAAGCACATATATCAGAATGGGGGACATATACCAAGATGGGAAACATATACTAGAATGGGGGATATATACTAGGATGGGGGCCATATACCAGGATGTGGGTAACATACCAGAATGGGGGTCACATACCAGGATAAGGAACATATGCCAGGATGAGAAACAAATACCAGGATGGGGAACATATTCCAGGATGGGGGATATATACCAGGATGGTGGACATATACCAGGATGGGAAACATTCCAGGATGGGGGCCAGACACCAGGATGGGGGTCACATACCAGGATGAGGAACATATACCAGGATGAGGGACATATACCAGGATGGGAAGCATATACCAGTATAAGGAACATATACCAGGATGGGAAACATATTCCAGGATGGGGGTCACATACCAGGATGAGGAACATATACCAGGAGAGGGGCCATATACAAGGATGGGAAACATTTCAGGATGGGGGCCATATGCCAGGATGGGGGTCACATACCAGGATGAGGAACATATATCAGGATGGGGGACATATACCAGGATGGGGGACATATATCAGGATGGGATTCACATACCAGGATGAGGGCCATATACCAGGATGGGGGCCATATACCAGTATGGGAAACATTTCAGGATGGGGGTCACATACCAGGATGAGGAACATATACCAGGATGGGGGAAATATACCAGTATAATATTTAAATTTATTTTGTGATCTGAAACATTTAAGTATGAAAATCTTGGCAAAACAACAGGAAATAAGGAAGGGGCAAACAATTTTTCAGGGGCGTAACTACCACGGTTGCAGCAGTCGCCACTGCGACCAGGCCCGGGGAGAGTCAGGGGCACAGCAGGTCAGACCATATCTCCCAACCGTCCCGATTCTTGCCGGACAGTCCCATTTTTTAACCCCCCGCATTCCGCCCGGGACTCTATTCTTCCTGCACTGCCCCGCCAGGCTCCCCCCACATGCACCCCATCCTCGCCCTCCCAGATAGACCCACCGCAGCCCCCCACAGCCTGCAATGATGTCGTAGGCTGTTCTGTGGCTATGCGCACAGGACCTGTGATGAGGTCACAGGAGGGGAGGAGTCAGGGGTCACATAATCAGGAGCCTCTGTGTATGCAGGACTCTGCTGTGCTGGTTGTCATGGATGAGGGGAAGTTTCTGTGTGGGGTCAAGAGGGGTTTGCAGGGTGGATGTAGCAGAGATGTGTGTGTACAAGGTGTACGGAGCGGAGCCATGTGTGTACGAGGTGTATGGAGCAGAGCGGTGTGTGTATGAGGTGTATGGAGCGGAGCCGCGTGTGTACAAGGTGTACGGAGCGGAGCCGCGTGTGTACGAGGTGTACGGAGCGGAGCCGCGTGTGTACGAGGTGTACGGAGCGGAGCCGCCTGTGTACGAGGTGTGCGGAGTGGAGCGTATGTGCACAAGGTGTAGGGAGAGGAGCCACGTGTGTATGAGGTGCGGAGCGGAGCCGTGTGTGTATGAGGTGTATGGAGAGGAGCCGCGTGTGTACGAAGCGGAGCCGCGTGTGTACGAGGTGTGCGGAGTGGAGTGTGTGTGCACAAGGTGTAGGGAGAGGAGCCGTATGTGTACAAAGTGCACGGAGCGGAGCCGTGTGTGTATGAGGTGTCAGGAGAGGAGCCGCGTGTGTACGAGGTGTACGGAGAGGAGCCGAGTGTGTACGAGGTGTACGGAGAGGAGCCGCGTGTGTACGAGGTGTACGGAGAGGAGCCGCGTGTGTACGAGGTGTACGGAGAGGAGCCGCGTGTGTACGAGGTGTACGGAGAGGAGCCGCGTGTGTACGAGGTGTACGGAGAGGAGCCGTGTGTGTACGAGGTGTACGGAGAGGAGCCGCGTGTGTACGAGGTGTACGGAGAGGAGCCGTGTGTGTACGAGGTGTACGGAGAGGAGCCGCGTGTGTACGAGGTGTACGGAGAGGAGCCGCGTGTGTACGAGGTGTACGGAGAGGAGCCGCGTGTGTACGAGGTGTACGGAGAGGAGCCGCGTGTGTACGAGGTGTACGGAGAGGAGCCGCGTGTGTACGAGGTGTACGGAGAGGAGCCGTGTGTGTATGAGGTGTTAGGAGAGGAGCCGAGTGTGTACGAGGTGTACGGAGAGGAGCCGCGTGTGTACGAGGTGTACGGAGAGGAGCCGCGTGTGTACGAGGTGTACGGAGAGGAGCCGCGTGTGTACGAGGTGTACGGAGAGGAGCCGTGTGTGTACGAGGTGTACGGAGAGGAGCCGCGTGTGTACGAGGTGTACGGAGAGGAGCCGCGTGTGTACGAGGTGTACGGAGAGGAGCCGTGTGTGTACGAGGTGTACGGAGAGGAGCCGCGTGTGTACGAGGTGTACGGAGAGGAGCCGCGTGTGTACGAGGTGTACGGAGAGGAGCCGTGTGTGTATGAGGTATATGGAGAGGAGCCGCGTGTGTAAGAGGGGGACGGAGCGGAGATGTGCGTGTATTTTGGCATGGGGGGGCCCATTTGAAAGTTTGCATCGGGGCCCATTACTTTGTAGTTACGCCACTGCACACCACCGTATATATGTCTCACATAGCACCTGTTTCTATATATGGTGCTACTATCTGTCCATGTTAGTGTACAAAAATAACCTAAATGTCATGTCAGCAAATATACGCAGTGCTGAGCTAGTAGAAAATGAATAACGTAATGAATATTTAACGGTGAAAAGAGAAAACAAGTGTTTCACCCGCAGCTGCCGCCCCAGGCCCCATTACACCTACCAGCTTCATCCTAAATCTAAATCTTTTGCCCAGAATTGGGGATAGGGAGTCTTCACCAGGTCTGAGACCAGCCTTTGCTTGTGGCACGTTCCCCTTTGTAACTGGACTTTAATGCATTTAGCTTTGGATTCTATTGTGTCCCTCCCTATTCTACTTTTACCAGCTTGCAATGGGACATGTGGATCCAAGAGGTCCTTTCAGTTGTTTTTGCTGTAGTGGGAGAGGTTACTGGGACTTGGCATGGACCTTCCCATCGGAGTTGATACTAGTGCTTTCCTTTTATAACTTTTATCAGCACCCAATCTCCTGGCTTCACTGTGGTGCGTTCGGTGAGTTGTTCTCCTGGAATATTTGGAACAGAAACTTCTTTCATATTTAGCATTTTCACTATGTAATTAGCTTAAGTAAAATCAGCTTTTTTATCTGATCTGTTAAATTCCTTTAAGGCCTCATGCTCACTTGCGATGAAATCGGACGAATTCAATAGGATAAAAAAAAAATCGGATTTAATTCATACCAATGTTAATCTATGATGGTGCCTTCATCTGCTTTTTTTTTCCAGCTCGGTTCGGATCAAGATCGGATTGGAAAAAAAAATTGCAGCATTCTGCAATTGTACTCGCAAATCGGATCGCATCCCGCAATAGAAGTCAATGGGTGCGATAAAAATTTTTTACGATACATGGCGCGAGTGCTGTGTGATTTTTTTATCACACCCATTGACTTCTATTGCGAGATGTGATTCGATTTTTGCTGACAATCAAAGCATGCTGTAATTTTTTTCCAGCCCGATCTTGATCCGATCTGGAAAACAAAACGCAGATAAAGACACCATCATAGATTAACATTGGCCCGAATTCAATTCCATTTTTTATTCGATTGAATTTGTCCAATTTCATCGCAAGTGAGCATGAGGCCTTACTCCTGGTGTTCACCTCTTTCTGGAGTATTGGTTGCATGATTGAAATGAGCAAATTAATTTGCAAAACCCGGGACCTTCAGCAATGTCAGACGTTTGTGGCTGCTGGATGGGAACCATTCAAATCACCATTTACCTGCTGGCAGTTGTGATTCCTCATTTGATTTGTTGCCCTGGCATGCAATCATGTATTCTTCACACCGCAGTGATAACGTCATCCAAGGACTACAAATCAAAAGAGGATCTAGGGTTTCAGCCGGTATTACGTGATTGGCAGAGTTCCTGCCTGGTGTCCACAGACTACAGATGTGGCGTCTGGACCAGGGTCCTGCGAAATGACAGCACAATTATCTTCTCAAGAACGGAGGTATAATGTGCCTTAGGCCGGGGTCACACTAGCGTACAATACGGACAAGTGCTATGCGAGAAAAGATCACAGCACTCGGACCAGTGTTAATCTATGGGGCAGCTCCCATCACCGTTTATTTTCTCGGGCGTATTCGACGTGCGTGCTGCGATTTTATGCGTATATCGTCCGTGACTCTCCAATGTAAGTCTATGGGTGCGAGAAAAACTCGGACACCACACCGACCATCTGTGTATCTTGTAACGAATACGCGCACATTTTTCTCATTTCAACCCATTGAGCCATTAAATTAAATGGGGAAAAGCAGTGAGAAATGTAAAGCCATACGGATACATAGGTGCAAGAAAATCGCATCATCGCTTTGCAAACGCATTACACATGGATCACCATACGGAGAACACTCCTGCGACCCTCGGCAGGGAGACTTGGACTGATTTTCCATACGGCAAGTGTGACCCCGGCCTTACAAACATATTTCTACCTTGTAAAGAATCAAGGTCTACATCTACATTCCCCGTCACACTCTACTGTGTTGCGGAGTGCGCTGCCCTTGCCCTTCCGCTTGTGACATGTGAGCATTGTGCAGCCAGTGTCTGATCAATGCAGCCCATAGTTCGACATGTATCGACAGGTATCAATCTGATGGTAGGTTCCCTTTATTAACAATTTGCTACCTATCTTGCAATTTACACAGAATTTCTTAAATTAATTGTGTAATATTTATATATATATAAATATAATTTTTGAGGTTACATTATTCTCAAAAACTAACATCAATTTAATTCTTGGCAGATGAGTGCACCAGGAACTTTGAAGAACATCTGATTTTGTCGTATTGTAAAGCAGATGATTGCAGTATTACACGAGATACATATGAAGACCATGCTGGCGCCTCCGATATACCCTCAGCACCTCACAGCAAAGATCTGATTTCTGGTCTCTGTAAAGAAATGTTATCACCAAATTCATCACAGATTATAAAGCAAAATAAAAGTCACAGAAGAAATGTGGAAGATCAGAGAGGTCTTACAATTCAGAAGCCATATTCATGTTCAGAATGTGGGAAATGTTTTGCACATAAATCAGAGCTTAATTATCATGAGAAAATTCACACAGGAGAGAAGCCATATTCATGTTCAGAATGTGGGAAATGTTTTTCAATTAAATCAAATCTTGTTGCACATGAGAGAATTCATACAGGAGAGAAGCCATATTCATGTTCAGAATGTGGGAAATGTTTTGCACAGAAATCACAGCTTAATTATCATGAGAGATTTCACACAGGACAGAAGCCATATTCATGTTCAGAATGTGGGAAATGTTTTGCAGATAAACCACATCTTAATTATCACGAGAAATTTCACACAGGAGAGAAGCCATATTCATGTTCAGAATGTGGGAAATGTTTTGCACATAAATCAGAGCTTAATTATCATGAGAAAATTCACACAGGAGAGAAGCCATATTCATGTTCAGAATGTGGGAAATGTTTTTCAATTAAATCAAATCTTGTTGCACATGAGAAAATTCATACAGGAGAGAAGCCATATTCATGTTCAGAATGTGGGAAATGTTTTGCACATAAATCAGAGCTTAATTATCATGAGAAAATTCACACAGGAGAGAAGCCATATTCATGTTCAGAATGTGGGAAATGTTTTTCAATTAAATCAAATCTTGTTGCACATGAGAGAATTCATACAGGAGAGAAGCCATATTCATGTTCAGAATGTGGGAAATGTTTTGCAAAGAAATCACATCTTAATAGTCACGAGAAAATTCATACAGGAGAGAAGCCATATTCATGTTCAGAATGTGGGAAATGTTTTGCACATAAATCACAGCTTAATTATCACGAGAAATTTCACACAGGACAGAAGCCATATTCATGTTCAGAATGTGGGAAATGTTTTGCAGATAAACCACATCTTAATAGTCACGAGAAAATTCATACAGGAGAGAAGCCATATTCATGTTCAGAATGTGGGAAATGTTTTGCACATAAATCACAGCTTAATTATCACGAGAAATTTCACACAGGAGAGAAGCCATATTCATGTTCAGAATGTGGGAAATGTTTTGCACATAAATCACAGCTTAATTATCACGAGAAAATTCACCCAGGAGAGAAGCCATATTCATGTTCAGAATGTGGGAAATGGTTTTCAATTAAATCAAATCTTGTTGCACATGAGAGAATTCATACAGGAGAGAAGCCATATTCATGTTCAGAATGTGGGAAATGGTTTTCAATTAAATCAAATCTTGTTGCACATGAGAAAATTCATACAGGAGAGAAGCCATATTCATGTTCAGAATGTGGGAAATGTTTTGCACATAAATCACAGCTTAATTATCACGAGAAATTTCACACAGGAGAGAAGCCATATTCATGTTCAGAATGTGGGAAATGTTTTGCACAGAAATCACATCTTAATCGTCATGAGAAAATTCATACAGGAGAGAAGCCATATTCATGTTCAGAATGTGGGAAATGTTTTGCAGATAAACCACATCTTAATAGTCACGAGAAAATTCATACAGGAGAGAAGCCATATTCATGTTCAGAATGTGGGAAATGTTTTGCACAAAAATCACATCTTAATAGTCACGAGAAAATTCACACAGGAGAGAAGCCATATTCATGTTCAGAATGTGGGAAATGTTTTGCACAAAAATCACATCTTAATTATCACGAGAAATTTCACACAGGAGAGAAGCCATATTCATGTTCAGAATGTGGGAAATGTTTTGCACATAAATCTATTCTTAATCGTCATGAGAAAATTCATACAGGAGAGAAGCCATATTCATGTTCAGAATGTGGGAAATGTTTTGCACATAAATCAGAGCTTAATTATCATGAGAAAATTCACACAGGAGAGAAGCCATATTCATGTTCAGAATGTGGGAAATGTTTTTCAATTAAATCAAATCTTGTTGCACATGAGAGAATTCATACAGGAGAGAAGCCATATTCATGTTCAGAATGTGGGAAATGTTTTGCAAAGAAATCACATCTTAATAGTCACGAGAAAATTCATACAGGAGAGAAGCCATATTCATGTTCAGAATGTGGGAAATGTTTTGCACATAAATCACAGCTTAATTATCACGAGAAATTTCACACAGGAGAGAAGCCATATTCATGTTCAGAATGTGGGAAATGTTTTGCACATAAATCACAGCTTAATTATCATGAGAGATTTCACACAGGACAGAAGCCATATTCATGTTCAGAATGTGGGAAATGTTTTGCAGATAAACCACATCTTAATAGTCACGAGAAAATTCATACAGGAGAGAAGCCATATTCATGTTCAGAATGTGGGAAATGGTTTTCAATTAAATCAAATCTTGTTGCACATGAGAGAATTCATACAGGAGAGAAGTCATATTCATGTTCAGAATGTGGGAAATGGTTTTCAATTAAATCAAATCTTGTTGCACATGAGAAAATTCATACAGGAGAGAAGCCATATTCATGTTCAGAATGTGGGAAATGTTTTGCACATAAATCACAGCTTAATTATCACGAGAAATTTCACACAGGAGAGAAGCCATATTCATGTTCAGAATGTGGGAAATGTTTTGCACAGAAATCACATCTTAATCGTCATGAGAAAATTCATACAGGAGAGAAGCCATATTCATGTTCAGAATGTGGGAAATGTTTTGCAGATAAACCACATCTTAATAGTCACGAGAAAATTCATACAGGAGAGAAGCCATATTCATGTTCAGAATGTGGGAAATGTTTTGCACATAAATCACAGCTTAATTATCACGAGAAATTTCACACAGGAGAGAAGCCATATTCATGTTCAGAATGTGGGAAATGTTTTGCACAAAAATCACAGCTTAATTATCACGAGAAAATTCACACAGGAGAGAAGCCATATTCATGTTCAGAATGTGGGAAATGTTTTGCACATAAATCACAGCTTAATTATCACGAGATACTTCACACAGGAGAGAAGCCATATTCATAGTATGATTGTAAATGTGATGCTCTATTTTGAGAACTGCTGAGCTAATTCACGAGTGCATGTACAGCGGTGTACAAACTCAATAGACAGACTACAGGTCTCTACACCACTGTGCAGGAGCGCTCCTGCATCGTTGTCTGACCAATCGGTGAAGATCTCAGGGTCTGGATCACCTATGAACAACAATGCTTTAAAAACATGCCAAGGAAATATAAATATTTAGCTACAATTTAATGCTTGGCTATGAAACAAAAAACATTACTGGTTAGTACAAAGATTATATGTAATGACCAAATAGTCTCAAGGATACAATAAAGAAAACAATAAAACATGTCGTATTCTGTATTTTCCTACTATAAATCCTTCATGAATATTCAATATACAACTATATTTTATTGAATCTTATCATGTGCTCTCCTGATGCTTGGGTAGACTAAAACTATCCCCCCAAAAATCATATATTTCTCAGACATGGGCCAATATTATTTGCACAATTTGTGCTTGAGCATAAAGAGGCTGCCCTGAACTCAGGCGGTTTAAAGGGTTACAGTAGGGTCTGTCCTAGGGTCAACCTCTCCATGCAGGAGTAGTGAGAAGATGGTCACTCGCTCCCTCCTGCCCCTTAGAACTGTGAGTGGATGACAGCATGAGACCTCGGTTATTTCCTTTCATACCCTTGTTTTATATATAGTTTATGTAGAAAGTATGAATATACAGACAATCACATGCAATAAGAATGAAGAAAGGTGCCCTCGGGATTTAGCTGCTGGGACTTCAGTACCTGCACAACCACGGACTCCGGCGTCCAGTCTCCAGCACTTGGCCCTGGAGTGAGCTTATCTACAGCTTCACTCCTCAAGTTCTTCCTTACTTCCTCTCTCCTCTCTGTCTCCCTCAGACTGTCTCTTGCAGTCTCTCTGCTACTGACTGACTAGCCCCGCCTCCAGGCCAGAACGTATAGGGAAGCTTCCCTGAAACCAGGTTTTGAGCTCCCCCTTCTTCTGGTCTGAAGTCAGGAAAAGTGTTGGATGCTGCTGTTACCTGTAAAGGGAACCCTCTTTGCTTCCAGGCATGACATTACCCCCTGTGAGGGAGGCAATGCCACTGTGGCAACCAGACTCCTGGGGTGCCACAATTCCTCCTGTCAGGTGTACAGTATGTTACTCCTCCTGTGAGGTGCACAGTACAGTAGATTTTTCCTCCTGTCAGGTGTATAGTGTTTTACTCCTGTCAGGTGCACAGTACAGAGTATTACTCCTGTTGTCAGGTGTACAGTACAGTGTTATTCCTCCTGTCAGGTGTACAATACATGTTTGGCCATTGTTAAATAATGTATGCCTTATATATTATGGGATATTCTTACTGTTGTGGAATAGGACTCAAGAGATAAAATCTTAAAGAAGATAATGTTTATTACTGAAGGCCAGGAGTACACTGACAGTACACTTCACGGAATGCTCTGAGAACAAACACTCTGATGATACTTTTCATAGTCAACATATTATGACTGTTGCATAAAGTTTCTTAGTCCCATCAACCAATGATACAAGCCCAGCTTTCTGACACTGGGCACTACATTACAACCAAAAATCTTTGGTGATCTTCAGATTTCTTGATTCCTTGCACCTAGTCAATGCACCCAGTGCCAGAGGCAGCAAAACAACCACAAATATCTTTGATCCTCCACCATATCTGACTGTAGGTACTGTGTTCTTTTCTTTGTTGCCCTCATTTTGTTTTCAGTAAATAGTCAAATGATGTGCTTTACTAAAAACCTCTATCTTGGTCTAATCTGTCCACTTATGTGGCAACTTATCGCATGGGCTGATGCCCTCAGATCTGGGGCAAAATGGCTGAGGGAACCCCCAAGCGCAGTGAGTTTGAACAGGGAGGACGCTGCGTTACCACCAATGGCGGTATGACCCCGCAATGTACTGTAGGCCGTAAGAAGAACTGCAGGAGAAGTCAAAACAGTACAGAAAGGCAGGTCGCACACCATGTGGCAGCTGACTTCGGGGGCTGATGCTCTTATGTCTAGGGCAAATCAGACTGGGGAACGCCTAACTGTAGCAGATCTGGACGGGGAGGACGCTGAGGTACCGCATGATATGGTCCGACCTGGGTACGTGCCGTGTGATAGAGAGAAATACAGGGAAAGTGGAAGAAACGTGCAATGTGGAACTTGTTGATGCTGTGAAGAATATGAATGTGCTGCGAAAACGAACCGGTAAAGTTGTTCATTTGAAAGTTGAAATGGACTGTCTCGATTTGTGCGGAACCGTCTATAGGGAGCCTTTAGCAGCGCAGAGGGGACCCTGACGGAGCAGAAAGTGAAACCACAGGTATGAGAAGTAATGGACATTGTTTGCACGTGATGGGAGGCCAGGGTGCACCTGAAACATTAATCTTAGCCACTAGAGTTGAGCGAAACGGGTCGAAAAATTTCAAAAGTCGCCGACTTTTGGCAAAGTCGGGTTTCATGAAACGGAACCCGACCCTAGGATGAGGTCGGCCACGAGGTCGGCGACTTACGCGCCAAAGTCGCGTTTCAAAAGTTTGTTTTGCGCTCTTTTTCAGCCAATCAGGATCCACGGACACTGTGGGCAACGTGATGACATAGGCACGGGTCACCACCATCTTTCAGAAGGGCATGCAAGTGATTGGCTTGCTTTGGTATAAAAGGGCGTGCACGCCGACCGCCATCTTACTTCTGCCGATCTTAGCATAGGGAGAGGTTGCTGCTGATTCTGTAGGGAGAGCGTTAGGCAGGGAAGAAGAAAAAAAAACTGCTTCTGCTGCTAGCGATTGTGCCTGTACAACACACCAGTCACTGTGTGCAGTGCAAGGGGAGGCTATATTGTGGTGTATCAGTGGTGTTGGTTGTTAGGCTGCCTTCTAAGGCTTCCTGACAGCTGCATTGCTGTTTACCCACTGCTCTGAAAACTGCTTTTTTAAAAGCAATCCCAATTTTTTTTTTTGTCCTGCTGAGGTACTGAGCGTGCATTTTTTCACACCATACTGCGGTGTACACTCCTTACACAGTACCATGTAACGGCTGTTATCACAGCCACAGTGAAGCTATCTGTGTGTCACTCTCTGAGAATAAGTCGAGGACATGTTCCGTTCTTACAGACCTGCACCTACTAGTTTTGTCTAGCTTTCAAACAGTTAAATATATTTGCTGTTTGATCGCATTCAAAACTATAGAGAGACAGCATGTGTCAGTCCGTATACTTAAAAAACACGGAGCTTGACAATTTAACGTACACCGGACAGCCGTGTACGTGCACGCTCCTCTCAGTACCGTGTAACGGCTGTTATCACGGCCACAGTGAAGCTATCTGTGTGTCACTGTGGAAGGATAAGTGGAGGACTTGTTCCGTTCTTACAGACCTACACTCTAAGGAGATTCCTATTCTGCCCAATTCTACATACACCTTGTAGTTTGTGATACACTAGCCAATTTCTGCCTGTGACATAGCGCTGTGATATTCAGTGGGCCTCACACAATCCGAAAGTGTCCATTGTCCACTAGTGTGTGCAGAAATTCAAAATCTCCCTTATCCTCTAGTCACTTTTTTCACACCTGTGCCATCGAGCCTGTGACATAGCGCTCAGATATTAAGTGGGCCTCACACAATCCAAAAGTGTCCAGTGTCCACAAGTGTGTGCAGAAATTCAAAATCTCCCTTATCCTCTAGTCACTTTTTTCACACCTGTGCCATCGAGCCAGTGACATAGCGCTCTAATATTCAGTGGGCCTCACACAATCCAAAAGTGTCCAGTGTCCACAAGTGTGTGCAGAAATTCAAAATCTCCCTTATCCTCTAGTCACTTTTTTCACACCTGTGCCATCGAGCCTCTGACATAGCGCTCTAATATTCAGTGGGCCTCACACAATCCAAAAGTGTCCAGTGTCCATAAGTGTGTGCAGAAATTCAAAATCTCCCTTATCCTGTAATCACTTTTTTCACACCTGTGCCATCAAGCCTGTGACATAGCGCTCTAATATTCAGTGGGCCTCACACAATCCAAAAGTGTCCAGTGTCCACAAGTGTGTGCAGAAATTCAAAATCTCCCTTATCCTCTAGTCACTTTTTTCACACCTGTGCCATCGAGCCTGTGACATAGCGCTCTAATATTCAGTGGGCCTCACACAATCCAAAAGTGTCCAGTGTCCACAAGTGTGTGCAGAAATTCAAAATCTCCCTTATCCTCTAGTCACTTTTTTCACACCTGTGCCATCGAGCCTGTGACATAGCGCTCTAATATTCAGTGGGCCTCACACAATCCAAAAGTGTCCAGTGTCCACAAGTGTGTGCAGAAATTCAAAATCTCCCTTATCCTCTAGTCACTTTTTTCACACCTGTGCCATCGAGCCAGTGACATAGCGCTCTAATATTCAGTGGGCCTCACACAATCCAAAAGTGTCCAGTGTCCACAAGTGTGTGCAGAAATTCAAAATCTCCCTTATCCTCTAGTCACTTTTTTCACACCTGTGCCATCGAGCCTCTGACATAGCGCTCTAATATTCAGTGAGCCTCACACAATCCAAAAGTGTCCAGTGTCCACAAGTGTGTGCAGAAATTCAAAATCTCCCTTATCCTGTAGTCACTTTTTTCACACCTGTGCCATCAAGCCTGTGACATAGCGCTCTAATATTCAGTGGGCCTCACACAATCCAAAAGTGTCCAGTGTCCACAAGTGTGTGCAGAAATTCAAAATCTCCCTTATCCTCTAGTCACTTTTTTCACACCTGTGCCATCGAGCCTGTGACATAGCGCTCTAATATTCAGTGGGCCTCACACAATCCAAAAGTGTCCAGTGTCCACAAGTGTGTGCAGAAATTCAAAATCTCCCTTATCCTCTAGTCACTTTTTTCACACCTGTGCCATCGAGCCTGTGACATAGCGCTCTAATATTCAGTGGGCCTCACACAATCCAAAAGTGTCCAGTGTCCACAAGTGTGTGCAGAAATTCAAAATCTCCCTTATCCTCTAGTCACTTTTTTCACACCTGTGCCATCGAGCCTGTGACATAGCGCTTTAATATTCAGTGGGCCTCACACAATCCAAAAGTGTCCAGTGTCCACCAGTGTGTGCAGAAATTCAAAATCTCCCCTGTCCTATAGACACCTTGTACCTTGTTTTACATTACTATATAGTTTGTTGGATTTTGTCTACATTTCTACAAAAAATGAGGAAGGCTGGTGGAAGAGGCCTTGGAATTGGGCGGGGGTTGGCAGCTGGTAATGATGGTGTTGGTGGTGGATCTGATGGTAGTGGCAAGAGCAAAATAGGACCGAATGCAGGAGGTGTTGAGCCTGCGTCATCGTCTGGCTCCATAAGGCTTCGAAGGCTTAGTTTTCTAGGAGTTGGCAAACCGCTTTTAAAGCCAGAGCATCAGGAAAAAGTTTTGTCTTACATTGCTGACTCAGCCTCCAGCTCTATCGCCTCCTCTTCTGAAGTTGTAAAAAGTAAAAGCACTGAGTCGTCATTGGAGGCTCATGTTCATGAACCACACCTTTCCTTGTGTCCTTCACCCCAACCAAGATTGAAGGATGACGCAAGCCATACTACTGATTACTCCATGGAGCTGTTTTCACATACCATGCCTGGATTATCAAGTGAAATGGTGAATTACCCAGGCCAAGATGAATCTGACATGGAGTGCACTGATGCACAGCCGCTGATAGATGATTCTGCTGGTACATTCACTCAGAGCACTACATTGTCCTCGCAGTGTACAGAGCCAGATTCTGACCCTGATGAGACTCAGGTGCCCCATCCCGCACACTATACCAGCATACACGGTGACACAGAGGAAGGTGCACATGACATTGAAGAGGAGGTGATGGATGACCCAGTTGTTGACCCAGATTGGCATCAATTGGGGGAAGAGGGTGCTGCTTCCAATAGCTCAGATGAGGAGCATCCACAGCAGACATCGACATCGCAACAGCTGTTATCTAGCAGGCCCGGAGCACTCCAAAGACAGGTTCCAAAAATCAAAAGAGTTGCTGGACAGCTTGTCCAGAGGGTCAAAAGATCACAGCGTGCTAGGCCGCAAAATGTCTGCCAAGGTAGGAAGAGTGCAGTGTGGCACTTTTTTGAACAAAATCCTCATGATCAGGCCAAGGTTATCTGTAAGAAGTGCGCAAAGACCTTTAGCCGAGGGAAAAATCTGAAAAATTTGAATACCAGTTGCATGCTTAGACATTTAACCACCATGCACTTGCAAGCGTGGACACAACACCAAACCTCAAGTGCCACATGTGCAACTGATCACAACGAAGGTAGTCAGCAGCGCTACATTGTTTCCCCCACTGTAAGCCTACCGGTTAGCACAGCAGCAAATGTTGAGGTGTCGTTGCAAGGCCACAGCAGTCAGGGAATCCCACTGTTATATCAACGAAAGACTGATTCTAGGCCATCAGAAAGAACAACAACTCCATCACCATCATCAACCCTCTCTCAGTCCGCCCTGTCCACCGCTACTTCCACCATATGCAGCTCTCAAGTCCAGCTCACCCTCCCAGACACTATGAGTAGGTCAAGAAAGTACTCAGTCTCTCATCCGCGTACACTGGGTTTGAACGCCCACATTGCCAAACTAATCTCGTTTGAGATGATGCCCTTTCGGTTGGTGGAAAGCGCAGCTTTCCGCGAACTCATGGCCTATGCAGTACCACGCTATGACCTACCCAGTCGCCACTTCTTCTCTCGCAAAGCCATCCCAGCCCTCCACCATCATGTGAAAGACCGCATTGTCCATGCACTCAAGCAGTCAGTGAGCGGAAAGGTGCACCTCACAACTGATGCATGGTCCAGTCGGCATGGCCAGGGCCGTTACGTGTCCATCACTGCGCACTGGGTTAATGTGGTGGATGCAGGGTCCACAGGGGACAGCGGTGGTGGGACAGTGCTGCCTAGCCCACGGTATAGGAAACAGTTGGCTGTAGGCCTTCGACCCTCCTCCTCCTCCTCCTCCAGAAGCGAAAGCTCATCCACAGAGCGCAGTCGTACGAGCACTCCATCTGCAGCTGCCACTGTTGCACACGAGGTGTCCCCCTATCGAGCAGCTAGTGGAAAGCGTCAGCAGGCTGTGTTGCAGATGATGTGTTTGGGCGACAGACACACCGCCGAGGTGCTGGCCGAGTACTTGAAGCGACAAACTGAGTCATGGCTGGGCAGTGTACATCTTGAGGCAGGCAAGGTAGTTAGTGATAACGGCCGTAATTTTGTGGCAGCCACAGCACTTTCAAAACTCAGCCACATACCTTGCTTGGCTCACACCTTGAACCTGGTGGTGCAGTGCTTCCTCAAAAATTATCCGGAGTTAACAGCCCTGCTCCAGCAGGTGCGAAGACTGTGCGCGCACATCCGCCGGTCGCCTGTACACTCCGTTCGTATGCAGAAGCTGCAGCGATTGCTCCACCTTCCCAACCACCGCCTCATTATCGACATTGCAACAAGGTGGAACTCCACCCTGCACATGGTGGAGCGGCTGTGCGAGCAGAGGCAGGCCATAATGCATTTGTGGGAGGATACACGGCCAGGCACTTTGAGAGCAGACATGGAGTTGACAGGTGTGCAGTGGTCGAAGCTGAAAGACCTCTGTAAAGTCCTTCAGTGTTTTAAGGAATGCACACGGCTGGTAAGCGCAGACGACGCCATCCTAAGCATGAGCATCCCACTTATGCGTCTGCTCATGCAAACTTTGACGCACCTTAAGGAGCAGGCTTCTGCAGCCAATGTTGATGAGGAGGAGGGAATCCTTGATGACATTCAGCCATTGTCTGCTCAGGGACCTCTCCTGGATGAGGTGGAGGAAGAAGAGGAGGAGGAGGATGATGGGGATGATTACTTAGGGGAGGAGGATGCATCTCGTGGGGCAAGTGAAAATGTTGGCGTGGCAAGGTCTGGTACAGGGTTTGTGCGTGACTGGAGGGATGTGGATTTTCCAGAAAGTGCTCCTCCAACCAGCACTCGCAGTGCATCATTGACACCGGGAACATTGGCCCACATGTCAGATTATGCCTTGCTGATCCTAAAAAGGGACCCCCGCATTGCCAAAATGATGAACGATGATGACTACTGGTTGGCCAGCTTCCTGGATCCATGCTATAAAGGCAAATTACAAAACATCATGCCACAGGAGAACCTTGACCTAATATTGGCTAATAAACAAGCAACTCTGGTAAATCGGTTGCTTGAGGCATTCCCAGCACACAGCAGCGGTGATGGTTCTCACACGAGCCGTACGGGCCGGGGGCAGCTTGGCAGAGGTGTTCCTGGTGCACACAGCAGAAGTGGCGTTGGAGACAGGGGTTTCATGACAATGTTGTGGACTGATTTTTCAAGTACCGCTCACACAACTGGTAATACTGCATCGATGGAAAGTGACAGGAGACAGCAGTTGTCAACTATGGTTACAAACTACTTTTCCTCCCATATCGATGTTCTCCCACACAGGTCATTCCCCTTTGACTATTGGGCCGCTAAACTGGACACCTGGCCTGAATTGGCACAATATGCCTTACAGGAGCTCGCTTGCCCAGCTGCAAGTGTGCTATCGGAAAGAGTCTTCAGTGCAGCTGGATCAATCCTGACAGAAAAAAGGACCCGTCTGTCAACCCAAAATGTGGATGATCTAACCTTCATTAAAATGAACCATGCATGGGTTTCCAAGGATTTTGTCCCACCTTCCCCTGATGACACATAGGGTGACAGAAAAATGGCTTGCTTTGGTCCACCTCTTCCTGGGACTTGACCTATTTCGCCTTTTGCATCAGCTGAATGTCCAACATCAACATATGCCACTTTCAAAAACTCCTTAACTGTGCTGCCTCCCCCCCCATGGCCGTGGTCACCACCTAGCGCAAGACACCGTGCGAGTGCCGTTGCCCTGGACAGGTGGGTAGGCCGACTCTTGGGCGCGGGCACTGGCACAGGGACCCTCATAGTGCAATCAAGTGTCTCTGACGGTGGTGGTGCACACCCGCCGTCAGACACACCGCCGTACTATGAGGGGCCCAGTGCCAGTACCGACGCCCACGAGTGGGCCCCCCTTGCTTGGGCAGGGCCCCAGCATTTGCAATCTTTACCTCTCCCTGCTCCTCCGCTGTGTAGTCTGGGCCGTCAAATCCATACTGTGCCTGACACCGTCTGAGCCTGCCTCCTGATGTATAGACATATATTTTGAATGTGTACGCTACCCATACATGTTATCCGGGGATACGGTACCCTTTCTCACCTTTGTGCAATCACGTGCAAGCCATACTGTGCCTGACACCGTCTGAGCCTGCCTCCTGATGTATAGACATATATTTTGAATGTGTACGCTATCCATACATGTTATCCGGGGATACGGTACCCTTTCTCACCTTTGTGCAATCACGTGCAATCCATACTGGGCCTAACACCGTCTGAGCCTGCCTCCTGATGTATAGACATATATTTTGAATGTGTACGCTATCCATACATGTTATCCGGGGATACGGTACCCTTTCTCACCTTTGTGCAATCACATGCAAGCCATACTGGGCCTATCACCGTCTGAGCCTGCCTCCTGATGTATAGACATATATTTTGAATGTGTACGCTATCCATACATGTTATTCGGGGATACGGTACCCTTTCTCACCTTTGTGCAATCACGTGTAATCCATACTGGGCGTGAGAACGGCTGGCGAGCTGTTAAGCAAGCTACAGCACCTGTGGTTTGCACACGTAAGTTTTTCATTTTTTCAGGAATGACGGTTAGGCCTAATTCCGGAACTGCGGTTGACCTGCACTTACTGGGAAATCATCGTTCGCGGGTAATAATTGTAATCAGTGATCCCCATCACTAACGTTGTTCAGCGGGTTATCTGCACCTGTAAGCGACAAACGCTGGCCTTTTCAGTGTAGCGCACATGCAGCCACAGACATGTAAGGGCATGACACACCAGTTATTGGCCAATCTCATGTGCCAGAGCCTCACGTGTCCCTCTAGTAAGCCGGACTCGGACCGCGGGGCATGACGGAGTCTCGTTCGTTAACGGAATTAAGCTTGCAATGTGTGCATCTTTTCTGTAGCTGGCATGGTTGAGGTTTCCCAGGTGGAGTCGAATTTAACCGTAGGCTCCACTCCTGGTGGTGCCCTTCTGGACATTCCTTTAAGGTTCAGCTTTGCAACCATACTGCCCACGTAAAACAAACACTTTGCCTTCATGAATGCTGTTTGGAGGGTCATGACTCGTGGGAATAACGCCGCCCAATTAGTTAACCTGCTAGAGAGATCCTTCGTTGCTCCCAAGCATGACATCACACTCCCTAGGAGGAAGGTAATGCCACTGTGGCGACCGTACTCCTGGGGGCGACACAAGTGCACTGATGCCCAGCCACTGCTCGATGAATCTGCTGGTACATTGACCCAGACCACTACATTCCCCTCGCACGCTACACGGCCTGAATCTGACCCTGATGAAACTCAGGTTACCCTTCCCATATACAGTTCCATCTTACACGGTGACAAAGAGGAAGCTGCAGATGAAAGTGCAGGTTCGGCCCACCCGCCATCAGACACACCACCGTACTATCAGGGGCCCTGTGCCAGTGCCGTCGCCAACGAGTGGGCCCCCCCTGCTTGCTCAGGATCACAGCACTTGCAAGGTTGAAATACTGTGCAGTGAGATGGAAGATGGGGACGACGAGGAGTCCAGACTAGTACAGGGATTCCCTAGCGAGGAGACTTATTTGATTGTTTTCAATGTTGGGACAGCAATTTTTGGGGAGCACTATACTCTGGAGAATGATAGATGGGGCCCACCATACACTGGAACATTCCAAAAGTGGACATCAGACACTGGAGCAGCATTTACAGGGCCCATTATACACTAGAGCATTAGAAATGGGGCCCATTATGTTTGGAGCATTATTTGGGCCCATAAGACAGTGGAGCTTCATCCATGGGGACCAACATATACTGTAGCATTATGTGGAGCTCATCATATACTGTTTCAAACATTATATGGGACCAATGATTCTGTATGGAGACATAGATGGGCCTCATCATGAGATGTAAAAAGTGAAGTATTTTTCATTGTACTATACCGCTATTTCTCTGCCGTATCGGAGCATGATGAGTTGTGGTATGTGTTAAAGGGGCGCTCTTTCGCCCAGGGCACATGAAAACCTGGAGCCAGCCCTACCCCCCCACAACTTTAGCCAAATAACCCCCATTTTTCAGTGCGTAACTTGTATTATGAAGTTAATTAAGGTTGACAAGCTTAAGTAAGAAGAATTGATGCTTTTGGCATTCAAATGGGCACTGTAGGTGTGTTTCCTGTCCTCCTCTCACTGCCGACTTTTATTCCCCATTGACTTACATTGGGTTTCGTGTTTCGGGACGACCCCGACTTTTCCCTATAATCGGCCGATCTTGCTGGACCCGACTTTTGGAAAAGTCGGGTTTCACGAAACGAAACTCGACCTTAAAAAAACAAAAGTCGCTCCACTCTAGTGATTAGGTTCTTTAGAAGGACATAGATCTGGGGATTTTTTATGATGGAATATATGCTGAACTGGAAGGACACATGTCTTTTTCGGCCTTGCTAACTATGTTACTATATCTATGTGCATGTATGTGTGTGTATATATGTATGGTATATATGTGTGTGTATGTACAGTATATGTGTATGTCTATATGTATGTATGATATGTGTGTAAATGTACGGTGTATGTGTGTGTATAGTATGTTTATATGTATATGTGTATACTGTACCGGGGTGGGATTTGGCCGGTTCTCCCCGGTTCGGTGGAACCGGTTGTTAAAAAAGCAGCCAGTTCCCCGAACCAGGGAGATCCAGAGCCGCGATCTGGTACTTTGCAGCGGCGCCGACGCGCAAGGGGAGAGGAGTAAGAGAAGGACTCTCTGCTTCGACTTCCTAGATGTTAGCCCCGCCCGCCGGACACCGCGTGCGGCGCACTGATACGTCCGTGCACTCTGACTGAGCACACACCCTGCCGGACCCCAGCAGCCCCCGTGCACTGATACCTGCGGCAGAGCTTTGCCGCTATTGGGTATCTGGGGGAGTCACCGTGCTCTGCTACCTACCCAGTGTGAGCTGTGCTGTGCGGCCTGCGTGTCACCATCATCCTCATCACCCCGGTCACCGGTGCAGTGGTGGTGTGCTGCCAGTGTGTGTGCAGCAGCACGGTGGAGCAGGATGGGTGGTGCGGGGCCTGGGGGCCATCTAGGAGGCCTGGTCAATCACGGGACTCACTTACTGCAGACACGTCGCAGCCTGTCACTGTGTACTGTACTCCATTGCCCCGTCAGTATGTCTGTGCTGCCTATTGGGGACCTGTGATGCCTATTGGGGACCTGTGCCTGCATATTGGGGACCTGTGCTGTCTATAGGGAACAATGCTGCCTATTGTGGACCCGTGCTGTCTATTGGGGACCTGTGCTGCCTATTGGGGACCAATGCTGCCTAATAGGGACCTGTGCTGCCTATTGGGGGCCTGAGCTGCCTATTGGGGACCTGTACTGCCTATTGGGGATCTGTACTGCCTATAGGGAACAATGCTGCCTATTGGAGACCTGTGCTGCCTATTGGGGACCTGTGCTGCCTATTGGGGACCTGTGCTGCCTATTGGGGACCAATGCTGCCTATTGGGGACCTGTGCTGCCTATTTGGGACCTATGCCTGCCTATTGGGGACCTGTTCTGATCTCATTCCAATTTATTTTTTTTCAACTGTTTGACTGCACCCCTACTTGTATATGTTTGAGGAAAAGGTGCGTGTAAATTGGTGTAGCTTAATAACCGGTGTGGTTTAAAATGGGTGTGGCTTAAAATGGGTGTGGTTTTCCTACACACAAACACAGAACCTGTTGTTAAAAATTTGAATCCCACCCCTGATACTGTATGTGTGTATGTGTTTTTGTGTGGATATTTGTACGTAAGATATATGTGTATGTATGTGTGAAGATATTTGTTTTCGGTGCATGTATGATACTGTGTATTGCCAACTGTTTAGCAATAAGGTTTGGATACGGCTTTAAAGAAGGCACCACTTGGATATGACACAATTTTATTATGCAATGACCAACTTCAAATGATAAAACACCAAATTAATGGAATATATGACAATGATATAGACATAGAAAATAGTATGATATTGCGTATACTTATATATTCAAACTACAAAGGGTTTGGTACATATACTCACATCAGAAAGAAGAAGAGAAAATAATCTTCACTAGGGGCATTTACGTCTGTCCGGAAATACTTCAGCTGGAGAAGCGGTCAGCGAAGACAGAATGCTTCCTAGACCTACACTGTGAAGAGCGTCCTCTCACACAGGTCAACAAAGCTCCTGCCTCTTCTGACTGCCTCCCCGGCTTTTATATGCTTTAAACAAAGGTTTACACAATATAATATTGTGTAAACATGAAAATACACAAGTTAGTTGTCTGATGTTCCAATCACATGACAGAGGCCAGCTATCATGAATAAATAACATCAAACAAAACTTGCCTCTTCGGACTATTTTACTCCTGTCCTAATATTTACATATGATAAGAGTAAATCATACACAGAACAAAGTTTCCAACAACATGCTATGATCAGAACCCTAGCACAAAATATATATATATTTCAGACTACAGTTAAAGAGATCTTTAAGATTGAATACACTATAATGGTTTCAGATCGCCAACTATATTCCTGGTTCTACATTAGGCTTCCCCAGCCATATTTCTATGGCCTTATGTACAATAATGTGCAATTGTCTATATGCCTGGTCCACTTTTAACCCCCATATGACACAAATATCAGATGATGCCTTGTCAATATACTCACACCATTCACTGCTCTTAAAATTCAAGTAAGTCAACAGCGTACACAAAGGTTAATCCTTTCCAGTAATCCAGATTAAACATACTGTTTCAACAATCATTGTATTTTAGTATACTCAATACTAAGGCTGCATCTCAATATCCATTGTGGGTCTGACCTTATGAACCCTGGTTTCCAAGAACTGGATATGGGGCCTTCAAATGCTGACATTACAGGCTAACTTCAATATGGACTAATCAATATATTACAATATGTAGGCTATAAGATATCCATATTTTTATTAGCACCACATACTGTTATTGTAAAGAATAGGAAAATCAATCTATCGCTTTAAAGGGTTATTCACCGATAATGGATCGGGGATAACTTGCTAATCACTGGGGATTCGACCACTGGGCCCCCCAGAGATTCTGAGAACAAGGCTCTGCAGTCTGCTCCTAGATGGAGCAGAGTTGTGCATGCTCGGCCTCTGCTCTCTCCATTATCTATAGAGCTGCTGAGCGCTGCCCTTGGCTATTTCCATCGGCTCCATACACAATGAATAAAGTAGATACCAGGTGGTACAGACACCAGACACATAACATAATATAATATATACTTGGCCGGGCTCTGCTGGTTCCAGCAATTATCATGTAACCACGAGGAGCGCTTTGCACACTTGTCATGTGCTGACTCTAGTGTCCGCCACGTCTGCAGTGTTCTGTTCACTGACGTCGCTGACACCAGTTGTCACTTTACAGCAAGTCAGACTGCGCTGGAGCCAGCAGAACCGATTCCTGATGGATATATATGTATACGCAGTAATAAGATAGGGGCCGGAGGCTGGAATGGAGGTCTATCCTCATTAGAGATGAGGCCAGCTTTCGTTTTAGACACAATGATAACCAGACTTTGGTCTAGAGACCACGTAGGCAACACCACAAAGAAGCTTTCATGAGAGAATGTCACACTGCTCCTAATCTAGGGATTGTGATGTGCGTGGCATAATGTGAATTAGCCGGACTGCTCGAATCATTCCAGAACACATAGCGGTGGGCTTCACGGACTCCGATCATAATGCAGCTGCTCCCGGTCAGGGCCGGTTTTAGGCAAAGTGGGGCCCTAGGCAAAGTTTAAATTGGGGCCCCAAATGATAACATATAGCACATCACAGAAGCATTTCGATTGTATTTACATGCGCTGAGTTCAGTCCGCTAAATGAGTGTGATCGACAATACTGAAGAAGTTGTTCAACACTTGTTTCCCGGCCTCTTTCCATCGTCTGAGAAAGAATGATGGGAACAGAACGATCACTAATGGATCACTAAGGGTGTGTGCACACGTTGCGGTTTTTGCTGCGGATCCGCAGCGGATTTGGTCCTGCGGATCCGCAGCAGTTTCCATGCGGTTTACAGTACCATGTAAACCTATGGAAAACCAAATTCGCCATGCACATGCTGCGGAAAATTCCACACAGATTTGCTGCGGTTTATTTTCCACAGCATGTTACTTCTTTTTTGCGGAACCGCAGCTGTAGTGTACGTTCCGGGACATACAAATCAATCTCTCTCTCTCATCCGCACTGCCAAACCGCACTAGAACCTGCATCAAATCCACTGTACACATGCTAGGAATCCGCAGGAAAAATGCATGTGTTTTACCCTGCGGTTTCGGCCAAGATATATGGATTCTCTGCAGAAAAAGTCACAGACTAATCCGCAACGTGTGCACACACCCTAACAGATCACCATACAGTATCATGTTATCAGCAGCACATCTACAGTTTACACCCCATAGTCCTCCATATAATATAATCTGCCCCATAGTCCTCCATATAGTATAATACACTCCTCAGTCCTCTATATAGTATAATAAACTTCTCATAGCCCTCCATATATTAAAATACACTGCTCAGTCCTCCATATAGTATAATACACTCGTCATAGTTCTCCATATAGTATAATGCACCGCCATAGTCACCCATAGTTCTTCATATAATGTATTCCCCATAGTCCTCAATACAGTATAACGCAGCCCACATATAGTATAATGCAGCCACCCCATAGAGCATAATGCAGCCACCCCACAGAGTATAATGCAGCCCCGCCATAAAATATAATGTAACCCCCATAGAATATAATGCAGCCCACCTCTTATAGTATAATGCAGCCACCCCTTAGAGAATAATGCAGCTACCCCAGAGTATAATGCAGCCACTCCACAGAATATAATGTAACCCCCATAGAAAATAATGCAGCCCCACCCCCATATAGTATAATGCAGCCCCTCCACAGAATATATGGCAACCCCCTCATAGGATATAATGCAGCCCCTTATATAGTATAATGTAGCCCCTCCATAGAATACAATGTAGCCCTCCTCATATAGTATAATGCATCCTCCATCGAATATAATATAATACAGCCCCCCCATAGAATATAATGTAGCCCCAAATAGAATATAATACAGCCCACCTCCCCATAGAATATAATGTAGCCCCCCCATATTATATAACACAGCCTCCCCCTATAGAATATAATGTAAAATGTACCCCATGGTATATAACACAGCCACATAGTATATAGCCCAGCACCACATGCTATACAGCCCAGCCCACCATGGTATACAGCACAGCCCACCATGGTATACAGCCCACCATGGTATAATACAGCCCAGCATGGTATATAGCCCCCCAGAATGGAATAATACAGCCCAGTAGTATAATACAGCCCAGCATGGTGTATAGCCCCCCAGCATGGTATAATACAGTCCAGCATGGTATAATATAGCCCAGCATGGTATATAGCCCCCTCAGAATGGTATAATACAGCCCAGTATGGTATATAGTCCCCCAGAATAGTATAATACAGCCCAACATGGTAGAATACAGCCAAGCATGGTATATAGCCCCCCAGAATGGTATAATACAGCCCAGCACGGTATAATACAGCCCAGCATGGTATATAGCCCCCCAGAATGGTATAATACAGCCCAGCATGGTATAATACAGCACAGCATGGTATATAGCCCCCCCAGAATGGTATAATACAGCCCAGTACAGTATAATACAGCCCAGCATGGTATATAGCCCCCCTAGAATGGTATAATACAGCCCAGCAAGGTATAATACAGCTCAGCATGGTATATAGCCCCCCAGAATTGTATAATACAGCCCAGCACGGTATAATACAGCCCAGCATGGTATATAGCCCCCCAGAATGGTATAATACAGCCCAGCATGGTATAATACAGCACAGCATGGTATATAGCCCCCCCAGAATGGTATAATACAGCCCAGTACAGTATAATACAGCCCAGCATGGTATATAGCCCCCCTAGAATGGTATAATACAGCCCAGCAAGGTATAATACAGCCCAGCATGGTATATAGCCCCCCAGAATGGTATAATACAGCCCAGCATGGTATAATACAGCCCAGCATGGTATATAGCCCCCCCAGAATGGTGTAATACAGCCCAGCATGGTATATAGCCCCCCCAGCATGGTATGATACAGCCCAGCCTGGTATAATACAGCCCAGCATGGTTTATAGCCCCCCCAGAATGGTGTAATACAGCCCAGCTTGGTATAATACGGCCCAGCATGGTATATAGCCCCCCCAGAATGGTGTAATACATCCCAGCTTGGTATAATACGGCCCAGCATGGTATATAGCCCCCCCAGCATGATATGATACAGAATGGTGTAATACAGCCCAGCATGGAATATAGCCCTCCCAGCATGGTATGATACAGCCCAGCATGGTATATGGCCCCCCCAGCATGGTATGATACAGCTGAGCATGGTATATAGCCCCCCCCAGAGTGGCCGCACAGTCCAACACTCATACTGATTTAAAAAAAAAAAAAAAACACTCCTCACCTTCTCCTCGTGCCCGCGCTGCTGGCTGCTCCTGTCTCTTACTGCTCTGTCTGGCACACAGTGAGAGCGCAATGACGTCATCGCGCCCCCGCTGTGTCAGAGGCAGAGCGGGGAATGATGGGAGAGGGAGCCTCAGCTGACGCTCTCTCCTCCATCACTGCCTCCTTCAATGCGGTGGCGGCGGGAGTCGGCGCTGGGGGCAGGCAGGCCCCCCTGCCTCACAGGGGCCCCATAGCGGCTGTGTGATGTGCCGCTGGCTGGGGGCCCCTGGAGGAGCAGGGGCCCTAGGCAGCTGCCTGGTCTGCCTGCCCCTAACGCCGACCCTGCTCCCGGTGTCTGGGACTGGCTGCGGTGCTGATGTCATATCAACAGTGCGGCAGCCAATCAGTGAACTGAGTGGGGTATTACATCTACATGGGGACCCAACGCTCCGACCTCCTGAGCTCACTGATTGACTGCTGTGCTGTTGATTTGACCTCAACACTGCAGCCAATCCCAGACACCGGGAGCAGAGGAAACACTCCGGGAAGATGAGTTCAGATTGTTTATTTACAATAACTTGGAGCCGGTGACCAATATTTCCTTAAAGAGAACAATCCCTTTAACTAAGAACCACATGTTCAGTTTAATATATTTTTTCATAGCTTCAAAAGAACTACAGGTGCTTTCAACAAAATTAGAATATCACCAAAAAGTGAATTTATTTCAGTTCATCAATACAAAAAGTGACTCTCCTCTATTCTAAAGTATAGCGTCATTGCACACAGAGTGATCTATGTCACGTGTTTATTTCTGGTAATGTTGATGATTATGGCTTACAGCCAATGGGAACGCAAAAGTCATTATCTCAGTACATTAGAACACTTTATAACACCAGCCTGAAAAATGATTGTAAAATCTGAAATGTCTGTTCAGTAAATGCACTCAATACTTGGTCGGGCTCCTTCTGCATCAATTCCTGCATCAATGCGGCGTGGCATGGAGGCGATCAGCCTGTGGCACTGCTGAGGGGTTATGGAAACAGAGGTTACTTTGATAGCAGCCTTCAGCTCGTCTGCATTGTTGGGTCTGGTGTTTCTCATCTTCCTCTTGACAATACTCTATAGATTCTCTATGGGGATAAGATCAGGAGAGTTTGCTGCCAATCAAGCCCAGTGATACTGTTGTGAGTTTGGGTCGCCCTCCCAGGGCTGTGGGGTACTCGGTACCGGGCCGGTCTCTCAGATGGGAATGTCACAGCAGCGGTGACCTGGTCCGTGGCCCTGGGTGCCCAAGTAAAAGGGAGATTGAATGGTGGAATGTAGTTGATTAAATGAATAGTTTGTGACGCCACCTGTGGTGTTCAGCAAGGGAGATGTTAAGCCGACGCTGCATGCAGATCCTCTGCGACTGGTGGTATGGTGCAGCAAAGATGTTATAGCTCCCCACAAGTGGAGCTGTAGTCCCTGGGCAGTGTAGATGTAGAGGCAAAGGGAAGGCGTAGGTGAGGCAATGTCGGGCACCAAGATGTAGCAGTGCCGGGTGTGTTGGCGCAGGAATAAGTGGAGGACACCAGAGCATGTAATTCCAAAGCTTTACTCACAGTCTGTTGTGCAAACAGGTGTCTGCCTCCGTGCCGTGTCCTACAGGTCAGGGACTCAGTCAACCTAAAGGCCAGATGAAAAACTCCTTTCCAACACTCCGCCAACATATGCCTTTCTGAACGTCTCCTCTTATAGTGCCTATAAATGAAGTACTCCTAGTACTGAGTTACACTGGAGTTCCTCCTGTTCAATGTTCTTATGAACTTTCCTTGTATGGTAGACAGCTGTAGCCTGCTTCGGGGACTCCTTGCTTCCTAGCCCCGGCTCACTTCTCTGATGCTGTTATGCCCCCAAGTCTGATGTGGGAATAAAGTATTGTTAACTTCTACTCCTCCGGTGTCTGCTGCAGGATCATTAGTATCCACACAACCTCGGGGACCGGGCCCGGGCCTTGCGCTTAGAACTTTTGGAAGGGTTCTCCTCTAACCCACATCCTCTGTTCTCTTTTACTCCTCATGTTCCATAATAATCCTTTCTTTCTATGGAAAAATCAGGTTTCCTTTCTATGTCTCTTTCTTGTGCCAGCAGACCCAGGTCACTGTGGCCTGCTGCAGCACTTCCTTCATCCATCCCTCTCCCGGGGATCTTCTCTGTCTCACTCTCTGTCCTTCTGCATCCCAATCACTGAATTACTCCATGACCGACTGCATGACTGACTGAATGACTGACTGCCTGACTGACTGCATGACTGACTGAATCCTAAACTCTTCCCGCTCTTTGTAATATAAACTAACTCCACCCACCTCCCAGCATGTTTCGTGTTCCAAGCAGGGAGCCACCAATGGGTGCTTTGCTATACTCCAAGCAGGGAGCCGCCGAAGGTGCTTTGCTACACTACTTTGTGGTGTGGGGTGCAGGTGTTGGAGTGTGGTTGGGAGTCTCCACCTTACCTGGATGGTGGGGCACCACACCTCAGGAGGAGGTGCAGTACCTCTGTGGTGACTGAGCCTCAGGGGCGCCACATACCCCCCCATTAAACACAGCACGTCCGTGGGCTGCAAGTTAAACAAAGTTGGCAATATAGGAACATACAAAATTTTTATATTACATAACGAACATTCCTTATACTAAACTTCCCAATGTGGGAGGCACTGTTTCTTGAACGTTACAAACAAGTTAACTGCCTATCTATATTTAAAGTTATGCTACCTAGTTCAAAGTGCTATAGCAACAGATTCACTATCAACTTGAGCAATACATTTGCTAGCAACACATTTCTTTTCTGTTTATCTTTCACATTTTTATTTAACGCTCTCATCTTTATTCAAACTCTGTAACACATTCACTATTTTTCTTTCTCAAATAGACCTTATAAAATCTGTCATTAATACTTTCACTACACACTATCACTGTCTAGTTCTTATTCAAAAATATTAAGCATTATTAATAAGGGCAAAGAGTAGACACTGGTCCGGCCATCATGTCTTGAAATGTCCTTATTATGAGGTAATCCTTGTTCAAGGGAAGGTTCCTATGTAAAACCAAGAGAGAGCACCTAAAGAGGTGCAAACTATTTACATTTACAGTTCTGGATCACTCAGGGTCCATGATCTCCACAGTTCAAGTGTAAAGGCTGCCAATGGAACTAGGCAACAACTGGATCAACAGATACCATAATCAAAAATAGAAAAAATATTAGAAAACTGAAAAAACAGGCACAATGGTGCAAATACCCTCCTGGGCAACAAAGTTAGTTAACTGTAAATTACTAGTGGTGATCCCCTCCTTGGGTTTTGGAAGCTGATTGCTTGGGCTGCTTCCAGGGGAGATGCTCTGGGTGTCCAGATGGGTTGAGGATGTGCTGATTCTCATATGGCATGGCTGCTGCCTGAGGTACAGCAGGGGTGGTGATATCATAGAATCATAGAATCGTAGAGTTGGAAGGGACCTCCTGGGCCATCTGGTCCAACCCCCTGCTCAAAGCAGGATTCGCTAAATCATCCCAGTCAGATGTCTGTCCAGCCTCTGTTTGAAGACTTCCATTGAAGGAGAACTCACCACTTCTCGTGGCAGCCTGTTCCACTCATTGATCACTCTAACTGTCAAAAAGTTTTTTCTAATATCTAATCTGTGTCTCTTCCCATTCAGTTTCATCCCATTGCTTCTAGTCTTTCCTTGTGCAAATGAGAATAAAGTTGATCCTTCTACAATGTGACAGCCCTTTAGATATTTGTAGACAGCTATTAAGTCTCCTCTCAGTCTTCTCTTTTGCAAACTAAACATTCCCAAATCCTGCAACCTTTCCTCATAAGACAGGGTTTGCAGACCGGTCACCATTCTGGTCGCTCTTTTCTGAACTTGCTCCAGTTTGTTGATGTCTTTTTTAAAATGTGGTGCCCAAAACTGGACACAATATTCCAGATGAGGTCTGACCAAAGAGGAGTAGAGGGAAATAATGACTTCACGTGATCTAGACTGTATGCTTCTGTTAATACATCCTAGAATTGCATTTGCCTTTTTTGCTGCTGCATCACACTGTTGACTCATATTCAGTCTGTGATCTATTAGTATACCCAAGTCTTTTTCACATGTGCTGTCACTTAGCCCTATTCCTCCCATTCTATATATGCTTTTTTCATTTTTATTGCCCAGATGTAGTACTTTGCATTTCTCCCTGTTAAAAACCATTCTGTTAGTTGCTGCCCACTTCTCCAGTTTATTTAAATCTTTTTGAATCCTCTCTCTCTCTTCTCTAGTATTAGCTATCCCTCCTAGCTTTGTGTCATCAGCAAATTTAATCAGTTTACCCTCAATTCCTTCATCTAAATCGTTGATAAAGATGTTGAACAATACAGGGCCCAGGACAGAGCCCTGTGGTACCCCACTTGAGACATTCTTCCAACTGGATGTGCAGCCATTTACGACCACTCTTTGGGTCCGATCACTAAGCCAGTTATGAATCCACCTAACAGTTGCCTTGTCCATTCCATACTTAGTCATTTTTTCAATAAGGATTGTATGAGAGACTTTGTCAAATGCTTTGCTGAAGTCAAGATATACTATATCTACAGCATTTCCTTGATCCACCCAATCAGTGATACCGTCATAGAAGGAAATTAAGTTAGTCTGACATGACTTATTAGTTAGAAACCCATGCTGACTCTGTTTAATCACTTCATTCTTATCCAGGTATTGACATACATGTTGTTTAATAATTTGTTCAAAGATCTTTCCTGGTATAGAAGTCAGACTCACCGGCCTATAGTTGCCTGGGTCCACCTTCTTCCCCTTTTTGAAGATAGGAACAACATTTGCTCTTCTCCAGTCTTCTGGCACTTCTCCTGTTCTCCAAGAATTTTCAAAGATTATGGAGAGGGGTTCAAAAATTTCTTCTGCTATCTCCTTCAGTACTCTGGGGTGTAATTCATCTGGACCTGGAGACTTGAATTCATTTAGGTTAGCTAAGTGTTTCCTCACTATCTTTCTGTTTATAGATATCCTGGATTCTTCTATTCCCTTAATAGGACAGTGAATAACAGTTGATGTTGCATTTCCTTTCTGAGAGAAAACAGATGCAAAATAGGAATTTAAAAGTTCAGCCTTCTCAACATCCTGTCTTACCATTTCATCATTTTCATCCTGTAAAAATCCTATAGCATCTTTGACTTTTCTTTTACTTTTGACATATCCCCAAAATCCTTTATTATTGCTTTTGACATCTCTTGCAAGCCTCAGTTCATTTTCAGCTTTAGATAATCTGATTTGTGCCCTGCAGGTTCTGCAGACAGCATTATATTCTTCTTTAGATATGCCTCCCTCTTTCCATTTTATAAACATTTTTTTCTTCCTTTTTAGCATGTGCTTAAGTTCTGTGTTCATCCATCCTGGTTTCCTTAAATGCTTCCTATTCTTCCCTCTTTTCGGAATTGTTAACAACTGTGCTTTGAGAATTTCATTTTTCAAGATTTCCCATCCTTCCTGGACATTTTTGTCTTTAAGGATATCCAGCCATTGGATCCCTCCAATTCTCTTTCTGAATCCCTTAAAATCTGCCTTTCTGAAATCTAACCTTGACGTCTGAGTCTTCACAGGTCTTCCACCTCTAGTAATCCAAAATTCTAAAATAGCATGGTCGCTACCTCCTAGGGTCCCAGCCACTTTTACCTCCTCAACCATTTCCTCCCTGTTTATAAGGATTAGATCCAAGGTAGCAGTTCCCCTTGTTTTCTCCCTTACCTTTTGGAAGATAAAGTTGTCAGCAAGAGAGGATAAGAATTTCCTTGACCTGTTAGTTTTGCCTGAGAGAGATTCCCAACAAATGTCTGGATAGTTGAAATCTCCCATGACAACTATGTCATATTTTTTGGAGAACTTGGCCATCTGATGCATAAAGAGTTCATCTATATATTCGGCTTGCACAGGCGGCCTGTAGTAAATGCCTACAATGGTGTCCTTTCCATTGTTCTGTCCTTGTATTCTTACCCAAACAGTTTCCACAGAACTCCCAGTCTCTGAAGCTTCAATCTCTGTGCAGATATACGCGTTTCGAACATACAATGCGACACCCCCTCCTCGTTTATCAAGTCTGTTTCTTGCAAATAAGTTGTATCCTTCTAGTCTTGTATTCCAATCATGTGTATCGTCCCACCAAGTTTCAGTGATTCCAATTACATCATATTTCTGTTCCTGTGTTAGTAGTTCCAATTCTCCTTGTTTGTTGCCCATGCTTTGTGCATTAGTATAGAAACATTTTAGTTTGTGATTGGTTTCTCTTTCTCCAATATTTTTATTAATTAGATTCTTTCGTCTTTGTTCTTCCTTTCCACTTCTAATAGCAGAGTTCTCAATAGCATTTGTCAGGTGTATGGCTTTTTCTGGTCTTTTGCTTCCCTTCCCATGTTGTTCTAGTTTAAAGCTCTCCTTACAAGTGTAGCAAGGCGACTTCCAAATACATGCTTTCCAGTCTTCGTAAGGTGCACCCCATCTCTAGCAAGTAGTCCATCGTATAAGTAGTTCACTCCGTGATCCAGAAATCCAAATCGTTGCTGACGGCACCATCGACGTAGCCAGTTGTTCACCTGCAGAATCTTATTCCACCTCCTTGTTCCATGGCCATCCACTGGGAGGATGGAAGAGAAGACCACCTGCGCTCCCAGTTCTTTCACTTTCTTGCCTAAGTCTTCAAAGTCTCTGCAGATGATTTCCAGGTCGTTTCTTGCGGTGTCATTTGTCCCCACATGTAGTAGCAGGAATGGGTAGTCATCTGTAGGTCTGAAGAGTCCTGATATCCTGTCAGACACATCTTTAATTTTTGCACCTGGAAGACAGCACATTTCTCTTGTAGTTATATCCGGTCTGCAGATAGCGGCCTCTGTTCCTCTCAGCAGGGAATCCCCCATGACCACCACTCTCCGTTTCTTCTTCACAACATTTTTCTTTCTCCATCCAGGAGGACTCTGAGGGCGTACAAGGTTGCTGTTTGTTGGCAAAGTCTTATCCTGATGTATTTCTTCATCGTTTTCCTGCGTGAGAGCCTGGTACTGGTTTCTGAGCAGTATGGGTGCTGACTGCCTCCTGATCCTCCTGCTTCTCTGGGTCACATGTCTCCATTCCTCTGTTTCTTCAGGTGCACTTCGAATTTCTTCTCTTTCTGTAACATGAAGAGATAATTCTGCTCTGTCCAAGAACTCTTCACCTTCCTTAATGATCTTCAACGTAGCTAACCTCTCTTCGAGATTTTGCAACTTTTTCTCCAACAGGGACACAAGCTTGCATTTGTGGCATGTGAAGTTTGGCTTTTCCACTGGTAAATCTGTGAACATGTAGCAAGAAATGCAGCTCACCAAATGGCTCCTGGCCTCTTCCATCTTGAGATTTCTTAAAAACGATGAAAGATGAGCCAAATTTTTCCGATTTCCTCTTTTCAGCTGCAACCGCCAAAACCCAGTGATCGTTGAGCTCGCGGAGACTCTTCACTTATCCCAGAAGGCACTGGGAATATGCAAATGATCTCCTCAAGACTCTTCCCCTGGTTTTCCGATTTACTCTTTTGAGCTGCAACCGCCAAAACCCAGTGATCGTTGAGCTCGCGGAGACTCTTCACTTATCCCAGAAGGCACTGGGAATATGCAAATGATCTCCTCAAGACTCTTCCCCTGGTTGCTGGTGGCGTCTCTGCTACCAGGAGTTCAGTAGGAGTAGCAGCTGGTACTAATGGATACTGTTCCTCATTTGCAGGTGGTACTGCTGCTCTGGTGCGTGGCCTGACATCTAGGGACACCGCGGCCTGTTGGCGTTGGTAGGCAGCTACACAGGGGCTTTGTGGCCAAGGGATTTCGATATCCCCAAGCGGCCTAGACTCTTCCAAGCCCTGAAGGTGTCGAATCGTGCACGCCTGGTCCAGCCGGACCCTTCTCAGCAAGGACCTCTTCCACCTCCCCATTTCCGACAGTCTAGTGCCCCCAGACAGCTCGTCCAACATCCCCATTTCAAGCTCCCGCAGGCCAGCCTCTGACAATGTAAATTCAGGGGGTAGCCCGTTAGGAGGGCCCGGATCTATACCTGGCACCTCCCGGTGGTGTTGTCTCGGGTCCGGTACAGGCACGGTGTGGTTCCCGGTGGCAGCGGCGATGGTAATGGCTGCCCGGGTAGATACCGGAGACGGCGGTGGAACTGGCGGCTCCCGGTCTGCGGGGGTCTCCGGTGGGACCTGCGCAGCCGCGTCAGGTCCAGGCAGGAGCTCCTCTTCCTCTGCTTCGGCTCCCTTGGCAGCATGGAGCGGCGGGGAGATGCCCACAGACCCTGCCGGGGTCATTGCAGCCATCTCAGGTGCTACAGGGTCTTCCTGGGGAGATCCGATGCAGGGGTGACAGGTAACGGTGTTGCGGGTACCGCAGGTGTAGGCCCCTTCTGGGCACGCTGCAGGTTCAATGTCCATAACGCTTCCTGCCTCAGTCGCAGGCAGCACGTCAGCTGTGCTATCTCGTCCTCCAGCTGTTGGCGGTTCATCCCAGAGACGGGGTTGGAGCCTTCAGCCATGGCGCCGGGGAGGTTCAACTCAACCTCTGCGCGCTCCGCAGGCCTCCTCCCTTCTCCTTCCAAGATGGCGTTCTGGCGTTCTTCTTCCTGCCTAAGCTCTTTTCCCGCCACTGGCCTCCGCTCCTCCTTCTGGGGGTGGCGTCTTCTTCCAACTCCTCCATACCAGGCCAGTATACGAACCCCTCGGGGGGTGGGCCATGTTGCTGTCGCATAGAAGTTCAGACAGGGGAGGCCCAGGACAGTTCGCGGTCTTTTCTTAGGACCACCCATGTTGTCACGCCCTTCTTTACCCCACTAGCGGCCATTTTTAGCGTTCATTCTACAGTCTATTAAATTGGGTCTTCTGCACATTTTCAAAAACTTTGAGTCTTAGGCACACAGAACCCGATGGCATCGGGTCTAGTCATCCTGTTCGTGACGCCAAGTTTGGGTCGCCCTCCCAGGGCTGTGGAGTACTCGGTACCGGGCCGGTCTCTCAGATGGGAATGTCACAGCAGCGGTGACCTGGTCCGTGTCCCTGAGCGCCCAAGTAAAAGGGAGATTGAATGGGGGAATGTAGTTGATTAAATAAATAGTTTGTGACGCCACCTGTGGTGTTCGGCAAGGGAGATGTTAAGCCGACGCTGCATGCAGATCCTCTGGGACTGATGGTGTGGCGCAGCAAAGATGTTATAGCTCCCCACAGGTGAAGCTGTAGTCCCAGGGCAGTGTAGATGTAGAGACAAAGGGAAGGCGTAGGTGAGGCAATGTCGGGCACCAAGATGTAACAGTGCCGGGTGTGTTGGTGCAGGAATAAGTGGAGGACACCAGAGCATGTAGTTCCAAAGCTTTACTCACAGTCTGTTGTGCAAACAGGTGCCTGCCTCCGTGCTGTATCCTCCGGGTCAGGGACTCAGTCAACCTCCAGGCCGGATGGAATGCTCCCTTCCAACACTCCACCAACATGTGCCTTTCTGAACGTCTTCTCTTATAGCGCCTATAAATGAAGTACTCCTAGTACTGAGTTACACTGGAGTTCCTAGTGTTCAATGTTATTATGAACTTTCCTTGTACGGCAGACAGCTGTAGCCTGCTTCGGGGACTCCTTGCTTCCTAGCCCCGGCTCACTTCTCTGATGCTGTTATGCCCCCAAGTCTGATGTGGGAATAAAGTATTGTTAACTTCTACTCCTCCGGTGTCTGCTGCAGGATCATTAGTATCCACACAACCTCGGGGACCGGGCCCGGGCCTTGCGCTTAGAACTTCTAGGAAGGGTTCTCCTCTAACCCACGTCCTCTGTTCTCTTTTACTCCTCACATTCCGTACTAATCCTTTCTTTCTATGGAAAAATCAGGTTTCCTTTCTATGTCTCTTTCTTGTGCCAGCAGACCCAGGTCACTGTGGCCTGCTGCAGCACTTCCTTCATCCATCCCTCTCCCGGGGATCTTCTCTGTCTCACTCTCTGTCCTTCTGCATCCCAATCACTGAATCACTCCATGACCGACTGCATGGCTGACTGAATGACTGACTGATTCCTAAACTCTTCCCGCTCTTTGTAATATAAACTAACTCCACCCACCTCCAAGCACGTTTCATGTTCCAAGCAGGGAGCCACCAATGGGTGCTTTGCTATACTCCAAGCAGGGAGCCGCTGAAGGTGCTTTGCTACACTACTTTGTGTTGTGGGGTGCAGGTGTTGGAGCGTGGTTGGGAGTCTCCACCTTACCTGGATGGTGGGGCACCGCACCTCAGGAGGAGGTGCAGTACCTCTGTGGTGACTGAGCCTCAGGGGCGCCACATGTACACCAGATATTGGTACTTTTGGCAGTGTGGACAGGTGCCAAGTCCTGCTGGAGAATGGCATTTCTATCTCCATAAAGCTTGTCGGCAGAGGGAAGCATGAAGTGCTCTAAAATGTCCTGGTAGACGGCTGCACTGACTTTGGTCTTGATAAAACACAGTGGACCTACACCAGCAGATGACATGGCCCCCAAACCCTCACTGATGGTGGACACTTCACACTAGACCTCCAGCAGCTTGGATTGTGGCCTCTCCACTCTTCCTCCAGACTCCGTTACCACTGACAACAGTCCAGTTCTTCTCCTTGGCCCAAGTAAGACGCTTCTGGCGTTGCCTATTGGTCATGAGTGGCTGACACAAGGAATGTGACACTTGTAGCCCATGTCCTGGACACGTCTGTGTGTGGCGGCTCTTGAAGCAATGACTCCAGCAGCGGTCCACTCCACCACATTTTTAGTAATAAAACTTATAGGAAAAAAGCGCAGATAGTGTCTTATCTCACAATTTAAAAGAAAAACATACCTACAAAGAGCTGCTCACCTGATGTCAGTGTATTCACAAGCGTATAATGCCGGCTGCTGCAGTTCCACGGGTCGGCCTATGACCATAACAGAATTGTTATATAGGAAGATTTGTGGATTGTAATCCGCACTGCCAGCAAATTCAAAACCAGAAGTAGTGAAGAAGAAAATAGTGGTTTATTCAACGCGTTTCGGAGTCCATATGACTCCTTCTTCAGGAAATACCACAATATTTCCTGAGATAATGACTTTTGGGTTCTCATTGGCTGTAAGCCATAATCATCAACATTACCAGAAATAAACCCGTGAGATAGATCACACTGTGTGTAATGACTCTATAGAATATAGGAGAGTCACTTTTTGTATTGAAGAAATGAAATAAATTAACATATTGATGATATTCTAGTTTTATGAGAAGCACCTGTATTAGTTTTAGATGTGCGGTCCATTGTCTTTTTTCTCCAGTTATGTTGACTTTTCTTTCCATCTATAACTTTTCTATTATTTCTTTCACAGTTATGAAATCTGGTGAAGATCTGATGAATCTTAGTTCTGCAGCCGTAATGGAGAAAGAAGAGTGTGATGTGTGGGGTGATGAGCGGTGCACAGAGGACGGTCCCACAGGTAACCACCCCGGTGAGGAGCCATCACTAAATAAAGCAGAGAAGAGTCACGTTCTCCTCAATCTCCAAACCGGACAGTTCTGAGCTGGAGGTTTTATGTTTTGTGTTTTCTCCGTTTCTTCAGCCGTAGATTTCCCCATTCAGATAAATACAGGTGATATCTGGTGATAATGTGATAGTGCTCTATGATAACACCGCAGTGCAGCTATAATATGGGTGTAAGATACAGCGAGAACATGGTGGTGAGGAGCGTGACCGGAGCCGATATCTCTATCATCTACTGTCACTACTGATGACGATGAGGATGTGTCCAATTTTGGGACTATGGAGCCATTAGCTGTTATTAGACACATACTGTATGTAGTGATGTTCGTGTAGACACAGCTATACCGGAGTCTGCTCACAGCTGTCTCTTCCGATTACTTCATAGAAGTTAACATTCGGCCATAGGTTTATCTCTTCTTTATATGGGGAGAGAAGAAATCTGCTCTGAGACTTCTCTGCCAGTGATTTAATATCCAAGAAAACAAAAGCGTCAGACGTTTGAATCCAGACTTTAGGGAGAGATTGAAGATTACCACATACGAGGGGCGATCCAAAAGTAATGATAATCAATAACAAACACAATGAATATAGTCAAAAAAATGTTTTATTTTTCTACATAGTCTCCTAATGGTTTTAAATACAAGAGTTAGGACTGTCCCACAAGGGTTGCCGTGACGTGGCGGGATGGCTTCTACATTATTTTGATCAAAATTATGTTAACTAAATACCCTTATTATTACTATTATTACTACCTTCATGCAATTTTTGCAATATATTTTTTTACTTTTTTTATTCCAGGATATTTGTTTTGTGTTTTGTTTTTGTTTTTCTCTGTGTAAAGGTCATGTGTTCATATGCAATTACATTTTGCATGCACATTAATTTACTTTTTCTGCTCAGGCCCAGTTTCTCAATTGTTTCATTGTGCATTCTGTGCATATAAGGGTGTGACCGCCCTGTTTCTGAGTTGGAAAATCCATCCTGTCTGGCCTATACTATTACTGGTGGCTCAGTCCCTCTGTCCTTGTTCACATTTACGTCACTTGACAAGTGGAAAGGTTTTAAATACAAGAGTTAGGACTGTCCCACAAGGGTTGCCGTGACGTGGCGGGATGGCTTCTACATTATTTTGATCAAAATTATGTTAACTAAATACCCTTATTATTACTATTATTACTACCTTCATGCAATTTTTGCAATATATTTTTTTACTTTTTTTATTCCAGGATATTTGTTTTGTGTTTTGTTTTTGTTTTTCATAGTCTCCTAACAAGTCTATACATTTAGTCCATCTCTTTTCTAAACTTAGAATTCCCTTTGAAAAAAATTCTTGATCTTGACCCTCAAAAAACTCCCCAACAGCGGTTATCACGTCGCTATTGTCGGCAAATTTCTTGCTCCGGAGGTGTTCCTTGAGCCGAGGAAAGAGAAAGAAGTCACTGGGGGCTAGATCTGATGAATAGGGGGGGTGTTCCACCAGTTCAAAGCCCGCTTCTTGAATGGTAGCCATGGCAACTGCAGCTTTGTGAGCCGGTGCGTTATCTTGGTGAAACAGCACTCCAGCCCGCAGTTTGCTGCGCCTTTTCTCCTTGATAGCCTCCCGCAATCTTCTTATTTGTTCTGCGTAGTAGGAGCCCATAATAGTGGCTCCCTTCTCCAAATAGTCCACCTTAATTATTCCTTCAGTATCCAAAAAAACGGACGCCATAACCTTCCATGCTGAGCTTGACACTTTGAATTTCTTCGGCGTCGTTTTGTCGGCTCGTTTCCATGTCATCGATTGTTGTTTAGTTTCGGGATCAAAGTGGTGGATCCAGGTCTCATCCATGGTCAAAAAACGTGACAAAAAATTCTCCTTGTCTGCTTGGAACTTTTCAAGATTTGCTATTGAAATGTCAACTCGTTTCTTCTTTTGCTCGTCGGTTAACATTTATGGCACCCAATGCGCGGAGACCTTTCTCATATGCAATTCTTTTTCAAGGATTCTTTGAATACTGCCATATGAGATCCCTGTGACCTCAGCTACATGCCTGATAGTCACTCTTCGATCTGCCAACACAACTTCTTCAACTTTTTTCACGTTTTCTTCATTGAGGGACGTGGATGGGCGTCCTTCGCGATGTTCATCTTCCGTCGATGTTCTTCCCAGCTTAAATTCCTTGGCCCAGCGTGTAACTGTGGAATATGGAGAAGAGTCCCCCAATGTTTCCACCAAGTCGCTGTGTAGGTCTTTGGTAGACATTTTTTTCAAGCAGAGGTATTTGATGACAGCTCTGAGCTCATTTTTTTCCATTTTGATGTTCACTCCTTGGCAGTTCATATTCAAATGAATGTAGCTCCCGGGAATCGTGGCCTATTTAAGTGATTTTTTTTTTCCTGGACTAGTGGGTACCCAAGAGAGAAGAAAACATTTTATTTTAATTTCTGTGTGCAATAGAAATAACCGATTTCATTACTTTTGGATCGCCCCTCGTACACACTAGATGGTTAGAAGATTCTGATATCTTTAACCTCACGGTTAAAGGGGTTTTCCCAAGAACAGAATATATAAAAATATTCTTGTGCTGAGTGTTACGGAAACTTGTTGTCAAGGGCTTACCACAACGGAGCAGAGCCAGAAGACGTCTGGTGGCTCCTACTAAGCTGAGAAGGAGCACTTCTCCAGTGTATTAAACATGTTTATTTCTTCCAGCAGAACATGGGTTAATCAGCCATGTTGGAAACTCCGGCATTCAGCTGTGCTCGGTTAGCCACTCCTTCTCCCTATAAAATCTGGGCTCAATTACCAAATCCTCATCAGAGTTAGCAATTACTGCATGACATTGGATTGGGAGAAGTTAGGTTTGAGAAGTAGTGCTGGACGAGTTTATAAGCGACTGTTGTCTTGTTTGTACACTTGGTAATTCCTTATCCTTCCCTGTTTTGCTTTCTTCCCCCTCCCTACACACCCTGGTGAATACCTCTGTTATATGTGAGTGTATATTTTGTGTGTGTGGAGTTTTCAGTTTACCCTTGTCTTGTTACCCTGTCTGTCGGGTTGGTGTACTGCGGTGAACAGTAGCGCCCTTCTTCCTGTGCGGGGGAAATGGACAGACTAAGGGCTGATCTAGGAGATAAGGCAAGGGAGGAGGCCCCGGCATCTTTGCCATCTGAAGTATCCTGGGCAATAGGGTGAGCTAGGATGCCCCTTAGTGTTAGGGCCAGGAAAGGTGCCCCTGGTCCCAGGTCAGTCGCCAGTCGAATCGTGAGACTTGTTCAATCAAGTCAGGACCCAAATCATCAACTGATTTAAGCGCAAGGTTGTTTGTTGGCTTGCTAGCAAGGAGACAACACAAGCAGTGATGGGTGAACCCCTGTTTTTTGGGTCCGACAAGATTGGCCAAACAGTTAAAAAAGTTTTGTTCAGGTACCAGAACAGTACCCGGACCCCATTCACGTGAATGACGGGCCCAAACACCATATGTTTGCCACAATGTCATGAGCATGACTGCGCGGCAAACACTGCCTCTGATCAGAGGTAAGATTAATACCACCAGTCAGAGAGCTGCGGTTCCCACACTGTCATATGACAGTGTGAGACCGCAGCTGCGACCAGAGGTAAACATTTTACCTCCTGTCACAGACGTCGGCTGATGGGACTAGTACTCCCATCAGTCTACATCTGCAGTTGCTGATAACAGTGAGTAGGCGCAGCTGATTGGAGAGTTCATCAGCTGGTGCCTCCGCTATGAATAAAACAAATTAAATAATGGCATGGGTTCCGCTGTATTTTTGATAACCAGACAGGCAATACTGACAGCTGTGGGCTGATACCCTCAGCTGTCAGCTTTATCAAGGTTGGTTATCAAGAATAGAGGGGTCTCACGCCATTTTTTTAAAATTATTATTTAAATAAATAATTTAAAATTTATCTTTGAAAACCAGCCAAGTTTAAGAAGATAGCTGGGGGCTGGTATTCTCAGGCTGGTAAGGTGCCATGAATATTGCCCCCCTTAGCATAAAAATAGCAACCTGCAGCCGCACCAGAAAAGGCTAATCTATTTGATGCACCAATTCTGGGGCTTTGCTCAGCTTTTCCCACTTGCCCTGTAGCGGTGGCAAGTGGGGTTCATAATTGTGGGGTTGATGTCATCTTTATATTCTCAGGTGACATCAATCCGACGGGTTAGTAATTGAGAGGTGTCTATAAGACACCTATCCATTACTAATCCTATAGTGATATTGTAAATGAACACACAGAAAGAATAATGTCCTCTATTTGAAAAGAGCACACTTTTTTACTTTTTTAATTAAAAATATCAAACACAGTTATACTCGCCTAACGCCCATTCCATTGAAATCATCACCTCCTGTAAAAGAACAGAAAATAATAAACAACAAAAATACTCACCTAACACCCATTTCATTGAAGCCATGGTTTCCTGTAAAAAAAACAAAAGTAAAAAACAACCATATCCTACACCAGTCCAACGTTCTGTCCCATGCTGTAATCCATGTGTGCGATAAATAGTTTTCTACCTGGACAATGCCAAGATGCGGCTGCCCAAGCATAAAACCACTGAGGAATGAGCTGTTGCGAGCACATTACCAGTGACTAGTGGTGATGTCATGGAGGTTACCGTAGTTCACTGAGGCTGCGATCCCAGCCGGGCTGATATGCAGTGACCTCACTGAAATTTCTCACTGTGAACTGCGATGAACTCACTGAGCTCATTGCTGCACAGTGAGACTTTTTCTCACGGTGCTAGCGGTGAGGTCACCTTAGTTCAGGGTCCCATCTGGGAATGCAGCCTCCTGCTAATGGATGATCACTAGATGATGCTCCCAGATCGGCCAGGCAGGAAGCCCTGGATGTAGCCCTCGGCTCATGTCTCTCCCTACGAGAACAAGACCGGGGAGCGGGACTTGCAGATGTCCTCGAAGATTCCGATGATAAGGGAGAGCACCATCTTGAGGACCAAGACCAGGAGCCCCTCCTGTGAGATCTGGACATCTGACGCACATGCTTGGAACGCTTGCTGCGTCGGTATGAGGACCCAGACGAGAATGAGCTGGATACACGCCTTCAACCCCTATTTGATTCAGCTCCATGTGACATGGCTGTGGCCAAAACAGCAGAGGCCACATGGGGCAAAGTAGGAGCTACAGGGACCTCAGTATCCTCTTTATTAAATTCAGCAGTGCTGGGTACAACACCAGCAGGAGGAATTACACCACTTGTTGGTAACTGGGGATTTATTTGCAGTGGTTCAGGAGGCTCCTTTGCAGAGGTAGAAGTATTGCCTCTGGAAACCATCTGCTCACCATATGGGGGTTGAGGAGTAATATATAATGTCTGCTGTAGGGTTATTGATGGCGTCTCTTTAATGGTGCCGCACACACTGAGGACAGTGGATGCCAACATGTGGGGACTGGATGGGGGAAAGTGGTGTGAGCTCATCTGTTCATTCACCTTTTGTGTCCGAGGATCTCCCTCTTCTGGTGAAGGAAGGTAGTGAGGCTGATTTGGATGAAAGAAAACAAACACCTGATCAGGTTGATTGTGACTGGGTAACAGGAATATCAGACTGGATATAAGGCAGCCGACGCCCTTCTGAGTGGCTGGTGATTTCTCTGCTGGATTCTTGGAGTCCAGTCTGATTCCTGCTTCCCAAAGATAAGTTTTTGCTCTGCTATTGAACTTATTAGTTTTGGTTTTGTTTACCTTGTTTTTTGAGTTCAGCCATCACCGGCCGGAGGTGTGCTGGATTCTTATTCCTTGATCAGTGTTCTCTTTTGCTCTGCTTTCAGAATATTCTGAGTGCTGACATAGGGTTTGAAGTCTAGTGACTTCAGGGTCCTTTTTGCTTATCAGTTGTGTTGGTAATATTTTTAGCAGGGTTTTCTCGGCTTGCAGACAGCAGCTTTTCTGTCCTGTCCTTTTTAGTTAGCTTGGGCCCCATCATTTGCTCAACCTATCTTTCTATCTGTGTTAGTGTTTTCATCTCGTTTCACCGTCATTATATGTTGGGGGCTGCCTATTGCTTTGGGGTCTGCTCTGGGGCAGTCAGTTTTTCCCTTTTCTCTCTTTAGGCTTATTTAGATCTCCGGCTGTGACGAGGTGTCTAGGATCACCGTAGGAACACTCCATGGCTACTGCTAGTTGTATTATAGGATTAGGGGTCTGCAATCCGCTAGCTTCCAACCTCTCTGATTTTCTGGGCTGAGCTTGTGTTTTGTTTTTTGCTCCTCGGTGACTCAATCATAACAGGAAAGGGGGCGGAGCAACACTGCCTGTTTGGCACGCATGTAGTCGCCCAGCAGACAGAGGAGCAGAGAGTGTGGGTGTGGAGGAAGTTGTCGGAGCTACCTCATCTTCACAGCGTGCGTGTAAGCACCCGACACCCAGAGGAGTAAGAGGTATGGGTGGAGGAATGATGGACAGAGGATTGGGGGGCAGAGCCCCATTGTCTGCACTGCATTCGTGTAAGAGAAGCAGAGGGGAAGGGGCTGAGACGAACAAGAGGACGAGAACGCCTTGTAGACCACCGGCCTGGTATTGCTTCGGCAGGGGATGGAAGGTGAGTACTAAGCCCTGAACTAAGAGCACCTTCCTGTGCCACACTTGGACGCAGCAGTTTGATAAGAGGGTCAGACATCACTTAACTCTTAACCCAGAGTATGAGATAGCGGGGCGCTACAGTCAGTGGCACATTCCTTAATCAGTGTCATGCCACCCATTACAGCCAGAATTGTCAGCCAATTCTTCAGAAAGTGCTGTCTATGCCTCCAAGGCCTTGGTTATACTTCCATTTGGCGCTGTATTATTGGGAATAAAAATGCCAAAATAAAACAACCATGTAACAGACACCTTCCATGTCTACTAGCGACATATATAGAGCCATCCTATTCTGCCATGCCATCAGAGTGGTGGGCTCCAGTTGTTCAGCTTTCTCTTTAATAGCATCTCGGCTGTAATGAACAGATCTCTGCTGCTCATAGTAGGTGTACTGGGTGGGCCATTTTTATGGATAGACCTGGGTGGGCCATTTATAAAGTTGTATCCAAAATGGCCGACTTCAAAATGGCCACCATGGTCACCACCCATCTTGAAAAGTTTTCCCCCTCCCATATACTAATGTGCCACAAACAGAAAGTTGATATCACCAACCATTACCATTTTATTTAGGTGTATCCATATAAATGACCCACCCTGTAGTTTATCCAATCAGCATTCTCATTTATGGTCACCCACTGAATTGTAGACTCCCACCCAGTTGTTATTTGATTACTGGATTGAAATTCATTGGGAACTCCTCGGGGGACTCCTGTCTCATACACATAGATGCTAGAGTCAAAGGATCGTTTCGGAGACTCCCTTCTTGCGCTGGCATGTATTCGGGCTTTCTCCAACCTTTTCCATGTAGACGGCAGGTGTCAGGGCTTTATTAGTTGGATTAAGGCACACTCCCCTTCAGTGTTACGCAGGGCTGTGGAGTCGGAGTCGTGGAGTCGGAGTCGGAGTCGGTGCTCATTTTGGTGGAGTCGGAGTCGGAGTTGGACTCAGTATAAAATGTACAGACTCCGACTCCTAAAATATATAATAAATTGGGTACAGTAGTTCAATGCAGGATGTGCTGAATATTTTTTCATAGGAATTTGGGAAAGTTATGAAATGTCCTATAAATGGCTGTTCTATTCCTGATCTAAGGCTAGATTCACACACAGCATTTTTGCTGCGTTTTTTGTGGATACATTTTTCAGCTGCAAAAGCAGATCAGATTTTAAAACACCCGATCACCTGAAAGGTTTTTGAGCTCATAGATAATATTTTCAATATCAAAAGCAGATTAGAAATCTGCTCTATCTATATGTCCATATCTGTCTATCCATATCTTATCTGTACCAAAAAGAATGAAAGCCGGGTAGCACACAGACTAACACTTCCTGCCAGGCAAAGGATGAGGAAAGAGCGTCTAAAACATCATTAACAAGATATTTTGTAAGTGACAAAGTTACTGTAACAATGACAGCAGATGTGTCTAACAGACAGCTCCTCCAGCTTGTTGTGAAGGACGGTGTACCATTATCATTATTTGCACGACCAGCTTTTATAGCTCTTAATGGAGAAATGGCCGCAAACTTGGTGTTTCTCTGGAAAGAGAAAGTATTAGAAAATTAGTGATTGAAGAAGCCCTTAAACAAAAGGAAGATCTTAAAAGACTCTCAAAAGACGCTTCATGTTTCTTACAATGGACGCCTGCACACGTCACAGAGTGAACTATTTTGCCATCAATATTCGATATGTTTGTGACAACAAAAATTGTTACCAACACGCTGGCAGTAACAGATACTAAAGCTCATCACAGCAGCCAGTTTCTCCAGGCCTTAGTGGAAAAAGTTCTGCAAGATTACAAACTCAAAAAAGAACAGGTTCTTGCTATTGTAACGGACAATGCTTCAAACATAAGTACAATTACACTGATGAATGAGAATAATGAACAACAGCTAGAGGAACATTTAGGATTCAGTATGTTTGAGATGGAAGGCCACAGTGCTGTTCATGTAACTGAGGAACAAACAGATATTACAACAGAAGAACAGCAAAATTATGCTGTAGAAATTGATGATCTTGTTGAAGCTGCTTCAAAACACTTTCCTATTCATCACATGCACTGTGCTGTGCACATGCTGCAGCTGGCAATAAGAGAGAGTCTGCAAGAGGGACATGCTGGAAATCTGATTGGAAAAGTGAGGAAATTGGTTATTGCCGCCAGAACCCCTAAAATTGATTCCATCTTGAAGAGACGTTCTGGAAAAGGGCAATTGTTGATCAAGCCACTCGGTGGGGCAGCACTTATTTAATGATTGAGCGATTGCTTGAACTAAAACCGTTTCTTATAGATATGGCGAACCCTCAGGTAACCCTAAATGAAGGTCAATGGACACAGGTGGCTGAATTGAAGGAATTGCTTAATTACCCATTTACCGTGACTAAAAAATTACAAGCTGAGGATTTAACTCTTGGCATTTTCATGAGGGAGTGGAAGAACTTGCTATTTTGCTGTTTAATCGCAGACGGCATTTCTGCTTCAATGAAACGGAGAGAGACACAGCTATTGGAAAATAAAAATTTTCTGGCAGCTGTTTATGTGGACCCAAGTCATCGTATACTGCTTAATAATCAACAGCTTACTAAAGGAAAAGAAGCTCTGCCTGAGGTAACAGTTAGGAAGAGTGGCCTACAGGAGGACTGCCAGGCGCAAGAGGACTCGGGTCCTGACAGTGCTACTGCTGCCATATCTTCAGCCTCATCAGATTTGACTTTGACAAGTATTTGGATGACATGGAGCAGGCAAAGCATTGCCGCAAGGAAAAAGATTTCACTCCGTCTCCTATAGCAAGCAGATTGACCATATTTCAGCAAAATGTTTCACTTGCTCGCAAAGAAATAGAAAAATTCAACCATTCATCAAAACTGACTGTGCATGAGGCAATTCCTTTATACCCGGAAATTGTTAGAGATGTTGCCCATGTGGTTACGTCTTTGCCTCCAACCCAAGTTAGTGTAGAGAGGTTGTTCTCTAGCCTTAAAATTATTAGGTCAGATGTGAGGTCATCTATGAAGGAGGATCTGATGGAGGCAATTCTATTTCTTAGAACAAATTCATAGACTGCACAAATGCTATTTAGTATGTTTTTGTTGAAAACTGCTTTTTGCCACTTATAGTTTATTACATAGTGTTATATATATACTGTATATATATATGTAATCGATATTAAATAGTGTATTACATATTTACAATTTATTACAGTTTTTTGTGTTCTAAAGTTGTATTCCAAAAAATATTATGTTCTATCTAAATATCTTTATTATTGTATCATAAAAATGATTTAATGTCTGATGTTCACATTGTACTACAATAAATTTTTCACTTAAATATAAGCAATATATGTGGGAGTCGGAGTCGTGGAGTCGGAGTTGGAGTCAGAGTCACAGGTTTGGCTTACTGACTCCACAGCCACGCCCACAGGGCCCTTATCTTACCATGACCACATAACCTCCATATGTCTTCTCTCACGGTAGTCTGGTTTGTCCAGATGTTGGTGTGGTTCTCATGTACGGAGATGTCGATCCTTTCTGCTCATGAGTCCCCTTGAAGTTTGTCATAGTCAAGTCCAGTAGCTGGGAGCACAAACAAGTCTAGCTGCCCAAATTAGGCTACTTTCACACATCAGTTTTTCGCCGTCAGGCGCAATCCGGCATCGCGCCGGTGCGTCGGAACTGGCAAATGTTATGTAAAACCGGATGTGACGGATCCGGTTTTCTGCCGGATCCGTCTTGGTCATCAGACAAAAAACCGGATCCGTCTCATCCGTTTCATCCGTTTTTCCATCCGTTTTCCACCGGATTACGCCGGATCCGTTTTTTAAAAACACCCCTTGGGGGTTTTGAAACGGGATTGGCTGCTGAAATCTATATATACCGTGTTCCTACAGCCCATCTTTGACAGGTTGTAGAGGAGAAACTGCAGGCTGGAGAGAAGAGCAAGTGACTGGCGAAGATGGATGTTGTGATTGCAAATATTTTGAAGAATTTGTTGGATTTTACAGCGGAGGCGAACCGTTTGAGGGTGATTGTTCTGGAGAAGGAGAGAGCGAGACAGCAGCGCATCAGGCATCAGCGACGCCGTTTGCGGATCCACCCCATCACAGCCAAGAGAATGACGCGTGGGGTCTATTCTACACTCTGCATGGACCTTAGACGAAACCCGGAGAAATTTTTGGGATATGTTCGGATGAAAATGGAGAATTTTGATTACTTGGTGGAGCGCATTGCACACCTCATAAGAAAATCGGACACCTATTGCCGCTTCTCCGTTTCACCCGCAGAGCATCTGATGGTGACTCTAAGGTAAGACACATTTATTGGATATGCTCGCATCAGAGCACACTTTCACTGCAATCTTGTTGGTGGTAGTTTGTATCTCCAAGTGTTAGAGCTGAGTTTTGGTATGCAATGCTGTGATTTTTAACTAATTTATTGTTTTTTAATTCCCCACAGATTTCTTGCAACTGGAGAATCCCTTTCGTCACTGCATTTCCAGTACAGACTCGGGATTTCCACCATATCTGGAATAGTGAAGCACACATGCCGTGCACTGTGGGACTCCTTAGCTGAAGAGTTTTTACCAGAGCCCACAACAGAGAGGTGGATTGAAATTTCAGAAAAGTTTCAACAGATATGTCAGTTTCCGAACTGCTTGGGCGCTGTGGACGGGAAACATATCCGCATTGTAAAGCCAGCCGGATCGGGATCGGAATATTTCAATTACAAGAAATATTTTTCCATTGTCCTCATGGCCATCGCTGACGCCGAATACAAATTTATTGCTGTTGATATTGGGGCCTATGGCTGCTCCAATGACTCTCAAGTTTTCAAACTGTCTGCCATGGGGCGTAAACTATATGGAAACACCTTCCAGTTCCCACCACCTAGACCGCTGCCGCAAACATCTGGTCCCCCTATGCCATTTGTCTGTGTAGGGGATGAAGCCTTCCAGCTGTCAGAACACCTTTTGAAACACTACTGTAGCAGAGGATTGACAAGAACAAAACGCATTTTTAATTACCGCCTAACAAGAGCAAGAAGAATGGTGGAATGCTCCTTTGGTATTCTGACAGCCAAATGGCGGGTCCTATTGACTGCGATCAACCTCAAGACAGAAACTGTGGACGAGGAGATCAAAGCTTGCGTGGTACTACATTTTGTTATGTGCAAGGAACCCATTTCCATTGAGGACTCGGAAGAAAGCACCTTGCAAGATTACCACAACATTACCAATCGAAGTTTTGTGACGGTGTCACGAATGAGGGACAATTTTGCACAATACTTTGTCACCCCAAGGCAGAATAGACTGGCAGGATGATAGAGTTTAATAAATTTCTGCCCTTAACCAAAGTTGTGTACCTTCTGTACCAACAGTATATACCTTTTCCAAACAAAGTTGGCTATCTTGTTGTCTATCTTGTCGTGGTTTAACTATTTTTACCTTTTGCCCACAGTTGTGTGTTAGGCAAAGTCTTTCACCTTTTAACCAAAGTTGTGTACATTGTTAGGAAATCGCCAACAAGATACCCAACTTTTGGTAAAAGGTGAAATACTTTGTGTAAAGCACAACCAGGAACACAACTGTGGGCAAAAGGTAAAATTTAATTACCTTTTACCCACTGTTATGTACCTTGTTTTGTATACCTTTTGACAGTTTGTCTACCCTGTACTTAACCTTTTTTTAAACCATATTTTGCCGCAGAAATAAAACACAGACAACCAGTGTAAACCAATAATTTAACTTTTATTGAAAACTTTTGTTTTTTATTAAACTGTAAATGTCCCAAAAAAATTTTCATTTTTATTTGAAGACACACATTTATAAGTTAGTGTAGTGTGGGGTGGAAATACTGCTGGAGGGGCTGCGGGACACTTCGACACTGGGAGTGTGTAGAAAGGACTGGGATCGTGGTGGGGAAGGAACAGTTAGAGGTGAAGGGGTGGAAAAAGCAAGAGAATGGGTGGACATGTGGGTAGCAGAACAGGTGGTGGGTGGTGGAGTGATGGGTTGGGCAGGGACTGGAGTAGCAGATGATGTGGTTGGGAAGTGGTAGGGGGACGGAGTTTGGTACGGGGAAGGAGCTTGGTAAGGGGCAGGTTGCTGGAAGTGGGGAGGTTGCTGGTACTGGGGAGGTTGCTGGTACTGGGTAGGTGTCTGGTACTGAGGAGGTGGCTGGTAAGGAATAGGAGGGGGAAGAGGGACAGTGGCTGGAGGGGGTGCAGGTCGAGGAACTACTGTGGTGGGAGGTGGAGGTTGGGAGGTAACCTGCTGTAGAGCACCGTGGCACGAATGCATTACATGCATCTGCTGGGTAGGAGATAGCATTGTCATGCGCTCCACAACAGACCTGAAAAAGGTGTGGTTTGGAGAAGATCTTGCTTCTGAATGCATTGTTTGCGGAAGTGTCTTCAACTCCAGAATGCCGGAGTTGAGCTGTTGAAAGTCTACGGAGATTTGCTCTGACAAGACTTTGAGACAGTTCTGGAAAGATGCATTCAGATGCAAGAACTCTGGGGCATAGCTCTTTTCCTGACCCCTCTGCCGCTGCCGCCCAGTACCCGCAGGTGTACTAGAGGTGGCAGGGGCAGAAGGGTGGGGTAAAGGGAAAGCGTTCTCCTCACCAGCAGCTTCATGTAATGTAGGTGGCCATGATGCTCCTGCGCTGGTGGATGGGAGAGATGGATCGAATGTGAGGGAAGGTTGGGAAGGTGCAGATGTGCCGGGGTGCTTGAAGTGTCCCTCTGTGCCGGTCTCCTCAGGGATCGCTGCAGAAGGGTCCAACCGTGCAGGCTCCCGAGTGCTGGTCACCGTGCTGTGGAATAAAGAGAAAAAAATTTAATTAATATAGTGACATGGCATGGCGCTGGCTGAAAAAAATTAGACATGTAAAAATTATTTTTTGACATGGGGTGTGTAATATTTACCTTCTGGTGACCATTGGAGGAACGACAGGGCTCGGGCGTACCTGTACTTGCTCCTGCGTCCACCAGATCCACTCGGGGCCCGCATCTCTTTATTGAACTCCTTCTTGAAACGATCCCTCACAGACCGCCACCGCTTCACAATTCTCTCCCCTGAAACAAGAAAGCACAAAGTGGTTAGTATACAACATCAGTGTTTCCCAAACTCCAGTCCTCGTGGTCCCCAGGGGTCATGTTTTCAGGATTTCCATAGTGTTGCTCAAAAGGAAAGCCTGAAAACATGACCCGTGGGTACCACGAGGACTGGAGTTCGGGAAACACTGCTTGACATCAAGCAGCTGAAACTGTATATACTTACGCTCTTGAATCTGGGCCCGAGCATCAAGGTCCTCCCAGCGGTCCACAAGGAGCGAACAGATTTCCTCCCAGAGCCGTCGGGTCACAATTAGATCAGCATGCCGGCGGTCAGCCATATTCCAAAGCGGTTCTTTCTCTAACAAGATCGATGAGGTGGTCCACATCAATCCCTCCATCCTCACCGTCAGAGTAGGGCGCACGCTGTGAAGGCTGTTAAAGAAAAAAAGAAAAATAGCATAATTAGCCTCCAGACTTAAAGAAATGAAATAAAAAGTGCAAAAAAAACAAAGCAAAAATATTATACTTACACGCTGGTGACCGCCGCGTCGCTGTCGCCGACGACCCTTGGAGGCACTGCGAGGACCTCTTGGCCGAGCACCAGATTGGGAAGACTAGAAAAGAAAAGCAAAAAAATTATGTTTGGATGTAGGCTTATGTGTTTGCTGTGTGATATCTGCGCTACATTGTTTTCAATGTGTTGTGTGTAGTGTGATGCTGTGTTTCTGTATTTGATGCAGGAAACTTACCAATTGTGAGCCCACTCCAGGTGTCTGTCCACCCCTTCCTTCTTCATCTGGGAGTTCCTCTTCAGCTTGTGATTCCTGTTTTGAAATAAAAGCCAATGAATAGACATATATTACAGAGATGATGGATTTTGGAAATACAAACTTACCGTCAAACGCTGACGATGTGAGGGAGGGCTCCCAGAAGAAGATGTGGTGTCCTCCTGCTGGCCAGTCTCCACTCCTGCTGCTGCTGTTGCTGCTGCTGCTGCTGTTGCTGCTGGTGCTGCCGGTGCTGCTGCATCAATAGGGCGTCTTCTGCTGGTGAATAAAGAGAAACAAAGGGCCACTGAATATATTGATATTCCATGGCCCTAGTTTTGAGGAATGGGAGATTTGATAATTACCGTCTGTCATCTGCTGGTGGACTCCCCTCCGCATGGTCACCATGGTCCCTTCGCTCCATTTGGGGTGGTGGTGCTGGTGGTGCAGTTATCTCCTGCCATCTCCTGCGGCTGGCTCCTCTCTTGGGTGGCATGTTGGCTGTGGCTGAGGGTCCCACAGTCATGGTTTTATATATGTTTGCTGTGGGCAGGGCTACTGAGCATGCTCAGACCAAAAAACCGGATCCGGCACATTGCGACGCTCATAGACTTTCATTGCGTGAAAAAGCCGGAAGCGCCGGATCCAGCGTGTACAGCTTTTTCGCCGGAGACAAAAAACGTTACAGTTGCCGTTTTTTCCAGACGCTGGATTGCGACACATTGCCGGATCCGGCCAAAACCGGACGAAACGCATGACCATCCGGCGCGATCCGCTTTTCGTAAAAATAGCCGGATCGCGCCTGACGGCGAAAAACTGATGTGTGAAAGAGGCCTAAGCGATCACCTGGAGTGGGACGTCTGGTTTATTCATGGGTGGAAAGAGCAGGGATTTTGCCTTTACCCTCAGTAGGTCGGTAAGAGCTGTTTTTATTTAGGCTCTTAGCTGTGTATCTTATCTGATCTAAGCACCAATTCTTTTCATCGTACCCAATTTCTAGGGCCAGTTCGTCTTCATACATCAGGTGTACCTAACTGTGGGTCATAAGGATCCTAAAGTTGCTCCACCAGGGATTTCCATTTTTCGCTTCTTATTTATCTTATTGGCTTGGGGCTGTTGTACTTTTATGGAGAAGTGACCGATAGGCTATGTTCACATGCTGCATTTTTTCAGCTTTTTTTTAAGGCAAATTTTCAGCCGCGTTTACAGTACCAGCAAAGTCTATGAGATTTCAGAAATCTCATGCAAGCATCTTATTTTTTTTTAATCTGAATTTTGTCAAAGAGCTGCATTTTTGCAAAATACAGCATGTCAATTCTTTCAGCTTTTTTGGAGCGGTTTTCACCCTTCGAAAGCAATGGGTAGTGCAAAAATGCTGCAAAAACGCCTAAAAAAAATAACGCAGGTGTCTGGTTTTGCTGCGTTTTTGCTGCCAAAGCCTGCTGAAGTTGAATTAGGTTATTTTTTTCTGCCCTAAACTTTATCAGCATTCACAAGAGACAAATGAACACTGACAAAACCGCAGTAGACAAACGCAGCAAAAACGCGTCAAAAAAACGAAGCAAAATCTGTTATTTTGTAGTTGCTTCTTTAATGCCAAGAGAACAGGTTTTGCGTGCAGAAAAAAAATGCTGCAAAAACGACGCAACATGTGAACATAGCCATAGGGTCTGTACCTAATACATCGCCTTCAATGTCATGTAATCTTTGGTCTGTAATCTGGGGTTTCTTTAAAGTAATTCACAAATCATTACAATTATCTGCCTCTGTACAGGTATTATCTGGTGTGTTTGTGGGTATAAAGCAAATATATTTATCTGACTGTGTGAGTCTGGATGCTTGATTTTGATTTTTGCAATAACCATTCAATAATCTACAGAAATTTACTTGTACTGTAGATTCCTGTCCTTCAATAAATGTTATATTTGCTATGGGATACCCCATTCTAGTGTCTTTCCAGTAGGTGGGGCCCGAAGTCTAGATCCTCTGTACCCAACTCTGGGTGAAGGATCCAGTTCCCTGGAGGCAGAAAGCACATCATGTGAATAATGTCATGCATTTATGTGTGTGTATATACTGTATATACACACCGCCAGGGCAACAAAGCTCCTGGAGTGGCCTAGCCAGTCTCCAGATCTCAACCCCATAGAAAACCTTTGGAGGGATTTGAAAGTCCGTGCTGTCCAGCGACAGGCCCAAACATCACTGCTCTAGAGGAGATCTACATGAAGGAATGGGCCAACATACCACCAACAGTGTGCGCCAACTGTGTGAAGACTTACAGAAAACGTCTGACCTCTGTCATTGCCAACAAAGGATATATAACAAAATACAGAGATGAACTTTTGTTAATGACTAGTGTTGAGCATTCCGATACCGCAAGTATCGGGTATCGGCCGATACTTGCTGTATCGGAATTCCGATACCGACTTCCGATATTTTTTCAATATCGGAATTCGGCATCGGAATCGGAAGTTCAGTTGATTGACGGCCTGACGTCATCATGATGCGCGGTGTGTGCGCATCATGATGCGCCGTCATTTCGGGCCTTCCGGGGGTCTCTGCCGGCCTGCCGGGGGGCTGTGCCGGCCTGCCGGGGGGCTGTGTGGACTGCCCGGGGTCTGTACCGGCCTGCCGGGGGGCTGTGCCGGCCTGCCGGTGGTCTGTGCACCCTGTGGGGGTCTGTACCGGCCTGCCGGGGGGCTGTGCCGGCCTGCCGGGGGGCTGTGCTGATGTCCGGGGGTCTGTGCAAGCATCGTCCGATGGGACTACAAGTCCCATCGGACGATGCCTGCTACCATGACAGTGATTGACACATTAGCCAATGATGGGACAGTAGTAGTCCCATCATCCGGCTAATGTGTTAAATGTTAAAAAAAAAAAAAAAAATACTACATACATACTACATGCATGCTACATACATACTACATGCTACATACATACTACATATATACTACATACATACTACATACATGCTACATACATACTACATGCATGCTACATACATACTACATGCTACATACATACTACATGCATGCTACATACATACTACATATATACTACATACATACTACATACATGCTACATACATACTGCATGCTACATACATACTACATACATACTACATACATACTACATGCATGCTACATACATACTACATATATACTACATGCATGCTACATACATACTACATGCTACATACATACTACATATATACTACATACATACTACATACATACTACATACATACTGCATGCTACATACATACTACATACATACTACATGCATGCTACATACATACTACATGCATGCTACATACATACTACATGCATGCTACATGCATGCTACATACATACTACATGCTACATACATACCACATACATACTACATACATACTACATACTACATATATACTACATGCATGCTACATACATACTACATGCTACATACATACCACATACATACTACATACATACTACATACATACTACATGCTACATACATACTACATATATACTACATGCATGCTACATACATACTACATGCTACATACATACCACATACATACTACATACATACTACATACATACTACATGCTACATACATACTACATATATACTACATGCATGCTACATACATACTACATGCTACATACATACCACATACATACTACATACATGCTACATATATACTACATGCATGCTACATACATACTACATATATACTACATGCATGCTACATACATACTACATGCTACATGCATGCTACATACATACTACATACATACTACATGCTACATACATACCACATATATACTACATACATACAATACATTCATACAATACATACATAGACATACAGTACATATAACATAGAGTAACATACTTACCAATACTTGTCACATTGTTCCCCGAAGCCATTGTCTTTTCCGGAATAAATATTAACATAACAAACCACAAAAATACTCACCCACGATCCGAAGCAGTCCACGAGTGTGTCCCACGACGATCTTGGGTAGAGAACTGCAGCATCAGATGATGCTGCCGTTCTCTACGGGCTGCAGGAATCCAATGACGGAAGGTAGGTATCCTTCCGCACTGTATTCCTCCGCCACTTAAAAAAAAAAAGTCCCTAGTCTCACTTTATGCCCCCCGGCAGGCCGGCACAGCCCCCCGGAGCCTGCACAGACCACCGGCAGGCCGGCACAGACCACCGGAGCCTGCACAGACCCCCTGGCAGGCCGGCACAGCCCCCCGAAAGGCCCGTACAGACCCCAGAGAGGCTGTACAAGGGCAGGAAAGGGTTTTTCTTATTCCGATACCGGAAGTATGTATGTAGCATGTAATTATTTTTTTTTTTTTTTTTTTTACATTTAACACATTAGCCGGATGATGGGACTACTACTGTCCCATCATTGGCTAATGTGTCAATCACTGTCATGGTAGCAGGCATCGCCCGATGGGACTTGTAGTCCCATCGGACGATGCCTGCACAGACCCCCGGAGCCTGCACAGACCACCGGCAGGCCGGCACAGCCCCCCGGCAGGCCGGCACAGCCCCCCCGGCAGGCCGGCACAGCCCCCCGGCAGGCCGGCACAGCCCCCCGGAGCCTGCACAGACCACCGGCAGGCCGGCACAGACCACCGGAGCCTGCACAGACCCCCTGGCAGGCCGGCACAGCCCCCCGAAAGGCCCGTACAGACCCCAGAGAGGCTGTACAAGGGCAGGAAAGGGTTTTTCTTATTCCGATACCGGAAGTCCCATAGACTTGAATGGGACTTCCGGTATCGGAATCGGCGATACCGATACTTTTTTTAAAGATCGGCCGATACCATCCGATACGATACTTTGAAGTATCGGACGGTATCGCTCAACTCTATTAATGACCAAATACTTATTTTCCACCATAATTTGCAAAATAAATTTTCCCAAATCAGACAAGGTGATTTTCTGGATTTGTTTCCTCATTGTGACTCTCACAGTTGTGGTCGACCTATGAGGTCAATTACAGGCCGCTCTCATCTTTATAAGTGGGAGAACTTGCACAATTGGTGGCGACTAAATACTTTTTTCCCCACTATAAGTGTTGGGATTTGCCCGCAAGGGGAGGACTTAGTGAGAGAGACAGTGTAACAATGTAGCAGGGGGTGAAAAGAAGAGCCAAGAAACATGCTACATATCTGGGACCACCAATTAAATATTCAAAAGTGCAAAGTTTATTAGAGTCAACGCAACACCCAAAGATTAAAAACATTTAAAAACAGATCATGTGATACATACCCCATAATGTGGTCAGCTCCCCGGACATGAAAGCACCAAAATACAAAAGTCCATAAACAGGTAATATGATGATAATGATAATCCTATTCAATTTTTAGGATTATCATAATCGTCATCATATTACCTAGACACAGGCCTATTCACATAGACCCTTTCTCCAGTCTGGGCCTCCTGAATGAATCCATATCCTTTGGCCAAGTCGAGGTGCCAGACCACTCCGCTGGTCATTTAGCCAGCTACAACTCCCCCGCCGGGGCGCTTCAAGTCTCTGACAATGCAGCATTCCTGTCGCTTCTTTTCCCGGATCACACTCTGGATCCATTGAACCTCTTCTGCAACGGACCTCCGGGGCTCCTCCACATACGCAGCACTGGCACCGGCCAGAACAAGTGCAGGCCGGGAGGAAACAGGTGCCACCAACAACGGGGATGACGGTGGAGACGGGGCGCGACCAGAGAGGATGACAGAGCCACAGAGGGTGAAGAAACAGTGGTCAGGCCGGTAGGTCGTTCGGACAGAAACTTCCTACTCACTGCCACTGCATCTGTTTGTAAGAGGTTCGTCGGATGCAGTGAACAGCAGGAGGCAGAGAAGGGGTTAACAAGGTTTACTAAGGCAATTATTGAATATGAGTTCAAGGAAATCTTCCGCGCAGGGAGGTGTTGAGACAGGCAGTGAAATATAAAATAAAACACAATAAAAGTAAAAGTGAAGATAAGGACTTATCGATTGAAGATCTTATTGGAGAACGGTTGGTACAGTTCCCAACAGCGTTGTAGTCCATGAACAAAGTCTTTGCCTTTGTGGTGTAAAAACGAGATGCACTGTCTCCTGACCGTGCCAAAGTATCCCGCTGCGTTGGTCTTGGGTCCGTTTAACTTGGGTCCATTAAACTTCGGATAAAGTTCCTGCTGTGGGTCATTGAAGCTTGACGCGACACGCCGGGAGCATGATGTCGTACAGGCTGCAGGTATGACAAGGCCTCGTACAGAGTCACAGCCTTTAGGAAAGGTCGTTAAATCTGCTGCACTACCTGTTAAGTGTCTCGTACGTGGGGAGGAACTGGATACAGTACTCAAGTAGGGAACAGTCTGAAAAGGATTGGCTTCAGTGGCAGTAGATGAGGAGAGGGAGTCAACCTTCGTCCTGCTCTGCAGTCGCCTTCCCGCCAAGTCTCTCCCCTTCCCGCGCTCCTCTCCTTTTAAGTCCCCCATGCCCCCTTCGGTCAGGTGCTCGCGCTCTTCCCGCCCAGGCAAGTCAGGCACGTCAGGCAAGTCACCCCCCTGCAACAGTGGTGACAGCCCTGATCGTTCCGGCTCCAGAGCGTATTTCTGTCTGCTGGCACTATTCCTGTTCACCCCCTTACATGGTGACAGTCCTCCTGCGTGGCCATGGAATACAGGGATGGTGACCGCAGCAAATACCCTGCAGCTTCTAATGTCCTCCGGGCTCCTTCCGCTTCTCCAGTTCCGCGGGTTCCTCATTCTCTACTGGCCGCTTGTCTGACTGCCGGAAAGGATGCCATTCCTCAAACTCCTCCACCAGGCTTCAAAGCTCAGGCCGATCTCTGCCCAGGCCACGGATCGCCTCCAGTCCTGATGGCCAATGCCACCATGGAAAGATGTGCTGCGCCTCTCCATCACGTCCAGCAATGGCATTTCTTCCATTAACAGGTAGTCTCTCTTTGCCAGACTATTCCCGTTCGTGGGTGGAGTCACTTCCTGCTGCTCCACCCATTTTTCCAGACTCTGCTGCGAGGAAGGGAACTCTCTCTTCACCCACACCCATTTTGGGTGGGCATCCATCACAATGGGGTGCCGCCTTCTCTCTCCTGGCGCCAAATCTCTGGCATGACGCCAACGAAAGGCGGCACCCTCCGTCATTTCCACGCCACTGACCTCTGTCATCTTGCCAGTGTTCGGCACCATTTTACAGTCAGTGTCAGCTGCCATCTTTGACTCTCTCACGGCGGTCAACATTTCAAAATCATTGTCAACTCTTTCACGATGGACAACAATTCACAAAGCTCGAGAGTCTTCTCCATCAGCATCTCAAAATCACTTTCAGCTTCTCGTCTGGTTCCAATTGGGAAAGTTGCAGGGAACGCCATCTCAGCTACTCCCACCCTGGTCACAGACCCGTATCCTTCTCTGTTTGTCAGTCTTGGGGTTTCAGGGCTGCTGAATCGATCCTGCCGACTACGCCAAATGTAAAATGGTGGTACATGGTGGTAGTCGCGGGCGAGTCCACTAAGGCATAGTCAGTCCACTCTCCGGCCCCTTGCACATGAAAAGGCAGTCCTAGTCCCACACCCAGGTCACAGTGGGTTACCTCAGATGGATGGCTCCACTCCATGCCAAAATGGATGCACCACACATCACACTCTTTAGGGCCCAACAGTGGCAACTTGGTTTTAATGAAGGTGTAGTAAACAAAACGATAATGGTTTCTGATTTGTTCCAATTCACAGCAATGGCTGCAGCAGCAAAGTCCATAACTCCCAGGGAGATCCCAGAAGCTGAAAGTCTCTCAGAGGACACGTATACAGTCCTTGTGAATGCTGCCCAATGGTCCCCTGGCTGCTCTGTCCACTTCAGGGGTAAGGCAAGCTCCCAGCAGGAGAGCATATCCTGCCACAGGCACGCCTGCCCTGCCTCTGCTCTGGAGACAGGGACTTCCTGTCAGCTTGGAGGCTGCTGGCTCAGTCCCCTAAATTAACCCTATCTTTCCCTACTCCAAACACATCTATATATTACATGGTACACTGGTAACACATTAAAACATGGCAAACACAGCACATGCATTAATATACATAGCAAACATTACAGTACAACACGCATAAATGACCACATACAGGGAAGGAGAGAGGGAAGGCAGGGGAGCGTGTCTGCCACCTCCTTACACCAGGACTGTGCTTCTTGAATAGAGTTAGATAGATTTGGGGTTGTTAGAAGTGTGCATTGCTGCCAAGGAGTGATCCACAGCTGGAAGAGAAGAGACTGGAGTGAGGAATAGTGAGATCGTAAAGAGAGCTACTGAGAGACCTTCCTGAAGGCGATATCAGATGAGACGCCGAGTTACTAGAAACCTGAGAGCTTGCTAGTGCCAAATGTGATGGACCTAAGGAGGACTGAGAGCGTGGGACCAGTGGGGGTTCCGAGTGGTAGATCCAGAACGTCTATAGTGGTAGGACGTAGAACAGATGGGTGAGTAGCAAGAAACTCGCTCATCAGGACTGCGGCCTAGAAGCTGGGTTATGGTGACATACAGGCGAAACGATAAGCTGCAGAGCCCTGAAGTAGCCAACAGAGGAAGGATACAGTGTGAAAGAACCCTGCTTAAGGCTGTGCACCCGCTATCCCTTGTACATATCAAGTTCAGTAAATTCCCCATGTTTGAACAGATGTCTCCTGTATTATGGTAATCTGTGGAACTTGTGGTCCTGGCCAGCCAACACCATGTGCTAAAGGCGACCTACATGGGCGCAAGGCCCACACAACAGCAGCGCAAATGCAGAGACTGGTGGCAGGCTGGGGCGGAGGATAGCGTGCTGTGGGTATTTAGGAGATGTGGCTGGTAGGCGGCGGAGGTGTGCTGTACTCACAGGAATGGGGGGTGACCCGCTTCTTGACATCCACAGGCAAGAGACAGAGGCAGGAAATGTATTCAACAGGGTTTGCTTTTATTGGCCGCCCTTACGACGACCAGCACCATATATGACAGATGGTTTACACTGTTTTACCACTGCAGACAGGCCCGGGCACCTTCACTTGTTCACTTTCTCCATCAGGCGTACTTCGTGGCTCTATCCACCGTGGCTGCCCTAGGCCAATCCACCACGGCGTTTCACCCTACAAAGTCCACCGTACACCAGACCCTCACAGGCCGTCTCTGCCTGTGACCAATGTGCTGTAGGGTCACCCCCCCGTTACCGTTTTCTGCCGTCAGAAAGTCTCTGAGGGGTCTCCTCTGTGTGACAGACCCTGCTTCTTTGTGAGCTCCCCTGGCTGACTGAAGCTTCTAGAAGCTCACCTCAGTATTTATCCAGTCAGTCCAGGTAGCCCCGCCCTCTGTCACCTGACAGTCACCTTCGCCCAATCAGAGTCACCTTGACCTCTGGCAGTTATGTAACCCTCATATGACAGTTACATAACCATTGCCGTCGGTGCTCTCCAGTGACCTCTGATGGCGGACTGCCACATGACACCTGCTGTCAATCACTCTGTCTCCTATTACAGACAGAACCGTACCCAGCTCAACCTCCCCACACTGACACCCCGCCGGGATCCACGCTTTCATGTGGCACGCCGAGATGTGACTGCTAGATATATATATTTTGTTTATTAATTGATTTGCGACTTCTTACAAGATGAAATTCTCCAAAGAAAATGTCACGATAATTCTTAGAAAAAATGTAGTGCTTTATTGGATTGTCCACCAAAAAGCATCATTGCAGTCAAATAGAAAATACGTGAAATAGAAAGAAATTGTTCATTTGTCGATAATTAGCTCATTAGATTAGTTGAAATTCACCCATCTTTTCCTGGATTCTGAATGGATATTTTTGTCTGTCCATGTCTATATCATGGCTCCAGATGTTGCAGAAATAGCAGGTGTCAAGCCTTTAGAAGCACATGTCAGCTGTGGCATGTAGACCCTGTAATGAATGAAGAGAAGAGCCCGCTCTGTGTCTCATGTGGTTTATGCAGTTGTGTGAAAAAGTGTTCACCCCCTTCCTGTCTTGGGGTCATACTTGATTCCGAGCTTTCCTTTTCCCCCCACATTCGATCACTGGCTCGCTCTTGTCATCTGCACCTCAAAAACATTTCTAGAATTCGACCTTTTCTTACTTTTGACTCAGCAAAAACTCTTACTGTTTCTCTTATTCATTCTCGTCTGGACTATTGTAACTCTCTTCTAATCGGTCTCCCTCTTACCAAACTCTCCCCTCTCCAATCTGTCTTGAATGCTGCAGCCAGGATCATATTCCTCACCAATCGTTACACCGATGCCTCTACCTTGTGCCAGTCATTACACTGGCTACCCATCCACTCCAGAATTCAGTATAAACTTATTACCCTCACCCACAAAGCCCTCCATAGCTCAGCACCACCCTACATCTCCTCCCTTGTTTCAGTATACCACCCTACCCGCGCCCTCCGTTCTGCTGATGACCTGAGGTTAGCATCCTCAATAGTCAGAACCTCCCACTCCCGTCTCCAAGACTTTACACGTGCCGCGCCAATTCTTTGGAATGCACTTCCCAGGTCAATACGATTAGTCCCCAATCCCCACAATTTTAAGCGTGTCCTGAAAACGCATTTATTCAGACTGGCCTATCGCCTCAACACATTAACCTAACCTATCCCTGTGTGGCACAGCCAAAAGTTTTACCATAACCAGGTTCCCAGCATCATGTTCCCACATGCTTTATGCCTCCATTAGCCCTCTGTGTCTGTACTGTTACTTAACATTATGGCTGGTCCATACAATCAGGGCAACTGTTACCACCCACCTTTCGTGTCTCCCTCTTTCCTCATAGACTGTAAGCTTGCGAGCAGGGCCCTCACTCCTCTTGTTATTTGTTATAATCTACTGTATGTGATTATTGTTATGCTGTAATGTCTATTGTCTGTACAAATCCCCTCTGAAATGTAAAGTGCTGCGGAATATGTCGGCGCTATAAAAATAAAATTTATTATTATTATTATTATTATTATTATTCCTGATTTCCGATTCTTTTGCAAGTTTGTGACACTTAAATGCTTCAGATCACCGAGCAAATGTTAATATTTAATAATAAAGCCCTTCATTTAAAAACTGCATTCTGTGATTATTTGTCTTATTTTTGGCTAATATTTATATTTGTTCGATCTAAAAAGTGTGAGAAACATGCAAAAGAATAGGAAATCAGGAAGGGGACAAACATTTTTTCATACCACTCTACACCAGGATGGGGGCATATATCAGGTTTGGAGGATATATACCAGCATCAGGAACATGTACCGGGATGGGGAACATGTACCAAGATAAGGAACATATACCGGGATGGGGAACATGTACCAAGATAAGGAACATATACCGGGATGGGGAACATGTACCAAGATAAGGAACATATACCGGGATGGGGAACATGTACCAAGATAAGGAACATATACCGGGATGGGGAACATGTACCAAGATAAGGAACATATACCGGGATGGGGAACATGTACCAAGATAAGGAACATATACCGGGATGGGGAACATGTACCAAGATAAGGAACATATACCGGGATGGGGGACATATACCAAGATAAGGAACATATACCGGGATGGGGAACATGTACCAAGATAAGGAACATATACCGGGATGGGGAACATATACCAAGATAAGGAACATATACCGGGATGGGGGACATATACCAAGATAAGGAACATATACCGGGATGGGGAACATGTACCAAGATAAGGAACATATACCGGGATGGGGAACATGTACCAAGATAAGGAACATATACCGGGATGGGGGACATATACCAAGATAAGGAACATATACCGGGATGGGGGACATATACCAAGATAAGGAACATATACCGGGATGGGGGACATATACCAAGATAAGGAACATATACCGGGATGGGGAACATGTACCAAGATAAGGAACATATACCGGGAGGGGGAACATATACCAAGATAAGGAACATATACCGGGATGGGGGACATATACCAAGATAAGGAACATATACCGGGATGGGGAATATGTACCAAGATAAGGAACATATACCGGGATGGGGAACATATACCAAGATAAGCAACATATACCGGGATGGGGAACATGTACCAAGATAAGGAACATATACCGGGATGGGGAACATGTACCAAGATAAGGAACATATACCGGGATGGGGAACATGTACCGGGATGGGGAACATATACCGGGTTGGGGAACATGTACCAAGATAAGGAACATGTACCGGGATGGGGAACATGTACCAAGATAAGGAACATATACCGGGAGGGGGAACATATACCAAGATAAGGAACATATACCGGGATGGGGAACATGTACCAAGATAAGGAACATATACCGGGATGGGGAACATGTACCAAGATAAGGAACATATACCGGGATGGGGAACATGTACCGGGATGGGGAACATATACCGGATTGGGGAACATGTACCAAGATAAGGAACATGTACCGGGATGGGGAACATGTACCAAGATAAGGAACATATACCGGGAGGGGGAACATATACCAAGATAAGGTACATATACCGGGATGGGGAACATGTACCAAGATAAGGAACATGTACCGGGATGGGGGACATATACCAAGATAAGGAACATATACCGGGATGGGGAACATGTACCAAGATAAGGAACATATACCGGGATGGGGAACATGTACCAAGATAAGGAACATATACCGGGAGGGGGAACATATACCAAGATAAGGTACATATACCGGGATGGGGAACATGTACCAAGATAAGGAACATGTATCGGGATGGGGAACATATACCAAGATAAGGAACATATACCGGGATGGGGAACATGTACCAAGATAAGGAACATATACCGGGATGGGGAACATGTACCAAGATAAGGAACATATACCGGGATGGGGAACATGTACCAAGATAAGGAACATATACCGGGATGGGGAACATGTACCAAGATAAGGAACATATACCGGGATGGGGGACATGTACCAAGATAAGGAACATATACCGGGATGGGGAACAAGTACCAAGATAAGGAACATATACCGGGATGGGGAACATATACCAAGATAAGGAACATATACCGGGATGGGGGACATGTACCAAGATAAGGAACATATACCGGGATGGGGAACATGTACCAAGATAAGGAACATATACCGGGATGGGGAACATGTACCAAGATAAGGAACATATACCGGGATGGGGAACATGTACCAAGATAAGGAACATATACCGGGATGGGGAACATGTACCAAGATAAGGAACATATACCGGGATGGGGACATGTACCAAGATAAGGAACATATACCGGGATGGGGAACATGTACCAAGATAAGGAACATATACCGGGATGGGGAACATGTACCAAGATAAGGAACATATACCATGATGGGGAACATGTACCAAGATAAGGAACATATACCGGGATGGGGAACATGTACCAAGATAAGGAACATATACCGGGATGGGGGACATATATCAGGATGAGGGTTACATATCAGGATGAGGCACATATACCGGGATGGAGGACATACACTACCGTTCAAAAGTTTGGGGTCACCCAGACAATTTTGTGCTTTCCATGAAATCTCATACTTTTATTAATCACATGAGTTGCCAAATGAATGTGAAATCTCGTCCAGACATTGACAAGGTTCGAAAAAAAGATTTTTATCTGAAATAATAATTTTCTCCTTCACACTTTGCTCTCGGCACAGAATGCTCCTTGGCAGCAATTCCAGCATTGCAGACCTTTGGCATTCTAGCAGTTAATTTGCTGAGGTAATCTGGAGACATTTCCCCCCATGCTTCCAGAAGCCCCTCCCACTTGTCGGTTTGGTTTGATGGGCACTTTTTGCGTACCATACGGTCAAGCTGCTCCCACAGCAGCTCAATGGGGATGAGATCTGGTGACTGCGCTGGCCGCTCCATTACAGACAGAATACCAGCTGCCGCTTCTTCCCTACATAGTTCTTGCATAATTTGGAGGTGTGCTTTGGGTCATTGTCGTGTTGTAGGATGAAATTGGCTCCAATCAGGCGCTGTCCACAGGGTATGGCATGGCGCTGCAAAATGGAGTGATAGCCTTCCTTATTCAAAATCCCTTTTACCTTGAACAAATCTCCCACTTCACCAGCACCAAAGCAACCCCAGACCATCACATTACCTCCACCATGCTTGACAGATGGCGTCAGGCACTCTTCCAGCATCTTTTCAGTTGTTCTGCATCTCACAATTGTTCTTCTGTGTGATCCAAACACTTCAAACTTGGATTCGTCTGTCCATAACACTTTTTTCCAATCTTCCTCTGTCCAATGCCTGTGTTCTTTTGCCCATATTAATCTTTTCCTTTAATTAGCCAGTCTCAGATATGGCTTTTTCTTTGCCACTCTGCCCTGAAGGCCAGCATCCTAGAGTCGCCTCTTCACTGTAGACATTGACACTGGCGTTTTGCTTGTACTATTTAATGAAGCTTCTCTTTCTACTCTGGTTAGAGCCTGTTTGTGCTCTCCTCTGAAGGGAGTAGTACACACCGTTGTAGGAAATCTTCAGTTTCTTGGCAATTTCTCACATGGAATAGCCTTTATTTCTCAGAACAAGAATAGACTGTCGAGTTTCACATGAAAGTTCTTTTTTTCTGGCCATTTGGAGACTTTAATGGAACCAACAAATGTAATGCTCCAGATTCTCAAATAGCTCAAAGGAAGTTCAGGTTTATAGCTTCTCTAATCAGCCAAACTGTTTACAGCTGTGCTAACATACTTGTACGAGGGTTTTCAAGGGTATTCTAACCATCCATTAGCCTTCTTACACAGTTAGCAAACACAAAGTACCATAAGAACAATGGAGTGATGGTTGTTGGAAATGGGCCTCTATACACCTATGAAGATATTGCATTACAAACCAGACGTTTGCATCTAGAATATTCATTTACCACATTAACAATGTATAGAGTGTATTTCTGGATCATTTAATGTTAGCTTCATTGGAAAAAACTGTGCTTTTCTTTCAAAAATAAGGACATTTCTAAGTGACCCTAAACTTTTGAATGGTAGTGTATACCAAGATGGGAAACATATACCAGGATGGGGGACATATATCAGGATGGGAAACATATACCAGGATGGGGAACATATACCAGGATGAGGGCCATATGTTAGGATGGGGGTCACATACCAGGATGATGCATATATACCAGAATGGGGGTCACATATACCAGGATAAGGAAAATATTCCAGGATGGGGGTCACATACCAGGATGAAGCACATATATCAGAATGGGGGACATATACCAAGATGGGAAACATATACTAGAATGGGGGATATATACTAGGATGGGGGCCATATACCAGGATGTGGGTAACATACCAGAATGGGGGTCACATACCAGGATAAGGAACATATGCCAGGATGAGAAACAAATACCAGGATGGGGAACATATTCCAGGATGGGGGATATATACCAGGATGGTGGACATATACCAGGATGGGAAACATTCCAGGATGGGGGCCAGACACCAGGATGGGGGTCACATACCAGGATGAGGAACATATACCAGGATGAGGGACATATACCAGGATGGGAAGCATATACCAGTATAAGGAACATATACCAGGATGGGAAACATATTCCAGGATGGGGGTCACATACCAGGATGAGGAACATATACCAGGAGAGGGGCCATATACAAGGATGGGAAACATTTCAGGATGGGGGCCATATGCCAGGATGGGGGTCACATACCAGGATGAGGAACATATATCAGGATGGGGGACATATACCAGGATGGGGGACATATATCAGGATGGGATTCACATACCAGGATGAGGGCCATATACCAGGATGGGGGCCATATACCAGTATGGGAAACATTTCAGGATGAGGGTCACATACCAGGATGAGGAACATATACCAGGATGGGGGAAATATACCAGTATAATATTTAAATTTATTTTGTGATCTGAAACATTTAAGTATGAAAATCTTGGCAAAACAACAGGAAATAAGGAAGGGGCAAACAATTTTTCAGGGGCGTAACTACCACGGTTGCAGCAGTCGCCACTGCGACCAGGCCCGGGGAGAGTCAGGGGCACGGCAGGTCAGACCATATCTCCCAACCGTCCCCATTCTTGCCGGACAGTCCCATTTTTTAACCCCCCGCATTCCGCCCGGGACTCTATTCTTCCTGCACTGCCCCGCCAGGCTCCCCCCACATGCACCCCATCCTCGCCCTCCCAGATAGACCCACCGCAGCCCCCCACAGCCTGCAATGATGTCGTAGGCTGTTCTGTGGCTATGCGCACAGGACCTGTGATGAGGTCACAGGAGGGGAGGAGTCAGGGGTCACATAATCAGGAGCCTCTGTGTATGCAGGACTCTGCTGTGCTGGTTGTCATGGATGAGGGGAAGTTTCTGTGTGGGGTCAAGAGGGGTTTGCAGGGTGGATGTAGCAGAGATGTGTGTGTACAAGGTGTACGGAGCGGAGCCATGTGTGTACGAGGTGTATGGAGCAGAGCGGTGCGTGTATGAGGTGTATGGAGCGGAGCCGCGTGTGTACAAGGTGTACGGAGCGGAGCCGCGTGTGTACGAGGTGTACGGAGCGGAGCCGCGTGTGTACGAGGTGTACGGAGCGGAGCCGCCTGTGTACGAGGTGTGCGGAGTGGAGCGTATGTGCACAAGGTGTAGGGAGAGGAGCCACGTGTGTACGAGGTGCGGAGCGGAGCCGTGTGTGTATGAGGTGTATGGAGAGGAGCCGCGTGTGTACGAAGCGGAGCCGCGTGTGTACGAGGTGTGCGGAGTGGAGTGTGTGTGCACAAGGTGTAGGGAGAGGAGCCGTATGTGTACAAAGTGCACGGAGCGGAGCCGTGTGTGTATGAGGTGTTAGGAGAGGAGCCGCGTGTGTACGAGGTGTACGGAGAGGAGCCGAGTGTGTACGAGGTGTACGGAGAGGAGCCGCGTGTGTACGAGGTGTACGGAGAGGAGCCGCGTGTGTACGAGGTGTACGGAGAGGAGCCGCGTGTGTACGAGGTGTACGGAGAGGAGCCGTGTGTGTACGAGGTGTACGGAGAGGAGCCGCGTGTGTACGAGGTGTACGGAGAGGAGCCGCGTGTGTACGAGGTGTACGGAGAGGAGCCGTGTGTGTATGAGGTGTACGGAGAGGAGCCGCGTGTGTACGAGGTGTACGGAGAGGAGCCGTGTGTGTACGAGGTGTACGGAGAGGAGCCGCGTGTGTACGAGGTGTACGGAGAGGAGCCGCGTGTGTACGAGGTGTACGGAGAGGAGCCGTGTGTGTACGAGGTGTACGGAGAGGAGCCGCGTGTGTACGAGGTGTACGGAGAGGAGCCGCGTGTGTACGAGGTGTACGGAGAGGAGCCGTGTGTGTATGAGGTATATGGAGAGGAGCCGCGTGTGTAAGAGGGGGACGGAGCGGAGATGTGCGTGTATTTTGGCATGGGGGGGCCCATTTGAAAGTTTGCATCGGGGCCCATTACTTTGTAGTTACGCCACTGCACACCACCGTATATATGTCTCACATAGCACCTGTTTCTATATATGGTGCTACTATCTGTCCATGTTAGTGTACAAGAATAACCTAAATGTCATGTCAGCAAATATACGCAGTGCTGAGCTAGTAGAAAATGAATAACGTAATGAATATTTAACGGTGAAAAGAGAAAACAAGTGTTTCACCCGCAGCTGCCGCCCCAGGCCCCATTACACCTACCAGCTTCATCCTAAATCTAAATCTTTTGCCCAGAATTGGGGATAGGGAGTCTTCACCAGGTCTGAGACCAGCCTTTGCTTGTGGCACGTTCCCCTTTGTAACTGGACTTTAATGCATTTAGCTTTGGATTCTATTGTGTCCCTCCCTATTCTACTTTTACCAGCTTGCAATGGGACATGTGGATCCAAGAGGTCCTTTCAGTTGTTTTTGCTGTAGTGGGAGAGGTTACTGGGACTTGGCATGGACCTTCCCATCGGAGTTGATACTAGTGCTTTCCTTTTATAACTTTTATCAGCACCCAATCTCCTGGCTTCACTGTGGTGCGTTCGGTGAGTTGTTCTCCTGGAATATTTGGAACAGAAACTTCTTTCATATTTAGCATTTTCACTATGTAATTAGCTTAAGTAAAATCAGCTTTTTTATCTGATCTGTTAAATTCCTTTAAGGCCTCATGCTCACTTGCGATGAAATCGGACGAATTCAATAGGATAAAAAAAAAATCGGATTTAATTCATACCAATGTTAATCTATGATGGTGCCTTCATCTGCTTTTTTTTTCCAGCTCGGTTCGGATCAAGATCGGATTGGAAAAAAAAATTGCAGCATTCTGCAATTGTACTCGCAAATCGGATCGCATCCCGCAATAGAAGTCAATGGGTGCGATAAAAATTTTTTACGATACATGGCGCGAGTGCTGTGTGATTTTTTTATCACACCCATTGACTTCTATTGCGAGATGTGATTCGATTTTTGCTGACAATCAAAGCATGCTGTAATTTTTTTCCAGCCCGATCTTGATCCGATCTGGAAAACAAAACGCAGATAAAGACACCATCATAGATTAACATTGGCCCGAATTCAATTCCATTTTTTATTCGATTGAATTTGTCCAATTTCATCGCAAGTGAGCATGAGGCCTTACTCCTGGTGTTCACCTCTTTCTGGAGTATTGGTTGCATGATTGAAATGAGCAAATTAATTTGCAAAACCCGGGACCTTCAGCAATGTCAGACGTTTGTGGCTGCTGGATGGGAACCATTCAAATCACCATTTACCTGCCGGCAGTTGTGATTCCTCATTTGATTTGTTGCCCTGGCATGCAATCATGTATTCTTCACACCGCAGTGATAACGTCATCCAAGGACTACAAATCAAAAGAGGATCTAGGGTTTCAGCCGGTATTACGTGATTGGCAGAGTTCCTGCCTGGTGTCCACAGACTACAGATGTGGCCTCTGGACCAGGGTCCTGCGAAATGACAGCACAATTATCTTCTCAAGAACGGAGGTATAATGCGCCTTAGGCCGGGGTCACACTAGCGTACAATACGGACAAGTGCTATGCGAGAAAAGATCACAGCACTCGGACCAGTGTTAATCTATGGGGCAGCTCCCATCACCGTTTATTTTCTCGGGCGTATTCGACGTGCGTGCTGCGATTTTACGCGTATATCGTCCGTGACTCTCCAATGTAAGTCTATGGGTGCGAGAAAAACTCGGACACCACACCGACCATCTGTGTATCTTGTAACGAATACGCGCACATTTTTCTCATTTCAACCCATTGAGCCATTAAATTAAATGGGGAAAAGCAGTGAGAAATGTAAAGCCATACGGATACATAGGTGCAAGAAAATCGCATCATCGCTTTGGAAACGCATTACACATGGATCACCATACGGAGAACACTCCTGCGACCCTCGGCAGGGAGACTTGGACCGATTTTCCATACGGCAAGTGTGACCCCGGCCTTACAAACATATTTCTACCTTGTAAAGAATCAAGGTCTACATCTACATTCCCCGTCACACTCTACTGTGTTGCGGAGTGCGCTGCCCTTGCCCTTCCGCTTGTGACATGTGAGCATTGTGCAGCCAGTGTCTGATCAATGCAGCCCATAGTTCGACATGTATCGACAGGTATCAATCTGATGGTAGGTTCCCTTTATTAACAATTTGCTACCTATCTTGCAATTTACACAGAATTTCTTAAATTAATTGTGTACTATTTATATATATATAAATATAATTTTTGAGGTTACATTATTCTCAAAAACTAACATCAATTTAATTCTTGGCAGATGAGTGCACCAGGAACTTTGAAGGACATCTGATTTTGTCGTATTGTAAAGCAGATGATTGCAGTATTACACGAGATACATATGAAGACCATGCTGGCGCCTCCGATATACCCTCAGCACCTCACAGCAAAGATCTGATTTCTGGTCTCTGTAAAGAAATGTTATCACCAAATTCATCACAGATTATAAAGCAAAATAAAAGTCACAGAAGAAATGTGGAAGATCAGAGAGGTCTTACAATTCAGAAGCCATTTTCATGTTCAGAATGTGGGAAATGTTTTGCACATAAATCAACTCTTAATAGTCACGAGAAAAGTCACACAGGAGAGAAGCCATATTCATGTTCAGAATGTGGGAAATGTTTTGCACAGAAATCACAGCTTAATTATCATGAGAGATTTCACACAGGACAGAAGCCATATTCATGTTCAGAATGTGGGAAATGTTTTGCACAGAAATCACAGCTTAATTATCATGAGAAATTTCACACAGGAGAGAAGCCATATTCATGTTCAGAATGTGGGAAATGTTTTGCACATAAATCACAGCTTAATTATCACGAGAAATTTCACACAGGAGAGAAGCCATATTCATGTTCAGAATGTGGGAAATGTTTTGCACATAAATCACAGCTTAATTATCACGAGAAATTTCACACAGGACAGAAGTCATATTCATGTTCAGAATGTGGGAAATGTTTTGCACATAAATCACAGCTTAATTATCACGAGAAATTTCACACAGGAGAGAAGCCATATTCATGTTCAGAATGTGGGAAATGTTTTGCACAAAAATCACATCTTAATAGTCACGAGAAAATTCATACAGGAGAGAAGCCATATTCATGTTCAGAATGTGGGAAATGTTTTGCACATAAATCACAGCTTAATTATCACGTGAAATTTCACACAGGAGAGAAGCCATATTCATGTTCAGAATGTGGGAAATGTTTTGCACATAAATCACAGCTTAATTATCACGAGAAATTTCACACAGGAGAGAAGCCATATTCATGTTCAGAATGTGGGAAATGTTTTGCACATAAATCACAGCTTAATTATCACGAGAAATTTCACACAGGAGAGAAGCCATATTCATGTTCAGAATGTGGGAAATGTTTTGCACATAAATCACAGCTTAATTATCACGAGAAATTTCACACAGGACAGAAGTCATATTCATGTTCAGAATGTGGGAAATGTTTTGCACATAAATCACAGCTTAATTATCACGAGAAATTTCACACAGGAGAGAAGCCATATTCATGTTCAGAATGTGGGAAATGTTTTGCACATAAATCACAGCTTAATTATCACGAGAAATTTCACACAGGAGAGAAGCCATATTCATGTTCAGAATGGTGGAAATGTTTTGCACATAAATCACAGCTTAATTATCACGAGAAATTTCACACAGGACAGAAGTCATATTCATGTTCAGAATGTGGGAAATGTTTTGCACAAAAATCACATCTTAATAGTCACGAGAAAATTCATACAGGAGAGAAGCCATATTCATGTTCAGAATGTGGGAAATGTTTTGCACATAAATCACATCTTAATTATCACGAGAAATTTCACACAGGAGAGAAGCCATATTCATGTTCAGAATGTGGGAAATGTTTTGCACATAAATCACTTCTTAATCGTCATGAGAAAATTCATACAGGAGAGAAGCCATATTCATGTTCAGAATGTGGGAAATGTTTTGCACATAAATCAACTCTTAATAGTCACGAGAAAAGTCACACAGGAGAGAAGCCATATTCATGTTCAGAATGTGGGAAATGTTTTGCACATAAATCAGAGCTTAATTATCATGAGAAAATTCACACAGGAGAGAAGCCATATTCATGTTCAGAATGTGGGAAATGTTTTGCACAGAAATCACATCTTAATTATCATGAGAGATTTCACACAGGACAGAAGCCATATTCATGTTCAGAATGTGGGAAATGTTTTGCAGATAAACCACATCTTAATAGTCACGAGAAAATTCATACAGGAGAGAAGCCATATTCATGTTCAGAATGTGGGAAATGTTTTGCACATAAATCACAGCTTAATTATCACGAGAAATTTCACACAGGAGAGAAGCCATATTCATGTTCAGAATGTGGGAAATGTTTTGCACATAAATCACAGCTTAATTATCACGAGATACTTCACACAGGAGAGAAGCCATATTCATAGTATGATTGTAAATGTGATGCTCTATTTTGAGAACTGCTGAGCTAATTCACGAGTGCATGTACAGCGGTGTACAAACTCAATAGACAGACTACAGGTCTCTACACCACTGTGCAGGAGCGCTCCTGCATTGTTGTCTGACCAATCGGTGAGGATCTCAGGGTCTGGATCACCTATGAACAACAATGCTTTAAAAACATGCCAAGGAAATATAAATATTTAGCTACAATTTAATGCTTGGCTATGAAACAAAAAACATTACTGGTTAGTACAAAGATTATATGTAATGACCAAATAGTCTCAAGGATACAATAAAGAAAACAATAAAACATGTCGTATTCTGTATTTTCCTACTATAAATCCTTCATGAATATTCAATATACGACTATATTTTATTGAATCTTATCATGTGCTCTCCTGATGCTTGGGTAGACTAAAACCATCCCCCCAAAAATCATATATTTCTCAGACATGGGCCAATATTATTTGCACAATTTGTGCTTGAGCATAAAGAGGCTGCCCTGAACTCAGGCGGTTTAAAGGGTTACAGTAGGGTCTGTCCTAGGGTCAACCTCTCCATGCAGGAGTAGTGAGAAGATGGTCACTCGCTCCCTCCTGCCCCTTAGAACTGTGAGTGGATGACAGCATGAGACCTCGGTTATTTCCTTTCATACCCTTGTTTTATATATAGTTTATGTAGAAAGTATGAATATACAGACAATCACATGCAATAAGAATGAAGAAAGGTGCCCTCGGGATTTAGCTGCTGGGACTTCAGTACCCGCACAACCACGGACTCCGGCGTCCAGTCTCCAGCACTTGGCCCTGGAGTGAGCTTATCTACAGCTTCACTCCTCAAGTTCTTCCTTACTTCCTCTCTCCTCTCTGTCTCCCTCAGACTGTCTCTTGCAGTCTCTCTGCTACTGACTGACTAGCCCCGCCTCCAGGCCAGAACGTATAGGGAAGCTTCCCTGAAACCAGGTTTTGAGCTCCCCCTTCTTCTGGTCTGAAGTCAGGAAAAGTGTTGGATGCTGCTGTTACCTGTAAAGGGAACCCTCTTTGCTTCCAGGCATGACATTACCCCCTGTGAGGGAGGCAATGCCACTGTGGCAACCAGACTCCTGGGGTGCCACAATTCCTCCTGTCAGGTGTACAGTATGTTACTCCTCCTGTGAGGTGCACAGTACAGTAGATTTTTCCTCCTGTCAGGTGTATAGTGTTTTACTCCTGTCAGGTGCACAGTACAGAGTATTACTCCTGTTGTCAGGTGTACAGTACAGTGTTATTCCTCCTGTCAGGTGTACAATACATGTTTGGCCATTGTTAAATAATGTATGCCTTATATATTATGGGATATTCTTACTGTTGTGGAATAGGACTCAAGAGATAAAATCTTAAAGAAGATAATGTTTATTACTGAAGGCCAGGAGTACACTGACAGTACACTTCACGGAATGCTCTGAGAACAAACACTCTGATGATACTTTTCATAGTCAACATATTATGACTGTTGCATAAAGTTTCTTAGTCCCATCAACCAATGATACAAGCCCAGCTTTCTGACACTGGGCACTACATTACAACCAAAAATCTTTGGTGATCTTCAGATTTCTTGATTCCTTGCACCTAGTCAATGCACCCAGTGCCAGAGGCAGCAAAACAACCACAAATATCTTTGATCCTCCACCATATCTGACTGTAGGTACTGTGTTCTTTTCTTTGTTGCCCTCATTTTGTTTTCAGTAAATAGTCAAATGATGTGCTTTACTAAAAACCTCTATCTTGGTCTAATCTGTCCACTTATGTGGCAACTTATCGCATGGGCTGATGCCCTCAGATCTGGGGCAAAATGGCTGAGGGAACCCCCAAGCGCAGTGAGTTTGAACAGGGAGGACGCTGCGTTACCACCAATGGCGGTATGACCCCGCAATGTACTGTAGGCCGTAAGAAGAACTGCAGGAGAAGTCAAAACAGTACAGAAAGGCAGGTCGCACACCATGTGGCAGCTGACTTTGGGGGCTGATGCTCTTATGTCTAGGGCAAATCAGACTGGGGAACGCCTAACTGTAGCAGATCTGGACGGGGAGGACGCTGAGGTACCGCATGATATGGTCCGACCTGGGTACGTGCCGTGTGATAGAGAGAAATACAGGGAAAGTGGAAGAAACGTGCAATGTGGAACTTGTTGATGCTGTGAAGAATATGAATGTGCTGCGTAAACGAACCGGTAAAGTTGTTCATTTGAAAGTTGAAATGGACTGTCTCGATTTGTGCGGAACCGTCTATAGGGAGCCTTTAGCAGCGCAGAGGGGACTCTGACGGAGCAGAAAGTGAAACCACAGGTATGAGAAGTAATGGACATTGTTTGCACGTGATGGGAGGCCAGGGTGCACCTGAAACATTAATCTTAGCCACTAGAGTTGAGCGAAATGGGTCGAAAAATTTCAAAAGTCGCCGACTTTTGGCAAAGTCGGGTTTCATGAAACGGAACCCGACCCTAGGATGAGGTCGGCCACGAGGTCGGCGACTTACGCGCCAAAGTCGCGTTTCAAAAGTTTGTTTTGCGCTCTTTTTCAGCCAATCAGGATCCACGGACACTGTGGGCAACGTGATGACATAGGCACGGGTCACCACCATCTTTCAGAAGGGCATGCAAGTGATTGGCTTGCTTTGGTATAAAAGGGCGTGCACGCCGACCGCCATCTTACTTCTGCCGATCTTAGCATAGGGAGAGGTTGCTGCTGATTCTGTAGGGAGAGCGTTAGGCAGGGAAGAAGAAAAAAAAACTGCTTCTGCTGCTAGCGATTGTGCCTGTACAACACACCAGTCACTGTGTGCAGTGCAAGGGGAGGCTATATTGTGGTGTATCAGTGGTGTTGGTTGTTAGGCTGCCTTCTAAGGCTTCCTGACAGCTGCATTGCTGTTTACCCACTGCTCTGCAAACTGCTTTTTTAAAAGCAATCCCAATTTTTTTTTTTTGTCCTGCTGAGGTACTGAGCGTGCATTTTTTCACACCATACTGCGGTGTACGCTCCTTACACAGTACCATGTAACGGCTGTTATCACAGCCACAGTGAAGCTATCTGTGTGTCACTCTGTGAGAATAAGTCGAGGACATGTTCCGTTCTTACAGACCTGCACCTACTAGTTTTGTCTAGCTTTCAAACAGTTAAATATATTTGCTGTTTGATCGCATTCAAAACTATAGAGAGACAGCATGTGTCAGTCCGTATACTTAAAAAACACGGAGCTTGACAATTTAACGTACACCGGACAGCCGTGTACGTGCACGCTCCTCTCAGTACCGTGTAACGGCTGTTATCACGGCCACAGTGAAGCTATCTGTGTGTCACTGTGGAAGGATAAGTGGAGGACTTGTTCCGTTCTTACAGACCTACACTCTAAGGAGATTCCTATTCTGCCCAATTCTACATACACCTTGTAGTTTGTGATACACTAGCCAATTTCTGCCTGTGACATAGCGCTGTGATATTCAGTGGGCCTCACACAATCCGAAAGTGTCCATTGTCCACTAGTGTGTGCAGAAACTCAAAATCTCCCTTATCCTCTAGTCACTTTTTTCACACCTGTGCCATCGAGCCTGTGACATAGCGCTCAGATATTAAGTGGGCCTCACACAATCCAAAAGTGTCCAGTGTCCACAAGTGTGTGCAGAAATTCAAAATCTCCCTTATCCTCTAGTCACTTTTTTCACACCTGTGCCATCGAGCCAGTGACATAGCGCTCTAATATTCAGTGGGCCTCACACAATCCAAAAGTGTCCAGTGTCCACAAGTGTGTGCAGAAATTCAAAATCTCCCTTATCCTCTAGTCACTTTTTTCACACCTGTGCCATCGAGCCTCTGACATAGCGCTCTAATATTCAGTGGGCCTCACACAATCCAAAAGTGTCCAGTGTCCATAAGTGTGTGCAGAAATTCAAAATCTCCCTTATCCTGTAGTCACTTTTTTCACACCTGTGCCATCAAGCCTGTGACATAGCGCTCTAATATTCAGTGGGCCTCACACAATCCAAAAGTGTCCAGTGTCCACAAGTGTGTGCAGAAATTCAAAATCTCCCTTATCCTCTAGTCACTTTTTTCACACCTGTGCCATCGAGCCTGTGACATAGCGCTCTAATATTCAGTGGGCCTCACACAATCCAAAAGTGTCCAGTGTCCACAAGTGTGTGCAGAAATTCAAAATCTCCCTTATCCTCTAGTCACTTTTTTCACACCTGTGCCATCGAGCCTGTGACATAGCGCTCTAATATTCAGTGGGCCTCACACAATCCAAAAGTGTCCAGTGTCCACAAGTGTGTGCAGAAATTCAAAATCTCCCTTATCCTCTAGTCACTTTTTTCACACCTGTGCCATCGAGCCAGTGACATAGCGCTCTAATATTCAGTGGGCCTCACACAATCCAAAAGTGTCCAGTGTCCACAAGTGTGTGCAGAAATTCAAAATCTCCCTTATCCTCTAGTCACTTTTTTCACACCTGTGCCATCGAGCCTCTGACATAGCGCTCTAATATTCAGTGGGCCTCACACAATCCAAAAGTGTCCAGTGTCCACAAGTGTGTGCAGAAATTCAAAATCTCCCTTATCCTCTAGTCACTTTTTTCACACCTGTGCCATCAAGCCTGTGACATAGCGCTCTAATATTCAGTGGGCCTCACACAATCCAAAAGTGTCCAGTGTCCACAAGTGTGTGCAGAAATTCAAAATCTCCCTTATCCTCTAGTCACTTTTTTCACACCTGTGCCATCGAGCCTGTGACATAGCGCTCTAATATTCAGTGGGCCTCACACAATCCAAAAGTGTCCAGTGTCCACAAGTGTGTGCAGAAATTCAAAATCTCCCTTATCCTCTAGTCACTTTTTTCACACCTGTGCCATCGAGCCTGTGACATAGCGCTCTAATATTCAGTGGGCCTCACACAATCCAAAAGTGTCCAGTGTCCACAAGTGTGTGCAGAAATTCAAAATCTCCCTTATCCTCTAGTCACTTTTTTCACACCTGTGCCATCGAGCCTGTGACATAGCGCTCTAATATTCAGTGGGCCTCACACAATCCAAAAGTGTCCAGTGTCCACCAGTGTGTGCAGAAATTCAAAATCTCCCCTGTCCTATAGACACCTTGTACCTTGTTTTACATTACTATATAGTTTGTTGGATTTTGTCTACATTTCTACAAAAAATGAGGAAGGCTGGTGGAAGAGGCCTTGGAATTGGGCGGGGGTTGGCAGCTGGTAATGATGGTGTTGGTGGTGGATCTGATGGTAGTGGCAAGAGCAAAATAGGACCGAATGCAGGAGGTGTTGAGCCTGCGTCATCGTCTGGCTCCATAAGGCTTCGAAGGCTTAGTTTTCTAGGAGTTGGCAAACCGCTTTTAAAGCCAGAGCATCAGGAAAAAGTTTTGTCTTACATTGCTGACTCAGCCTCCAGCTCTATCGCCTCCTCTTCTGAAGTTGTAAAAAGTAAAAGCACTGAGTCGTCATTGGAGGCTCATGTTCATGAACCACACCTTTCCTTGTGTCCTTCACCCCAACCAAGATTGAAGGATGACGCAAGCCATACTACTGATTACTCCATGGAGCTGTTTTCACATACCATGCCTGGATTATCAAGTGAAATGGTGAATTACCCAGGCCAAGATGAATCTGACATGGAGTGCACTGATGCACAGCCGCTGATAGATGATTGTGCTGGTACATTCACTCAGAGCACTACATTGTCCTCGCAGTGTACAGAGCCAGATTCTGACCCTGATGAGACTCAGGTGCCCCATCCCGCACACTATACCACCATACACGGTGACACAGAGGAAGGTGCACATGACATTGAAGAGGAGGTGATGGATGACCCAGTTGTTGACCCAGATTGGCATCAATTGGGGGAAGAGGGTGCTGCTTCCAATAGCTCAGATGAGGAGCATCCACAGCAGACATCGACATCGCAACAGCTGTTATCTAGCAGGCCCGGAGCACTCCAAAGACAGGTTCCAAAAATCAAAAGAGTTGCTGGACAGCTTGTCCAGAGGGTCAAAAGATCACAGCGTGCTAGGCCGCAAAATGTCTGCCAAAGTAGGAAGAGTGCAGTGTGGCACTTTTTTGAACAAAATCCTCATGATCAGGCCAAGGTTATCTGTAAGAAGTGCGCAAAGACCTTTAGCCGAGGGAAAAATCTGAAAAATTTGAATACCAGTTGCATGCTTAGACATTTAACCACCATGCACTTGCAAGCGTGGACACAACACCAAACATCAAGTGCCACATGTGCAACTGATCACAACGAAGGTAGTCAGCAGCGCTACATTGTTTCCCCCACTGTAAGCCTACCGGTTAGCACAGCAGCAAATGTTGAGGTGTCGTTGCAAGGCCACAGCAGTCAGGGAATCCCACTGTTATATCAACGAAAGACTGATTCTAGGCCATCAGAAAGAACAACAACTCCATCACCATCATCAACCCTCTCTCAGTCCGCCCTGTCCACCGCTACTTCCACCATATGCAGCTCTCAAGTCCAGCTCACCCTCCCAGACACTATGAGTAGGTCAAGAAAGTACTCAGTCTCTCATCCGCGTACACTGGGTTTGAACGCCCACATTGCCAAACTAATCTCGTTTGAGATGATGCCCTTTCGGTTGGTGGAAAGCGCAGCTTTCCGCGAACTCATGGCCTATGCAGTACCACGCTATGACCTACCCAGTCGCCACTTCTTCTCTCGCAAAGCCATCCCAGCCCTCCACCATCATGTGAAAGACCGCATTGTCCATGCACTCAAGCAGTCAGTGAGCGGAAAGGTGCACCTCACAACTGATGCATGGTCCAGTCGGCATGGCCAGGGCCGTTACGTGTCCATCACTGCGCACTGGGTTAATGTGGTGGATGCAGGGTCCACAGGGGACAGCGCTGGTGGGACAGTGCTGCCTAGCCCACGGTATAGGAAACAGTTGGCTGTAGGCCTTCGACCCTCCTCCTCCTCCTCCTCCAGAAGCGAAAGCTCATCCACAGAGCGCAGTCGTACGAGCACTCCATCTGCAGCTGCCACTGTTGCACACGAGGTGTCCCCCTATCGAGCAGCTAGTGGAAAGCGTCAGCAGGCTGTGTTGCAGATGATGTGTTTGGGCGACAGACACACCGCCGAGGTGCTGGCCGAGTACTTGAAGCGACAAACTGAGTCATGGCTGGGCAGTGTACATCTTGAGGCAGGCAAGGTAGTTAGTGATAACGGCCGTAATTTTGTGGCAGCCACAGCACTTTCAAAACTCAGCCACATACCTTGCTTGGCTCACACCTTGAACCTGGTGGTGCAGTGCTTCCTCAAAAATTATCCGGAGTTAACAGCCCTGCTCCAGCAGGTGCGAAGACTGTGCGCGCACATCCGCCGGTCGCCTGTATACTCCGTTCGTATGCAGAAGCTGCAGCGATTGCTCCACCTTCCCAACCACCGCCTCATTATCGACATTGCAACAAGGTGGAACTCCACCCTGCACATGGTGGAGCGGCTGTGCGAGCAGAGGCAGGCCATAATGCATTTGTGGGAGGATACACGGCCAGGCACTTTGAGAGCAGACATGGAGTTGACAGGTGTGCAGTGGTCGAAGCTGAAAGACCTCTGTAAAGTCCTTCAGTGTTTTAAGGAATGCACACGGCTGGTAAGCGCAGACGACGCCATCCTAAGCATGAGCATCCCACTTATGCGTCTGCTCATGCAAACTTTGACGCACCTTAAGGAGCAGGCTTCTGCAGCCAATGTTGATGAGGAGGAGGGAATCCTTGATGACATTCAGCCATTGTCTGCTCAGGGACCTCTCCTGGATGAGGTGGAGGAAGAAGAGGAGGAGGAGGATGATGGGGATGATTACTTAGGGGAGGAGGATGCATCTCGTGGGGCAAGTGAAAATGTTGGCGTGGCAAGGTCTGGTACAGGGTTTGTGCGTGACTGGAGGGATGTGGATTTTCCAGAAAGTGCTCCTCCAACCAGCACTCGCAGTGCATCATTGACACCGGGAACATTGGCCCACATGTCAGATTATGCCTTGCTGATCCTAAAAAGGGACCCCCGCATTGCCAAAATGATGAACGATGATGACTACTGGTTGGCCAGCTTCCTGGATCCACGCTATAAAGGCAAATTACAAAACATCATGCCACAGGAGAACCTTGACCTAATATTGGCTAATAAACAAGCAACTCTGGTAAATCGGTTGCTTGAGGCATTCCCAGCACACAGCAGCGGTGATGGTTCTCACACGAGCCGTACGGGCCGGGGGCAGCTTGGCAGAGGTGTTCCTGGTGCACACAGCAGAAGTGGCGTTGGAGACAGGGGTTTCATGACAATGTTGTGGACTGATTTTTCAAGTACCACTCACACAACTGGTAATACTGCATCGATGGAAAGTGACAGGAGACAGCAGTTGTCAACTATGGTTACAAACTACTTTTCCTCCCATATCGATGTTCTCCCACACAGGTCATTCCCCTTTGACTATTGGGCCGCTAAACTGGACACCTGGCCTGAATTGGCACAATATGCCTTACAGGAGCTCGCTTGCCCAGCTGCAAGTGTGCTATCGGAAAGAGTCTTCAGTGCAGCTGGATCAATCCTGACAGAAAAAAGGACCCGTCTGTCAACCCAAAATGTGGATGATCTAACCTTCATTAAAATGAACCATGCATGGGTTTCCAAGGATTTTGTCCCACCTTCCCCTGATGACACATAGGGTGACAGAAAAATGGCTTGCTTTGGTCCACCTCTTCCTGGGACTTGACCTATTTCGCCTTTTGCATCAGCTGAATGTCCAACATCAACATATGCCACTTTCAAAAACTCCTTAACTGTGCTGCCTCCCCCCCCATGGCCGTGGTCACCACCTAGCGCAAGACACCGTGCGAGTGCCGTTGCCCTGGACAGGTGGGTAGGCCGACTCTTGGGCGCGGGCACTGGCACAGGGACCCTCATAGTGCAATCAAGTGTCTCTGACGGTGGTGGTGCACACCCGCCGTCAGACACACCGCCGTACTATGAGGGGCCCAGTGCCAGTACCGACGCCCACGAGTGGGCCACCCTTGCATGGGCAGGGCCCCAGCATTTGCAATCTTTACCTCTCCCTGCTCCTCCGCTGTGTAGTCTGGGCCGTCAAATCCATACTGTGCCTGACACCGTCTGAGCCTGCCTCCTGATGTATAGACATATATTTTGAATGTGTACGCTACCCATACATGTTATCCGGGGATACGGTACCCTTTCTCACCTTTGTGCAATCACGTGCAAGCCATACTGTGCCTGACACCGTCTGAGCCTGCCTCCTGATGTATAGACATATATTTTGAATGTGTACGCTATCCATACATGTTATCCGGGGATACGGTACCCTTTCTCACCTTTGTGCAATCACGTGCAATCCATACTGGGCCTAACACCGTCTGAGCCTGCCTCCTGATGTATAGACATATATTTTGAATGTGTACGCTATCCATACATGTTATCCGGGGATACGGTACCCTTTCTCACCTTTGTGCAATCACATGCAAGCCATACTGGGCCTATCACCGTCTGAGCCTGCCTCCTGATGTATAGACATATATTTTGAATGTGTACGCTATCCATACATGTTATTCGGGGATACGGTACCCTTTCTCACCTTTGTGCAATCACGTGTAATCCATACTGGGCGTGAGAACGGCTGGCGAGCTGTTAAGCAAGCTACAGCACCTGTGGTTTGCACGCGTAAGTTTTTCATTTTTTCAGGAATGACGGTTAGGCCTAATTCCGGAACTGCGGTTGACCTGCACTTACTGGGAAATCATCGTTCGCGGGTAATAATTGTAATCAGTGATCCCCATCACTAACGTTGTTCAGCGGGTTATCTGCACCTGTAAGCGACAAACGCTGGCCTTTTCAGTGTAGCGCACATGCAGCCACAGACATGTAAGGGCATGACACACCAGTTATTGGCCAATCTCATGTGCCAGAGCCTCACGTGTCCCTCTAGTAAGCCGGACTCAGACCGCGGGGCATGACGGAGTCTCGTTCGTTAACGGAATTAAGCTTGCAATGTGTGCATCTTTTCTGTAGCTGGCATGGTTGAGGTTTCCCAGGTGGAGTCGAATTTAACCGTAGGCTCCACTCCTGGTGGTGCCCTTCTGGACATTCCTTTAAGGTTCAGCTTTGCAACCATACTGCCCACGTAAAACAAACACTTTGCCTTCATGAATGCTGTTTGGAGGGTCATGACTCGTGGGAATAACGCCGCCCAATTAGTTAACCTGCTAGAGAGATCCTTCGTTGCTCCCAAGCATGACATCACACTCCCTAGGAGGAAGGTAATGCCACTGTGGCGACCGTACTCCTGGGGGCGACACAAGTGCACTGATGCCCAGCCACTGCTCGATGAATCTGCTGGTACATTGACCCAGACCACTACATTCCCCTCGCACGCTACACGGCCTGAATCTGACCCTGATGAAACTCAGGTTACCCTTCCCATATACAGTTCCATCTTACACGGTGACAAAGAGGAAGCTGCAGATGAAAGTGCAGGTTCGGCCCACCCGCCATCAGACACACCACCGTACTATCAGGGGCCCTGTGCCAGTGCCGTCGCCAACGAGTGGGCCCCCCCTGCTTGCTCAGGATCACAGCACTTGCAAGGTTGAAATACTGTGCAGTGAGATGGAAGATGGGGACGACGAGGAGTCCAGACTAGTACAGGGATTCCCTAGCGAGGAGACTTATTTGATTGTTTTCAATGTTGGGACAGCAATTTTTGGGGAGCACTATACTCTGGAGAATGATAGATGGGGCCCACCATACACTGGAACATTCCAAAAGTGGACATCAGACACTGGAGCAGCATTTACAGGGCCCATTATACACTAGAGCATTAGAAATGGGGCCCATTATGTTTGGAGCATTATTTGGGCCCATAAGACAGTGGAGCTTCATCCATGGGGACCAACATATACTGTAGCATTATGTGGAGCTCATCATATACTGTTTCAAACATTATATGGGACCAATGATTCTGTATGGAGAAATAGATGGGCCTCATCATGAGATGTAAAAAGTGAAGTATTTTTCATTGTACTATACCGCTATTTCTCTGCCGTATCGGAGCATGATGAGTTGTGGTATGTGTTAAAGGGGCGCTCTTTCGCCCAGGGCACATGAAAACCTGGAGCCAGCCCTACCCCCCCACAACTTTAGCCAAATAACCCCCATTTTTCAGTGCGTAACTTGTATTATGAAGTTAATTAAGGTTGACAAGCTTAAGTAAGAAGAATTGATGCTTTTGGCATTCAAATGGGCACTGTAGGTGTGTTTCCTGTCCTCCTCTCACTGCCGACTTTTATTCCCCATTGACTTACATTGGGTTTCGTGTTTCAGGACGACCCCGACTTTTCCCTATAATCGGCCGATCTTGCTGGACCCGACTTTTGGAAAAGTCGGGTTTCACGAAACGAAACTCGACCTTAAAAAACCAAAAGTCGCTCCACTCTAGTGATTAGGTTCTTTAGAAGGACATAGATCTGGGGATTTTTTATGATGGAATATATGCTGAACTGGAAGGACACATGTCTTTTTCGGCCTTGCTAACTATGTTACTATATCTATGTGCATGTATGTGTGTGTATATATGTATGGTATATATGTGTGTGTATGTACAGTATATGTGTATGTCTATATGTATGTATGATATGTGTGTAAATGTACGGTGTATGTGTGTGTATAGTATGTTTATATGTATATGTGTATACTGTACCGGGGTGGGATTTGGCCGGTTCTCCCCGGTTCGGTGGAACCGGTTGTTAAAAAAGCAGCCAGTTCCCCGAACCAGGGAGATCCAGAGCCGCGATCTGGTACTTTGCAGCGGCGCCGACGCGCAAGGGGAGAGGAGTAAGAGGAGGACTCTCTGCTTCGACTTCCTAGATGTTAGCCCCGCCCGCCGGACACCGCGTGCGGCGCACTGATACGTCCGTGCACTCTGACTGAGCACACACCCTGCCGGACCCCAGCAGCCCCCGTGCACTGATACCTGCGGCAGAGCTTTGCCGCTATTGGGTATCTGGGGGAGTCACCGTGCGCTGCTACCTACCCAGTGTGAGCTGTGATGTGCGGCCTGCGTGTCACCATCATCCTCATCACCCCGGTCACCGGTGCAGTGGTGGTGTGCTGCCAGTGTGTGTGCAGCAGCACGGTGGAGCAGGATGGGTGGTGCGGGGCCTGGGGGCCATCTAGGAGGCCTGGTCAATCACGGGACTCACTTACTGCAGACACGTCGCAGCCTGTCACTGTGTACTGTACTCCATTGCCCCGTCAGTATGTCTGTGCTGCCTATTGGGGACCTGTGCTGCCTATTGGGGACCTGTGCTGCCTATTGGGGACCTGTGCTGCCTATTGGGGACCAATGCTGCCTATTGGGGACCTATGCCTGCCTATTGGGGACCTGTTCTGATCTCATTCCAATTTATTTTTTTTCAACTGTTTGACTGCACCCCTACTTGTATATGTTTGAGGAAAAGGTGCGTGTAAATTGGTGTAGCTTAATAACCGGTGTGGTTTAAAATGGGTGTGGCTTAAAATGGGTGTGGTTTTCCTACACACAAACACAGAACCTGTTGTTAAAAATTTGAATCCCACCCCTGATACTGTATGTGTGTATGTGTTTTTGTGTGGATATTTGTACGTAAGATATATGTGTATGTATGTGTGAAGATATTTGTTTTCGGTGCATGTATGATACTGTGTATTGCCAACTGTTTAGCAATAAGGTTTGGATACGGCTTTAAAGAAGGCACCACTTGGATATGACACAATTTTATTATGCAATGACCAACTTCAAATGATAAAACACCAAATTAATGGAATATATGACAATGATATAGACATAGAAAATAGTATGATATTGCGTATACTTATATATTCAAACTACAAAGGGTTTGGTACATATACTCACATCAGAAAGAAGAAGAGAAAATAATCTTCACTAGGGGCATTTACGTCTGTCCGGAAATACTTCAGCTGGAGAAGCGGTCAGCGAAGACAGAATGCTTCCTAGACCTACACTGTGAAGAGCGTCCTCTCACACAGGTCAACAAAGCTCCTGCCTCTTCTGACTGCCTCCCCGGCTTTTATATGCTTTAAACAAAGGTTTACACAATATAATATTGTGTAAACATGAAAATACACAAGTTAGTTGTCTGATGTTCCAATCACATGACAGAGGCCAGCTATCATGAATAAATAACATCAAACAAAACTTGCCTCTTCGGACTATTTTACTCCTGTCCTAATATTTACATATGATAAGAGTAAATCATACACAGAACAAAGTTTCCAACAACATGCTATGATCAGAACCCTAGCACAAAATATATATATATTTCAGACTACAGTTAAAGAGATCTTTAAGATTGAATACACTATAATGGTTTCAGATCGCCAACTATATTCCTGGTTCTACATTAGGCTTCCCCAGCCATATTTCTATGGCCTTATGTACAATAATGTGCAATTGTCTATATGCCTGGTCCACTTTTAACCCCCATATGGCACAAATATCAGATGATGCCTTGTCAATATACTCACACCATTCACTGCTCTTAAAATTCAAGTAAGTCAACAGCGTACACAAAGGTTAATCCTTTCCAGTAATCCAGATTAAACATACTGTTTCAACAATCATTGTATTTTAGTATACTCAATACTAAGGCTGCATCTCAATATCCATTGTGGGTCTGACCTTATGAACCCTGGTTTCCAAGAACTGGATATGGGGCCTTCAAATGCTGACATTACAGGCTAACTTCAATATGGACTAATCAATATATTACAATATGTAGGCTATAAGATATCCATATTTTTATTAGCACCACATACTGTTATTGTAAAGAATAGGAAAATCAATCTATCGCTTTAAAGGGTTATTCACCGATAATGGATCGGGGATAACTTGCTAATCACTGGGGATTCGACCACTGGGCCCCCCAGAGATTCTGAGAACAAGGCTCTGCAGTCTGCTCCTAGATGGAGCAGAGTTGTGCATGCTCGGCCTCTGCTCTCTCCATTATCTATAGAGCTGCTGAGCGCTGCCCTTGGCTATTTCCATCGGCTCCATACACAGTGAATAAAGTAGATACCAGGTGGTACAGACACCAGACACATAACATAATATAATATATACTTGGCCGGGCTCTGCTGGTTCCAGCAATTATCATGTAACCACGAGGAGCGCTTTGCACACTTGTCATGTGCTGACTCTAGTGTCCGCCACGTCTGCAGTGTTCTGTTCACTGACGTCGCTGACACCAGTTATCACTTTACAGCAAGTCAGACTGCGCTGGAGCCAGCAGAACCGATTCCTGATGGATATATATGTATACGCAGTAATAAGATAGGGGCCGGAGGCTGGAATGGAGGTCTATCCTCATTAGAGATGAGGCCAGCTTTCGTTTTAGACACAATGATAACCAGACTTTGGTCTAGAGACCACGTAGGCAACACCACAAAGAAGCTTTCATGAGAGAATGTCACACTGCTCCTAATCTAGGGATTGTGATGTGCGTGGCATAATGTGAATTAGCCGGACTGCTCGAATCATTCCAGAACACATAGCGGTGGGCTTCACGGACTCCGATCATAATGCAGCTGCTCCCGGTCAGGGCCGGTTTTAGGCAAAGTGGGGCCCTAGGCAAAGTTTAAATTGGGGCCCCAAATGATAACATATAGCACATCACAGAAGCATTTCGATTGTATTTACATGCGCTGAGTTCAGTCCGCTAAATGAGTGTGATCGACAATACTGAAGAAGTTGTTCAACACTTGTTTCCCGGCCTCTTTCCACCGTCTGAGAAAGAATGATGGGAACAGAACGATCACTAATGGATCAGTAAGGGTGTGTGCACACGTTGCGGTTTTTGCTGCGGATCCGCAGCGGATTTGGTCCTGCGGATCCGCAGCAGTTTCCATGCGGTTTACAGTACCATGTAAACCTATGGAAAACCAAATTCGCCATGCACATGCTGCGGAAAATTCCACACAGATTTGCTGCGGTTTATTTTCCACAGCATGTTACTTCTTTTTTGCGGAACCGCAGCTGCAGTGTACGTTCCGGGACATACAAATCAATCTCTCTCTCTCATCCGCACTGCCAAACCGCACTAGAACCTGCATCAAATCCACTGTACACATGCTAGGAATCCGCAGGAAAAATGCATGTGTTTTACCCTGCGGTTTCGGCCAAGATATATGGATTCTCTGCAGAAAAAGTCACAGACTAATCCGCAACGTGTGCACACACCCTAACAGATCACCATACAGTATCATGTTATCAGCAGCACATCTACAGTTTACACCCCATAGTCCTCCATATAATATAATCTGCCCCATAGTCCTCCATATAGTATAATACACTCCTCAGTCCTCTATATAGTATAATAAACTTCTCATAGCCCTCCATATATTAAAATACACTGCTCAGTCCTCCATATAGTATAATACACTCGTCATAGTTCTCCATATAGTATAATGCACCACCATAGTCACCCATAGTTCTTCATATAATGTATTCCCCATAGTCCTCAATACAGTATAACGCAGCCCACATATAGTATAATGCAGCCACCCCATAGAGCATAATGCAGCCACCCCACAGAGTATAATGCAGCCCCGCCATAAAATATAATGTAACCCCCATAGAATATAATGCAGCCCACCTCTTATAGTATAATGCAGCCACCCCTTAGAGAATAATGCAGCTACCCCAGAGTATAATGCAGCCACTCCACAGAATATAATGTAACCCCCATAGAAATAATGCAGCCCCACCCCCATATAGTATAATGCAGCCCCTCCACAGAATATATGGCAACCCCCTCATAGGATATAATGCAGCCCCTTATATAGTATAATGTAGCCCCTCCATAGAATACAATGTAGCCCTCCTCATATAGCATAATGCAGCCTCCATCGAATATAATATAATACAGCCCCCCCATAGAATATAATGTAGCCCCAAATAGAATATAATACAGCCCACCTCCCCATAGAATATAATGTAGCCCCCCCATATTATATAACACAGCCTCCCCCTATAGAATATAATGTAAAATGTACCCCATGGTATATAACACAGCCACATAGTATATAGCCCAGCACCACATGCTATACAGCCCAGCCCACCATGGTATACAGCACAGCCCACCATGGTATACAGCACACCATGGTATAATACAGCCCAGCATGGTATATAGCCCCCCAGAATGGAATAATACAGCCCAGTAGTATAATACAGCCCAGCATGGTGTATAGCCCCCCAGCATGGTATAATACAGTCCAGCATGGTATAATATAGCCCAGCATGGTATATAGCCTCCTCAGAATGGTATAATACAGCCCAGTATGGTATATAGTCCCCCAGAATAGTATAATACAGCCCAACATGGTAGAATACAGCCAAGCATGGTATATAGCCCCCCAGAATGGTATAATACAGCCCAGCACGGTATAATACAGCCCAGCATGGTATATAGCCCCCCAGAATGGTATAATACAGCCCAGCATGGTATAATACAGCACAGCATGGTATATAGCCCCCCCAGAATGGTATAATACAGCCCAGTACAGTATAATACAGCCCAGCATGGTATATAGCCCCCCTAGAATGGTATAATACAGCCCAGCAAGGTATAATACAGCTCAGCATGGTATATAGCCCCCCAGAATTGTATAATACAGCCCAGCACGGTATAATACAGCCCAGCATGGTATATAGCCCCCCAGAATGGTATAATACACCCCAGCATGGTATAATACAGCACAGCATGGTATATAGCCCCCCCCAGAATGGTATAATACAGCCCAGTACAGTATAATACAGCCCAGCATAGTATATAGCCCCCCTAGAATGGTATAATACAGCCCAGCAAGGTATAATACAGCCCAGCATGGTATATAGCCCCCCAGAATGGTATAATACAGCCCAGCACGGTATAATACAGCCCAGCATGGTATATAGCCCCCCCAGAATGGTGTAATACAGCCCAGCATGGTATAATACCTCCCAGCATGGTATATAGCCCCCCCAGCATGGTATGATACAGCCCAGCCTGGTATAATACAGCCCAGCATGGTTTATAGCCCCCCCCAGAATGGTGTAATACAGCGCAGCATGATATAATACAGCCCAGCATGGTATACAGCACCCCAGAATGGTGTAATACATCCCAGCTTGGTATAATATGGCCCAGCATGGTATATAGCCCCCCCAGAATGGTGTAATACATCCCAGCTTGGTATAATACGGCCCAGCATGGTATATAGCCCTCCCAGCATGGTATGATACAGCCCAGCATGGTATATGGCCCCCCCAGCATGGTATGATACAGCTGAGCATGGTATATAGCCCCCCCAGAGTGGCCGCACAGTCCAATACTCATACTAATTTAAAAAAAAAAAAAAAACCACTCCTCACCTTCTCCTCGTGCCCGCGCTGCTGGCTGCTCCTGTCTCTTCCTGCTCTGTCTGGCACACAGTGAGAGCGCAATGACGTCATCGCGCCCCCGCTGTGTCAGAGGCAGAGCGGGGAATGATGGGAGAGGGAGCCTCAGCTGACGCTCTCTCCTCCATCACTGCCTCCTTCAATGCGGCGGCGGCGGGAGTTGGCGCTGGGGGCAGGCAGGCCCCCCTGCCTCACAGGGGCCCCATAGCGGCTGTGTGATGTGCCGCTGGCTGGGGGCCCCTGGAGGAGCAGGGGCCCTAGGCAGCTGCCTGGTCTGCCTGCCCCTAACGCCGACCCTGCTCCCGGTGTCTGGGACTGGCTGCGGTGCTGATGTCATATCAACAGTGCGGCAGCCAATCAGTGAACTGAGTGGGGTATTACATCTACATGGGGACCCAACGCTCCGACCTCCTGAGCTCACTGATTGACTGCTGTGCTGTTGATTTGACCTCAACACTGCAGCCAATCCCAGACACCGGGAGCAGAGGAAACACTCCGGGAAGATGAGTTCAGATTGTTTATTTACAATAACTTGGAGCCGGTGACCAATATTTCCTTAAAGAGAACAATCCCTTTAACTAAGAACCACATGTTCAGCTTAATATATTTTTTCATAGCTTCAAAAGAACTACAGGTGCTTTCAACAAAATTAGAATATCACCAAAAAGTGAATTTATTTCAGTTCATCAATACAAAAAGTGACTCTCCTCTATTCTAAAGTATAGCGTCATTGCACACAGAGTGATCTATGTCACGTGTTTATTTCTGGTAATGTTGATGGTTATGGCTTACAGCCAATGGGAACGCAAAAGTCATTATCTCAGTACATTAGAACACTTTATAACACCAGCCTGAAAAATGATTGTAAAATCTGAAATGTCTGTTCAGTAAATGCACTCAATACTTGGTCGGGCTCCTTCTGCATCAATTCCTGCATCAATGCGGCGTGGCATGGCGGCGATCAGCCTGTGGCACTGCTGAGGGGTTATGGAAGCCGAGGTTACTTTGATAGCAGCCTTCAGCTCGTCTGCATTGTTGGGTCTGGTGTTTCTCATCTTCCTCTTGACAATACTCTATAGATTCTCTATGGGGATAAGATCAGGAGAGTTTGCTGCCAATCAAGCCCAGTGATACTGTTGTGAGTTTGGGTCGCCCTCCCAGGGCTGTGGGGTACTCGGTACCGGGCCGGTCTCTCAGATGGGAATGTCACAGCAGCGGTGACCTGGTCCGTGGCCCTGGGTGCCCAAGTAAAAGGGAGATTGAATGGTGGAATGTAGTTGATTAAATGAATAGTTTGTGACGCCACCTGTGGTGTTCAGCAAGGGAGATGTTAAGCCGACGCTGCATGCAGATCCTCTGGGACTGGTGCTATGGTGCAGCAAAGATGTTATAGCTCCCCACAAGTGGAGCTGTAGTCCCAGGGCAGTGTAGATGTAGAGGCAAAGGGAAGGCGTAGGTGAGGCAATGTCGGGCACCAAGATGTAGCAGTGCCGGGTGTGTTGGCGCAGGAATAAGTGGAGGACACCAGAGCATGTAATTCCAAAGCTTTACTCACAGTCTGTTGTGCAAACAGGTGTCTGCCTCCGTGCCGTGTCCTACAGGTCAGGGACTCAGTCAACCTAAAGGCCAGATGAAAAACTCCTTTCCAACACTCCGCCAACATATGCCTTTCTGAACGTCTCCTCTTATAGTGCCTATAAATGAAGTACTCCTAGTACTGAGTTAAACTGGAGTTCCTCCTGTTCTTATGAACTTTCCTTGTACGGCAGACAGCTGTAGCCTGCTTCGGGGACTCCTTGCTTCCTAGCCCCGGCTCACTTCTCTGATGCTGTTATGTCCCCAAGTCTGATGTGGGACTAAAGTATTGTTAACTTCTACTCCTCCGGTGTCTGTTGCAGGATCATTAGTATCCACACAACCTCGGGGACCGGGCCCGGGCCTTGCGCTTAGAACTTCTAGGAAGGGTTCTCCTCTAACCCACATCCTCTGTTCTCTTTTACTCCTCACGTTCCATAATAATCCTTTCTTTCTATGGAAAAATCAGGTTTCCTTTCTATGTCTCTTTCTTGTGCCAGCAGACCCAGGTCACTGTGGCCTGCTGCAGCACTTCCTTCATCCATCCCTCTCCCGGGGATCTTCTCTGTCTCACTCTCTGTCCTTCTGCATCCCAATCACTGAATTACTCCATGACCGACTGCATGACTGACTGAATGACTGACTGCCTGACTGACTGCATGACTGACTGAATCCTAAACTCTTCCCGCTCTTTGTAATATAAACTAACTCCACCCACCTCCCAGCATGTTTCGTGTTCCAAGCAGGGAGCCACCAATGGGTGCTTTGCTATACTCCAAGCAGGGAGCCGCCGAAGGTGCTTTGCTACACTACTTTGTGGTGTGGGGTGCAGGTGTTGGAGTGTGGTTGGGAGTCTCCACCTTACCTGGATGGTGGGGCACCACACCTCAGGAGGAGGTGCAGTACCTCTGTGGTGACTGAGCCTCAGGGGCGCCACATACCCCCCCATTAAACACAGCACGTCCGTGGGCTGCAAGTTAAACAAAGTTGGCAATATAGGAACATACAACATTTTTATATTACATAATGAACATTCCTTATACTAAACTTCCCAATGTGGGAGGCACTGTTTCTTGAATGTTACAAACAAGTTAACTGCCTATCTATATTTAAAGTTATGCTACCTAGCTCAAAGTGCTATAGCAACAGATTCACTATCAACTTGAGCAATACATTTGCTAGCAACACATTTCTTTTCTGTTTATCTTTCACATTTTTATTTAACGCTCACATCTTTATTCAAACTCTGTAACACATTCACTATTTTTCTTTCTCAATTAGACCTTATAAAATCTGTCATTAATACTTTCACTACACACTATCACTGTCTAGTTCTTATTCAAAAATATTAAGCATTATTAATAAGGGGAAAGAGTAGACACTGGTCCGGCCATCATGTCTTGAAATGTCCTTATTATGAGGTAATCCTTGTTCAAGGGAAGGTTCCTATGTAAAACCAAGAGAGAGCACCTAAAGAGGTGCAAACTATTTACATTTACAGTTCTGGATCACTCAGGGTCCATGATCTCCACAGTTCAAGTGTAAAGGCTGCCAATGGAACTAGGCAACAACTGGATCAACAGATACCATAATCAAAAATAGAAAAAATATTAGAAAACTGAAAAAACAGGCACAATGGTGCAAATACCCTCCTGGGCAACAAAGTTAGTTTACTGTAAATTACTAGTGGTGATCCCCTCCTTGGGTTCTGGAAGCTGATTGCTTGGGCTGCTTCCAGGGGAGATGCTCTGGGTGTCCAGATGGGTTGAGGATGTGCTGATTCTCATATGGCATGGCTGCTGCCTGAGGTACAGCAGGAGTGGTGATATCAATGGTTGCTGGTGGCGTCTCTGCTACCAGGAGTTCAGTAGGAGTAGCAGCTGGTACTAATGGATACTGTTCCTCATTTGCAGGTGGTACTGCTGCTCTGGTGCATGGCCTGACATCTAGGGACACCGCGGCCTGTTGGCGTTGGTAGGCAGCTACACAGGGGCTTTGTGGCCAAGGGATTTCGATATCCCCAAGCGGCCTAGACTCTTCCAAGCCCTGAAGGTGTCGAATCGTGCACGCCTGGTCCAGCCGGACCCTTCTCAGCAAGGACCTCTTCCACCTCCCCATTTCCGACAGTCTAGTGCCCCCAGACGGCTCGTCCAACATCCCCATTTCAAGCTCCCGCAGGCCAGCCTCTGACAATGTAAATTCAGGGGGTAGCCCGTTAGGAGGGCCCGGATCTATACCTGGCACCTCCCGGTGGTGTTGTCTCGGGTCTGGTACAGGCACGGTGTGGTTCCCGGTGGCAGCGGCGATGGTAATGGCTGCCCGGGTAGATACCGGAGATGGCGGTGGAACTGGCGGCTCCCGGTCTGCGGGGGTCTCCGGTGGGACCTGCACAGCCGTGTCAGGTCCAGGCAGGAGCTCCTCTTCCTCTGCTTCGGCTCAATTGGCAGCATGGAGCGGCGGGGAGATGCCCACAGACCCTGCCGGGGTCATTGCAGCCATCTCAGGTGCTACAGGGTCTTCCTGGGGAGATCCGATGCAGCGGTGACAGGTAACGGTGTTGCTGGTACCGCAGGTGTAGGACCCTTCTGGGCACGCTGCAGGTTCAATGTCCATAACGCTTCCTGCCTCAGTCGCAGGCAGCACGTCAGCTGTGCTATCTCGTCCTCCAGCTGTTGGCGGTTCATCCCAGAGACGGGGTTGGAGCCTTCAGCCATGGCGCCGGGGAGGTTCAACTCAACCTCTGCGCGCTCCGCAGGCCTCCTCCCTTCTCCTTCCAAGATGGCGTTCTGGCGTTCTTCTTCCTGCCTAAGCTCTTTTCCCGCCACTGGCCTCCGCTCCTCCTTCTGGGGGTGGCGTCTTCTTCCAACTCCTCCATACCAGGCCAGTATACGAACCCCTCGGGGGGTGGGCCATGTTGCTGTCGCATAGAAGTTCAGACAGGGGAGGCCCAGGACAGTTCGCGGTCTTTTCTTAGGACCACCCATGTTGTCACGCCCTTCTTTACCCCACTAGCGGCCATTTTTAGCGTTCATTCTACAGTCTATTAAATTGGGTCTTCTGCACATTTTCAAAAACTTTGAGTCTTAGGCACACAGAACCCGATGGCATCGGGTCTAGTCATCCTGTTCGTGACGCCAAGTTTGGGTCGCCCTCCCAGGGCTGTGGAGTACTCGGTACCAGGCCGGTCTCTCAGATGGGAATGTCACAGCAGCGGTGACCTGGTCCGTGGCCCTGAGCGCCCAAGTAAAAGGGAGATTGAATGGGGGAATGTAGTTGATTAAATAAATAGTTTGTGACGCCACCTGTGGTGTTCGGCAAGGGAGATGTTAAGCCGACGCTGCATGCAGATCCTCTGGGACTGATGGTGTGGTGCAGCAAAGATGTTATAGCTCCCCACAGGTGAAGCTGTAGTCCCAGGGCAGTGTAGATGTAGAGACAAAGGGAAGGCGTAGGTGAGGCAATGTCGGGCACCAAGATGTAGCAGTGCCGGGTGTGTTGGTGCAGGAATAAGTGGAGGACACCAGAGCATGTAGTTCCAAAGCTTTACTCACAGTCTGTTGTGCAAACAGGTGCCTGCCTCCGTGCTGTATCCTCCGGGTCAGGGACTCAGTCAACCTCCAGGCCGGATGGAATGCTCCCTTCCAACACTCCACCAACATGTGCCTTTCTGAACGTCTTCTCTTATAGCGCCTATAAATGAAGTACTCCTAGTACTGAGTTACACTGGAGTTCCTAGTGTTCAATGTTATTATGAACTTTCCTTGTACGGCAGACAGCTGTAGCCTGCTTCGGGGACTCCTTGCTTCCTAGCCCCGGCTCACTTCTCTGATGCTGTTATGCCCCCAAGTCTGATGTGGGAATAAAGTATTGTTAACTTCTACTCCTCCGGTGTCTGCTGCAGGATCATTAGTATCCACACAACCTCAGGGACCGGGCCCCGGCCTTGCGCTTAGAACTTCTAGGAAGGGTTCTCCTCTAACCCACGTCCTCTGTTCTCTTTTACTCCTCACATTCCGTACTAATCCTTTCTTTCTATGGAAAAATCAGATTTCTTTTCTATGTCTCTTTCTTGTGCCAGCAGACCCAGGTCACTGTGGCCTGCTGCAGCACTTCCTTCATCCATCCCTCTCCCGGGGATCTTCTCTGTCTCACTCTCTGTCCTTCTGCATCCCAATCACTGAATCACTCCATGACCGACTGCATGGCTGACTGAATGACTGACTGATTCCTAAACTCTTCCCGCTCTTTGTAATATAAACTAACTCCACCCACCTCCAAGCACGTTTCATGTTCCAAGCAGGGAGCCACCAATGGGTGCTTTGCTATACTCCAAGCAGGGAGCCGCTGAAGGTGCTTTGCTACACTACTTTGTGTTGTGGGGTGCAGGTGTTGGAGCGTGGTTGGGAGTCTCCACCTTACCTGGATGGTGGGGCACCGCACCTCAGGAGGAGGTGCAGTACCTCTGTGGTGACTGAGCCTCAGGGGCGCCACATGTACACCAGATATTGGTACTTTTGGCAGTGTGGACAGGTGCCAAGTCCTGCTGGAGAATGGCATTTCTATCTCCATAAAGCTTGTCGGCAGAGGGAAGCATGAAGTGCTCTAAAATGTCCTGGTAGACGGCTGCACTGACTTTGGTCTTGATAAAACACAGTGGACCTACACCAGCAGATGACATGGCCCCCAAACCCTCACTGATGGTGGACACTTCACAATAGACCTCCAGCAGCTTGGATTGTGGCCTCTCCACTCTTCCTCCAGACTCCGTTACCACTGACAACAGTCCAGTTCTTCTCCTTGGCCCAAGTAAGACGCTTCTGGCATTGCCTATTGGTCATGAGTGGCTGACACAAGGAATGTGACACTTGTAGCCCATGTCCTGGACACGTCTGTGTGTGGCGGCTCTTGAAGCAATGACTCCAGCAGCGGTCCACTCCACCACATTTTTAGTAATAAAACTTATAGGAAAAAAGCACAGATAGTGTCTTATCTCACAATTTAAAAGAAAAACATACCTACAAAGAGCTGCTCACCTGATGTCAGTGTATTCACAAGCGTATAATGCCGGCTGCTGCAGTTCCAGGGGTCGGCCTACGACCATAACAGAATTGTTATATAGGAAGATTTGTGGATTGTAATCCGCACTGCCAGCAAATTCAAAACCAGACGTAGTGAAGAAGAAAATAGTGGTTTATTCAACGCGTTTCGGAGTCCATATGACTCCTTCTTCAGGAAATACCACAATATTTCCTGAGATAATGACTTTTGGGTTCTCATTGGCTGTAAGCCATAATCATCAACATTACCAGAAATAAACCCGTGAGATAGATCACTCTGTGTGTAATGACTCTATAGAATATAGGAGAGTCACTTTTTGTATTGAAGAAATGAAATAAATTAACATATTGATGATATTCTAGTTTTATGAGAAGCACCTGTATTAGTTTTAGATGTGCGGTCCATTGTCTTTTTTCTCCAGTTATGTTGACTTTTCTTTCCATCTATAACTTTTCTATTATTTCTTTCACAGTTATGAAATCTGGTGAAGATCTGATGAATCTTAGTTCTGCAGCCGTAATGGAGAAAGAAGAGTGTGATGTGCGGGGTGATGAGCGGTGCACAGAGGACGGTCCCACAGGTAACCACCCCGGTGAGGAGCCATCACTAAATAAAGCAGAGAAGAGTCACGTTCTCCTCAATCTCCAAACCGGACAGTTCTGAGCTGGAGGTTTTATGTTTTGTGTTTTCTCCATTTCTTCAGCCGTAGATTTCCCCATTCAGATAAATACAGGTGATATCTGGTGATAATGTGATAGTGCTCTATGATAACACCGCAGTGCAGCTATAATATGGGTGTAAGATACAGCGAGAACATGGTGGTGAGGAGCGTGACCGGAGCCGATATCTCTATCATCTACTGTCACTACTGATGACGATGAGGATGTGTCCAATTTTGGGACTATGGAGCCATTAGCTGTTATTAGACACATACTGTATGTAGTGATGTTCGTGTAGACACAGCTATACCGGAGTCTGCTCACAGCTGTCTCTTCCGATTACTTCATAGAAGTTAACATTCGGCCATAGGTTTATCTCTTCTTTATATGGGGAGAGAAGAAATCTGCTCTGAGACTTCTCTGCCAGTGATTTAATATCCAAGAAAACAAAAGCATCAGACGTTTGAATCCAGACTTTAGGGAGAGATTGAAGATTACCACATACGAGGGGCGATCCAAAAGTAATGATAATCTATAACAAACACAATGAATATAGTCAAAAAAATGTTTTATTTTTCTACATAGTCTCCTAACGGTTTTAAATACAAGAGTTAGGACTGTCCCACAAGGGTTGCCGTGACATGGCGGGATGGCTTCTACATTATTTTGATCAAAATTATGTTAACTAAATACCCTTATTATTACTATTATTACTACCTTCATGCAATTTTTGCAATATATTTTTTTACTTTTTTTATTCCAGGATATTTGTTTTGTGTTTTGTTTTTGTTTTTCATAGTCTCCTAACAAGTCTATACATTTAGTCCATCTCTTTTCTAAACTTAGAATTCCCTTCGAAAAAAATTCTTGATCTTGACCCTCAAAACTCCCCAACAGCGGTTATCACGTCGCTATTGTCGGCAAATTTCTTGCTCCGGAGGTGTTCCTTGAGCCGAGGAAAGAGAAAGAAGTCACTGGGGGCTAGATCTGGTGAATAGGGGGGGTGTTCCACCAGTTCAAAGCCCGCTTCTTGAATGGTAGCCATGGCAACTGCAGCTTTGTGAGCCGGTGCGTTATCTTGGTGAAACAGCACTCCAGCCCGCAGTTTGCTGCGCCTTTTCTCCTTGATAGCCTCCCGCAATCTTCTTATTTGTTCTGCGTAGTAGGAGCCCATAATAGTGGCTCCCTTCTCCAAATAGTCCACCTTAATTATTCCTTCAGTATCCAAAAAAACGGACGCCATAACCTTCCCTGCTGAGCTTGACACTTTGAATTTCTTCGGCGTCGTTTTGTCGGCTCGTTTCCATGTCATCGATTGTTGTTTAGTTTCGGGATCAAAGTGGTGGATCCAGGTCTCATCCATGGTCAAAAAACGTGACAAAAAATTCTCCTTGTCTGCTTGGAACTTTTCGAGATTTGCTATTGAAATGTCAACTCGTTTCTTCTTTTGCTCGTCGGTTAACATTTATGGCACCCAATGCGCGGAGACCTTTCTCATATGCAATTCTTTTTCAAGGATTCTTTGAATACTGCCATATGAGATCCCTGTGACCTCAGCTACATGCCTGATAGTCACTCTTCGATCTGCCAACACAACTTCTTCAACTTTTTTCACGTTTTCTTCATTGAGGGACGTGGATGGGCGTCCTTCGCGATGTTCATCTTCCGTCGATGTTCTTCCCAGCTTAAATTCCTTGGCCCAGCGTGTAACTGTGGAATATGGAGAAGAGTCCCCCAATGTTTCCACCAAGTCGCTGTGTAGGTCTTTGGTAGACATTTTTTTCAAGCAGAGGTATTTGATGACAGCTCTGAGCTCATTTTTTTCCATTTTGATGTTCACTCCTTGGCAGTTCATATTCAAATGAATGTAGCTCCCGGGAATCGTGGCCTATTTAAGTGATTTTTTTTTTCCTGGACTAGTGGGTACCCAAGAGAGAAGAAAACATTTTATTTTAATTTCTGTGTGCAATAGAAATAACCGATTTCATTACTTTTGGATCGCCCCTCGTACACACTAGATGGTTAGAAGATTCTGATATCTTTAACCTCACGGTTAAAGGGGTTTTCCCAAGAACAGAATATATAAAAATATTCTTGTGCTGAGTGTTACGGAAACTTGTTGTCAAGGGCTTACCACAACAGAGCAGAGCCAGAAGACGTCTGGTGGCTCCTACTAAGCTGAGAAGGAGCACTTCTCCAGTGTATTAAACATGTTTATTTCTTCCAGCAGAACATGGGTTAATCAGCCATGTTGGAAACTCCGGCATTCAGCTGTGCTCGGTTAGCCACTCCTTCTCCCTATAAAATCTGGGCTCGATTACCAAATCCTCATCAGAGTTAGCAATTACTGCATGACATTGGATTGGGAGAAGTTAGTTTTGAGAAGTAGTGCTGGACGAGTTTATAAGCGACTGTTGTCTTGTTTGTACACTTGGTAATTCCTTATCCTTCCCTGTTTTGCTTTCTTCCCCCTCCCTACACACCCTGGTGAATACCTCTGTTATATGTGAGTGTATATTTTGTGTGTGTGGAGTTTTCAGTTTACCCTTGTCTTGTTACCCTGTCTGTCGGGTTGGTGTACTGCGGTGAACAGTAGCGCCCTTCTTCCTGTGCGGGGGAAATGGACAGACTAAGGGCTGATCTAGGAGATAAGGCAAGGGAGGAGGCCCCGGCATCTTTGCCATCTGAAGTATCCTGGGCAATAGGGCGAGCTAGGATGCCCCTTAGTGTTAGGGCCAGGAAAGGTGCCCCTGGTCCCAGGTCAGTCGCCAGTCGAATCGTGAGACTTGTTCAACCAAGTCAGGACCCAAATCATCAACTGATTTAAGCGCAAGGTTGTTTGTTGGCTTGCTAGCAAGGAGACAACACAAGCAGTGATGGGTGAACCCCTGTTTTTTGGGTCCGACAAGATTGGCCAAACAGTTAAAAAAGTTTTGTTCAGGTACCAGAACAGTACCCGGACCCCATTCACGTGAATGACGGGCCCAAACACCATATGTTTGCCACAATGTCATGAGCATGACTGCGCGGCAAACACTGCCTCTGATCAGAGGTAAGATTAATACCACCAGTCAGAGAGCTGCGGTTCCCACACTGTCATATGACAGTGTGAGACCGCAGCTGCGACCAGAGGTAAACATTTTACCTCCTGTCACAGACGTCGGCTGATGGGACTAGTACTCCCATCAGTCTACATCTGCAGTTGCTGATAACAGTGAGTAGGCGCAGCTGATTGGAGAGTTCATCAGCTGGTGCCTCCGCTATGAATAAAACAAATTAAATAATGGCATGGGTTCCGCTGTATTTTTGATAACCAGACAGGCAATACTGACAGCTGTGGGCTGATACCCTCAGCTGTCAGCTTTATCAAGGTTGGTTATCAAGAATAGAGGGGTCTCACTCCATTTTTTTAAAATTATTATTTAAATAAATAATTTAAAATTTATCTTTGAAAACCAGCCAAGTTTAAGAAGATAGCTGGGGGCTGGTATTCTCAGGCTGGTAAGGTGCCATGAATATTGCCCCCCCTTAGCATAAAAATAGCAACCTGCAGCCGCACCAGAAAAGGCTAATCTATTTGATGCACCAATTCTGGGGCTTTGCTCAGCTTTTCCCACTTGCCCTGTAGCGGTGGCAAGTGGGGTTCATAATTGTGGGGTTGATGTCATCTTTATATTCTCAGGTGACATCAATCCGACGGGTTAGTAATTGAGAGGTGTCTATAAGACACCTATCCATTACTAATCCTATAGTGATATTGTAAATGAACACACAGAAAGAATAATGTCCTCTATTTGAAAAGAGCACACTTTTTTACTTTTTTAATTAAAAATATCAAACACATTTATACTCGCCTAACGCCCATTCCATTGAAATCATCACCTCCTGTAAAAGAACAGAAAATAATAAACAACAAAAATACTCACCTAACACCCATTTCATTGAAGCCATGGTTTCCTGTAAAAAAAACAAAAGTAAAAAACAACCATATCCTACACCAGTCCAACGTTCTGTCCCATGCTGTAATCCATGTGTGCGATAAATAGTTTTCTACCTGGACAATGCCAAGATGCGGCTGCCCAAGCATAAAACCACTGAGGAATGAGCTGTTGCGAGCACATTACCAGTGACTAGTGGTGATGTCATGGAGGTTACCGTAGTTCACTGAGGCTGCGATCCCAGCCGGGCTGATATGCAGTGACCTCACTGAAATTTCTCACTGTGAACTGCGATGAACTCACTGAGCTCATTGCTGCACAGTGAGACTTTTTCTCACGGTGCTAGCGGTGAGGTCACCTTAGTTCAGGGTCCCATCTGGGAATGCAGCCTCCTGCTAATGGATGATCACTAGATGATGCTCCCAGATCGGCCAGGCAGGAAGCCCTGGATGTAGCCCTCGGCTCATGTCTCTCCCTACGAGAACAAGACCGGGGAGCGGGACTTGCAGATGTCCTCGAAGATTCCGATGATAAGGGAGAGCACCATCTTGAGGACCAAGACCAGGAGCCCCTCCTGTGAGATCTGGACATCTGACGCACATGCTTGGAACGCTTGCTGCGTCGGTATGAGGACCCAGACGAGAATGAGCTGGATACACGCCTTCAACCCCTATTTGATTCAGCTCCATGTGACATGGCTGTGGCCAAAACAGCAGAGGCCACATGGGGCAAAGTAGGAGCTACAGGGACCTCAGTATCCTCTTTATTAAATTCAGCAGTGCTGGGTACAACACCAGCAGGAGGAATTACACCACTTGTTGGTAACTGGGGATTTATTTGCAGTGGTTCAGGAGGCTCCTTTGCAGAGGTAGAAGTATTGCCTCTGGAAACCATCTGCTCACCATATGGGGGTTGAGGAGTAATATATAATGTCTGCTGTAGGGTTATTGATGGCGTCTCTTTAATGGTGCCGCACACACTGAGGACAGTGGATGCCAACATGTGGGGACTGGATGGGGGAAAGTGGTGTGAGCTCATCTGTTCATTCACCTTTTGTGTCCGAGGATCTCCCTCTTCTGGTGAAGGAAGGTAGTGAGGCTGATTTGGATGAAAGAAAACAAACACCTGATCAGGTTGATTGTGACTGGGTAACAGGAATATCAGACTGGATATAAGGCAGCCGACGCCCTTCTGAGTGGCTGGTGATTTCTCTGCTGGATTCTTGGAGTCCAGTCTGATTCCTGCTTCCCAAAGATAAGTTTTTGCTCTGCTATTGAACTTATTAGTTTTGGTTTTGTTTACCTTGTTTTTTGAGTTCAGCCATCACCGGCCGGAGGTGTGCTGGATTCTTATTCCTTGATCAGTGTTCTCTTTTGCTCTGCTTTCAGAATATTCTGAGTGCTGACATAGGGTTTGAAGTCTAGTGACTTCAGGGTCCTTTTTGCTTATCAGTTGTGTTGGTAATATTTTTAGCAGGGTTTTCTCGGATTGCAGACAGCAGCTTTTCTGTCCTGTCCTTTTTAGTTAGCTTGGGCCCCATCATTTGCTCAACCTATCTTTCTATCTGTGTTAGTGTTTTCATCTCGTTTCACCGTCATTACATGTTGGGGGCTGCCTATTGCTTTGGGGTCTGCTCTGGGGCAGTCAGTTTTTCCCTTTTCTCTCTTTAGGATTATTTAGATCTCCGGCTGTGACGAGGTGTCTAGGATCACCGTAGGAACACTCCATGGCTACTGCTAGTTGTGTTATAGGATTAGGGGTCTGCAATCCGCTAGCTTCCAACCTCTCTGATTTTCTGGGCTGAGCTTGTGTTTTGTTTTTTGCTCCTCGGTGACTCAATCATAACAGGAAAGGGGGCGGAGCAACACTGCCTGTTTGGCACGCATGTAGTCGCCCAGCAGACAGAGGAGCAGAGAGTGTGGGTGTGGAGGAAGTTGTCGGAGCTACCTCATCTTCACAGCGTGCGTGTAAGCACCCGACACCCAGAGGAGTAAGAGGTATGGGTGGAGGAATGATGGACAGAGGATTGGGGGGCAGAGCCCCATTGTCTGCACTGCATTCGTGTAAGAGAAGCAGAGGGGAAGGGGCTGAGACGAACAAGAGGACGAGAACGCCTTGTAGACCACCGGCCTGGTATTGCTTCGGCAGGGGATGGAAGGTGAGTACTAAGCCCTGAACTAAGAGCACCTTCCTGTGCCACACTGGCACGCAGCAGTTTGATAAGAGGGTCAGACATCACTTAACTCTTAACCCAGAGTATGAGATAGCGGGGCGCTACAGTCAGAGGCACATTCCTTAATCAGTGTCATGCCACCCATTACAGCCAGAATTGTCAGCCAATTCTTCAGAAAGTGCTGTCTATGCCTCCAAGGCCTTGGTTATACTTCCATTTGGCGCTGTATTATTGGGAATAAAAATGCCAAAATAAAACAACCATGTAACAGACACCTTCCATGTCTACTAGCGACATACATAGAGCCATCCTATTCTGCCATGCCATCAGACTGGTGGGCTCCAGTTGTTCAGCTTTCTCTTTAATAGCATCTCGGCTGTAATGAACAGATCTCTGCTGCTCATAGTAGGTGTACTGGGTGGGCCATTTTTATGGATAGACCTGGGTGGGCCATTTATAAAGTTGTATCCAAAATGGCCGACTTCAAAATGGCCACCATGGTCACCACCCATCTTGAAAAGTTTTCCCCCTCCCATATACTAATGTGCCACAAACAGAAAGTTGATATCACCAACCATTACCATTTTATTTAGGTGTATCCATATAAATGACCCACCCTGTAGTTTATCCAATCAGCATTCTCATTTATGGTCACCCACTGAATTGTAGACTCCCACCCAGTTGTTATTTGATTACTGGATTGAAATTCATTGGGAACTCCTCGGGGGAATCCAGTCTCATACACATAGATGCTAGAGTCAAAGGATCGTTTCGGAGACTCCCTTCTTGCGCTGGCATGTATTCGGGCTTTCTCCAACCTTTTCCATGTAGACGGCAGGTGTCAGGGTTTTATTAGTTGGATTAAGGCACACTCCCCTTCAGTGTTACGCAGGGCTGTGGAGTCGGAGTCGTGGAGTCGGAGTCGGAGTCGGTGCTCATTTTGGTGGAGTCGGAGTCGGAGTTGGACTCAGTATAAAATGTACAGACTCTGACTCCTAAAATATATAATAAATTGGGTACAGTAGTTCAATGCAGGATGTGCTGAATATTTTTTCATAGGAATTTGGGAAAGTTATGAAATGTCCTATAAATGGCTGTTCTATTCCTGATCTAAGGCTAGATTCACACACAGCATTTTTGCTGCGTTTTTTGTGGATACATTTTTCAGCTGCAAAAGCAGATCAGATTTTAAAACACCCGATCACCTGAAAGGTTTTTGAGCTCATAGATAATATTTTCAATATCAAAAGCAGATTAGAAATCTGCTCTATCTATATATCCATATCTGTCTATCCATATCTTATCTGTACCAAAAAGAATGAAAGCCGGGTAGCACACAGACTAACACTTCCTGCCAGGCAAAGGATGAGGAAAGAGCGTCTAAAACATCATTAACAAGATATTTTGTAAGTGACAAAGTTACTGTAACAATGACAGCAGATATGTCTAACAGACAGCTCCTCCAGCTTGTTGTGAAGGACGGTGTACCATTATCATTATTTGCACGACCAGCTTTTATAGCTCTTAATGGAGAAATGGCCGCAAACTTGGTGTTTCTCTGGAAAGAGAAAGTATTAGAAAATTAGTGATTGAAGAAGCCCTTAAACAAAAGGAAGATCTTAAAAAGACTCTCAAAAGACGCTTCATGTTTCTTACAATGGACGCCTGCACACGTCACAGAGTGAACTATTTTGCCAACAATGTTCGATATGTTTGTGACAACAAAAATTGTTACCAACACGCTGGCAGTAACAGATACTAAAGCTCATCACAGCAGCCAGTTTCTCCAGGCCTTAGTGGAAAAAGTTCTGCAAGATTACAAACTCAAAAAAGAACAGGTTCTTGCTATTGTAACGGACAATGCTTCAAACATAAGTACAATTACACTGATGAATGAGAATAATGAACAACAGCTAGAGGAACATTTAGGATTCAGTATGTTTGAGATGGAAGGCCACAGTGCTGTTCATGTAACTGAGGAACAAACAGATATTACAACAGAAGAACAGCAAAATTATGCTGTAGAAATTGATGATCTTGTTGAAGCTGCTTCAAAACACTTTCCTATTCATCACATGCGCTGTGCTGTGCACACGCTGCAGCTGGCAATAAGAGAGAGTCTGCAAGAGGGACATGCTGGAAATCTGATTGGAAAAGTGAGGAAATTGGTTATTGCCGCCAGAACCCCTAAAATTGATTCCATCTTGAAGAGACGTTCTGGAAAAGGGCAATTGTTGATCAAGCCACTCGGTGGGGCAGCAATTATTTAATGATTGAGCGATTGCTTGAACTAAAACCGTTTCTTATAGATATGGCGAACCCTCAGGTAACCCTAAATGAAGGTCAATGGACACAGGTGGCTGAATTGAAGGAATTGCTTAATTACCCATTTACCGTGACTAAAAAATTACAAGCTGAGGATTTAACTCTTGGCATTTTCATGAGGGAGTGGAAGAACTTGCTATTTTGCTGTTTAATCGCAGACGGCATTTCTGCTTCAATGAAACGGAGAGAGACACAGCTATTGGAAAATAAAAATTTTCTGGCAGCTGTTTATGTGGACCCAAGTTATCGTATACAGCTTACTAAAGGAAAAGAAGCTCTGCCTGAGGTAACAGTTAGGAAGAGTGGCCTACAGGAGGACTGCCAGGCGCAAGAGGACTCGGGTCCTGACAGTGCTACTGCTGCCATATCTTCAGCCTCATCAGATTTGACTTTGACAAGTATTTGGATGACATGGAGCAGGCAAAGCATTGCCGCAAGGAAAAAGATTTCACTCCGTCTCCTATAGCAAGCAGATTGACCATATTTCAGCAAAATGTTTCACTTGCTCGCAAAGAAATAGAAAAATTCAACCATTCATCAAAACTGACTGTGCATGAGGCAATTCCTTTATACCCGGAAATTATTAGAGATATTGCCCATGTGGTTACGTCTTTGCCTCCAACCCAAGTTAGTGTAGAGAGGTTGTTCTCTAGCCTTAAAATTATTAGGTCAGATGTGAGGTCATCTATGAAGGAGGATCTGATGGAGGCAATTCTATTTCTTAGAACAAATTCATAGACTGCACAAATGCTATTTAGTATGTTTTTGTTGAAAACTGCTTTTTGCCACTTATAGTTTATTACATAGTGTTATATATATACTGTATATATATATGTAATCGATATTAAATAGTGTATTACATATTTACAATTTATTACAGTTTTTTGTGTTCTAAAGTTGTATTCCAAAAAATATTATGTTCTATCTAAATATCTTGATTATTGTATCATAAAAATGATTTAATGTCTGATGTTCACATTGTACTACAATAAATTTTTCACTTAAATATAAGCAATATATGTGGGAGTCGGAGTCGTGGAGTCGGAGTTGGAGTCAGAGTCACAGGTTTGGCTTACTGACTCCACAGCCACGCCCACAGGGCCCTTATCTTACCATGACCACATAACCTCCATATGTCTTCTCTCACGGTAGTCTGGTTTGTCCAGATGTTGGTGTGGTTCTCATGTACGGAGATGTCGATCCTTTCTGCTCATGAGTCCCCTTGAAGTTTGTCATAGTCAAGTCCAGTAGCTGGGAGCACAAACAAGTCTAGCTGCCCAGATTAGGCTACTTTCACACATCAGTTTTTCGCCGTCAGGCGCAATCCGGCATCGCGCCGGTGCGCCGGATCTGGCAAATGTTATGTAAAACCGGATGTGACGGATCCGGTTTTCTGCCGGATCCGTCTTGGTCATCAGACAAAAAACCGGATCCGTCTCATCCGTTTCATCCGTTTTTCCATCCGTTTTCCACCGGATTACGCCGGATCCGTTTTTTAAAAACACCCCTTTGGGGGTTTTGAAACGGGATTGGCTGCTGAAATCTATATATACCGTGTTCCTACAGCCCATCTTTGACAGGTTGTAGAGGAGAAACTGCAGGCTGGAGAGAAGAGCAAGTGACTGGCGAAGATGGATGTTGTGATTGCAAATATTTTGAAGAATTTGTTGGATTTTACAGCGGAGGCGAACCGTTTGAGGGTGATTGTTCTGGAGAAGGAGAGAGCGAGACAGCAGCGCATCAGGCATCAGCGACGCCGTTTGCGGATCCACCCCATCACAGCCAAGAGAATGACGCGTGGGGTCTATTCTACACTCTGCATGGACCTTAGACGAAACCCGGAGAAATTTTTGGGATATGTTCGGATGAAAATGGAGAATTTTGATTACTTGGTGGAGCGCATTGCACACCTTATAAGAAAAGCGGACACCTATTGCCGCTTCTCCGTTTCACCCGCAGAGCATCTGATGGTGACTCTAAGGTAAGACACATTTATTGGATATGCTCGCATCAGAGCACACTTTCACTGCAATCTTGTTGGTGGTAGTTTGTATCTCCAAGTGTTAGAGCTGAGTTTTGGTATGCAATGCTGTGATTTTTAACTAATTTATTGTTTTTTAATTCCCCACAGATTTCTTGCAACTGGAGAATCCCTTTCGTCACTGCATTTCCAGTACAGACTCGGGATTTCCACCATATCTGGAATAGTGAAGCACACATGCCGTGCACTGTGGGACTCCTTAGCTGAAGAGTTTTTACCAGAGCCCACAACAGAGAGGTGGATTGAAATTTCAGAAAAGTTTCAACAGATATGTCAGTTTCCGAACTGCTTGGGCGCTGTGGACGGGAAACATATCCGCATTGTAAAGCCAGCTGGATCGGGATCGGAATATTTCAATTACAAGAAATATTTTTCCATTGTCCTCATGGCCATCGCTGACGCCGAATACAAATTTATTGCTGTTGATATTGGGGCCTATGGCTGCTCCAATGACTCTCAAGTTTTCAAACTGTCTGCCATGGGGCGTAAACTATATGGAAACACCTTCCAGTTCCCACCACCTAGACCGCTGCCGCAAACATCTGGTCCCCCTATGCCATTTGTCTGTGTAGGGGATGAAGCCTTCCAGCTGTCAGAACACCTTTTGAAACACTACTGTAGCAGAGGATTGACAAGAACAAAACGCATTTTTAATTACCGCCTAACAAGAGCAAGAAGAATGGTGGAATGCTCCTTTGGTATTCTGACAGCCAAATGGCGGGTCCTATTGACTGCGATCAACCTCAAGACAGAAACTGTGGACGAGGAGATCAAAGCTTGCGTGGTACTACATTTTGTTATGTGCAAGGAACCCATTTCCATTGAGGACTCGGAAGAAAGCACCTTGCAAGATTACCACAACATTACCAATCGAAGTTTTGTGACGGTGTCACGAATGAGGGACAATTTTGCACAATACTTTGTCACCCCAAGGCAGAATAGACTGGCAGGATGATAGAGTTTAATAAATTTCTGCCCTTAACCAAAGTTGTGTACCTTCTGTACCAACAGTATATACCTTTTCCAAACAAAGTTGGCTATCTTGTTGTCTATCTTGTCGTGGTTTAACTATTTTTACCTTTTGCCCACAGTTGTGTGTTAGGCAAAGTCTTTCACCTTTTAACCAAAGTTGTGTACATTGTTAGGAAATCGCCAACAAGATACCCAACTTTTGGTAAAAGGTGAAATACTTTGTGTAAAGCACAACCAGGAACACAACTGTGGGCAAAAGGTAAAATTTAATGACCTTTTACCCACTGTTATGTACCTTGTTTTGTATACCTTTTGACAGTTTGTCTACCCTGTACTTAACCTTTTTTTAAACCATATTTTGCCGCAGAAATAAAACACAGACAACCAGTGTAAACCAATAATTTAACTTTTATTGAAAACTTTTGTTTTTTATTAAACTGTAAATGTCCCAAAAAAATTTTCATTTTTATTTGAAGACACACATTTATAAGTTAGTGTAGTGTGGGGTGGAAATACTGCTGGAGGGGCTGCGGGACACTTCGACACTGGGAGTGTGTAGAGAGGACTGGGATCGTGGTGGGGAAGGAACAGTTAGAGGTGAAGGGGTGGAAAAAGCAAGAGAATGGGTGGACATGTGGGTAGCAGAACAGGTGGTGGGTGGTGGAGTGATGGGTTGGGCAGGGACTGGAGTAGCAGATGATGTGGTTGGGAAGTGGTAGGGGGACGGAGTTTGGTACGGGGAAGGAGCTTGGTAAGGGGCAGGTTGCTGGAAGTGGGGAGGTTGCTGGTACTGGGGAGGTTGCTGGTACTGGGTAGGTGTCTGGTACTGAGGAGGTGGCTGGTAAGGAATAGGAGGGGGAAGAGGGACAGTGGCTGGAGGGGGTGCAGGTCGAGGAACTACTGTGGTGGGAGGTGGAGGTTGGGAGGTAACCTGCTGTAGAGCACCGTGGCACGATGCATTACATGCATCTGCTGGGTAGGAGATAGCATTGTCATGCGCTCCACAACAGACCTGAAAAAGGTGTGGTTTGGAGAAGATCTTGCTTCTGAATGCATTGTTTGCGGAAGTGTCTTCAACTCCAGAATGCCGGAGTTGAGCTGTTGAAAGCCTACGGAGATTTGCTCTGACAAGACTTTGAGACAGTTCTGGAAAGATGCATTCAGATGCAAGAACTCTGGGGCATAGCTCTTTTCCTGACCCCTCTGCCGCTGCCGCCCAGTACCCGCAGGTGTACTAGAGGTGGCAGGGGCAGAAGGGTGGGGTAAAGGGAAAGCGTTCTCCTCACCAGCAGCTTCATGTAATGTAGGTGGCCATGATGCTCCTGCGCTGGTGGATGGGAGAGATGGATCGAATGTGAGGGAAGGTTGGGAAGGTGCAGATGTGCCGGGGTGCTTGAAGTGTCCCTCTGTGCCGGTCTCCTCAGGGATCGCTGCAGAAGGGTCCAACCGTGCAGGCTCCCGAGTGCTGGTCACCGTGCTGTGGAATAAAGAGAAAAAAATTTAATTAATATAGTGACATGGCATGGCGCTGGCTGAAAAAAATTAGACATGTAAAAATTATTTTTTGACATGGGGTGTGTAATATTTACCTTCTGGTGACCATTGTCTCCCGGAGGAACGACAGGGCTCGGGCGTACCTGTACTTGCTCCTGCGTCCACCAGATCCACTCGGGGCCCGCATCTCTTTATTGAACTCCTTCTTGAAACGATCCCTCACAGACCGCCACCGCTTCACAATTCTCTCCCCTGAAACAAGAAAGCACAAAGTGGTTAGTATACAACATCAGTGTTTCCCAAACTCCAGTCCTCGTGGTCCCCAGGGGTCATGTTTTCAGGATTTCCATAGTGTTGCTCAAAAGGAAAGCCTGAAAACATGACCCGTGGGTACCACGAGGACTGGAGTTCGGGAAACACTGCTTGACATCAAGCAGCTGAAACTGTATATACTTACGCTCTTGAATCTGGGCCCGAGCATCAAGGTCCTCCCAGCGGTCCACAAGGAGCGAACAGATTTCCTCCCAGAGCCGTCGGGTCACAATTAGATCAGCATGCCGGCGGTCAGCCATATTCCAAAGCGGTTCTTTCTCTAACAAGATCGATGAGGTGGTCCACATCAATCCCTCCATCCTCACCGTCAGAGTAGGGAGCACGCTGTGAAGGCTGTTAAAGAAAAAAAGAAAAATAGCATAATTAGCCTCCAGACTTAAAGAAATGAAATAAAAAGTGCAAAAAAAACAAAGCAAAAATATTATACTTACACGCTGGTGACCGCCGCGTCGCTGTCGCCGACGACCCTTGGAGGCACTGCGAGGACCTCTTGGCCGAGCACCAGATTGGGAAGACTAGAAAAGAAAAGCAAAAAAATTATGTTTGGATGTAGGCTTATGTGTTTGCTGTGTGATATCTGCGCTACATTGTTTTCAATGTGTTGTGTGTAGTGTGATGCTGTGTTTCTGTATTTGATGCAGGAAACTTACCATTTGTGAGCCCACTCCAGGTGTCTGTCCACCCCTTCCTTCTTCATCTGGGAGTTCCTCTTCAGCTTGTGATTCCTGTTTTGAAATAAAAGCCAATGAATAGACATATATTACAGAGATGATGGATTTTGGAAATACAAACTTACCGTCAAACGCTGACGATGTGAGGGAGGGCTCCCAGAAGAAGATGTGGTGTCCTCCTGCTGGCCAGTCTCCACTCCTGCTGCTGCTGTTGCTGCTGCTGCTGCTGTTGCTGCTGGTGCTGCCGGTGCTGCTGCATCAATAGGGCGTCTTCTGCTGGTGAATAAAGAGAAACAAAGGGCCACTGAATATATTGATATTCCATGGCCCTAGTTTTGAGGAATGGGAGATTTGATAATTACCGTCTGTCATCTGCTGGTGGACTCCCCTCCGCATGGTCACCATGGTCCCTTCGCTCCATTTGGGGTGGTGGTGCTGGTGGTGCAGTTATCTCCTGCCATCTCCTGCGGCTGGCTCCTCTCTTGGGTGGCATGTTGGCTGTGGCTGAGGGTCCCACAGTCATGGTTTTATATATGTTTGCTGTGGGCAGGGCTACTGAGCATGCGCAGACCAAAAAACCGGATCCGGCACATTGCGGCACTCATAGACTTTCATTGTGTGAAAAAGCCGGAAGCGCCGGATCCAGCGTGTACAGCTTTTTCGCCGTAGACAAAAAACGTTACAGTTGCCGTTTTTTCCAGACGCTGGATTGCGACACATTGCCGGATCCGGCCAAAACCGGACGAAACGCATGACCATCCGGCGCGATCCGGTTTTCGTAAAAATAGCCGGATCGCGCCTGACGGCGAAAAACTGATGTGTGAAAGAGGCCTAAGCGATCACCTGGAGTGGGACGTCTGGTTTATTCATGGGTGGAAAGAGCAGGGATTTTGCCTTTACCCTCAGTAGGTCGGTAAGAGCTGTTTTTATTTAGGCTCTTAGCTGTGTATCTTATCTGATCTAAGCACCAATTCTTTTCATCGTACCCAATTTCTAGGGCCAGTTCGTCTTCATACATCAGGTGTACCTAACTGTGGGTCATAAGGATCCTAAAGTTGCTCCACCAGGGATTTCCATTTTTCGCTTCTTATTTATCTTATTGGCTTGGGGCTTTTGTACTTTTATGGAGAAGTGACCGATAGGCTATGTTCACACGTTGCATTTTTTCAGCTTTTTTTAAGGCAAATTTTCAGCTGCGTTTACAGTACCAGCAAAGTCTATGAGATTTCAGAAATCTCATGCAAGCACCTTATTTTTTTTTAATCTGAATTTTGTCAAAGAGCTGCATTTTTGCAAAATACAGCATGTCAATTCTTTCAGCTTTTTTGGAGCGGTTTTCACCCTTCGAAAGCAATGGGTAGTGCAAAAATGCTGCAAAAACGCCTAAAAAAAATGACGCAGGTGTCTGGTTTTGCTGCGTTTTTGCTGCCAAAGCCTGCTGAAGTTGAATTAGGTTATTTTTTTCTGCCCTAAACTTTATCAGCATTCACAAGAGACAAATGAACACTGACAAAACCGCAGTAGACAAACGCAGCAAAAACGCGTCAAAAAAACGAAGCAAAATCTGTTATTTTGTAGTTGCTTCTTTAATGCCAAGAGAGCAGGTTTTGCGTGCAGAAAAAAAATGCTGCAAAAACGACGCAACATGTGAACATAGCCATAGGGTCTGTACCTAATACATCGCCTTCAATGTCATGTAATCTTTGGTCTGTAATCTGGGGTTTCTTTAAAGTAATTCACAAATCATTACAATTATCTGCCTCTGTACAGGTATTATCTGGTGTGTTTGTGGGTATAAAGCAAATATATTTATCTGACTGTGTGAGTCTGGATGCTTGATTTTGATTTTTGCAATAACCATTCAATAATCTACAGAAATTTACTTGTACTGTAGATTCCTGTCCTTCAATAAATGTTATATTTGCTACAGGATACCCCATTCTAGTGTCTTTCCAGTAGGTGGGGCCCGAAGTCTAGATCCTCTGTACCCAACTCTGGGTGAAGGATCCAGTTCCCTGGAGGCACAAAGCACATCATGTGAATAATGTCATGCATTTATGTGTGTGTATATACTGTATATACACACCGCCAGGGCAACAAAGCTCCTGGAGTGGTCTAGCCAGTCTCCAGATCTGAACCTCACAGAAAACCTTTGGAGGGATTTGAAAGTCCGTGCTGTCCAGCGACAGGCCTAAAACATCGCTGCTCTAGAGGAGGTCTACATGAAGGAATGGGCCAACATACCATCAACAGTGTGCGCCAACCGTGTGAAGACTTACAGAAAACGTCTGACCTCTGTCATTGCCAACAAAGGATATATAACAAAATACAGAGATGAACTTTTTTTAATGACCAAATACTTATTTTCCACCATAATTTGCAAAATAAATTTTCCCAAATCAGACAAGGTGATTTTCTGGATTTGTTTCCTCATTGTGACTCTCACAGTTGTGGTCGACCTATGAGGTCAATTACAGGCCGCTCTCATCTTTATAAGTGGGAGAACTTGCACAATTGGTGGCGACTAAATACTTTTTTCCCCACTATAAGTGTTGGGATTTGCCCGCAAGGGGAGGACTTAGTGAGAGAGACAGTGTAACAATGTAGCAGGGGGTGAAAAGAAGAGCCAAGAAACATGCTACATATCTGGGACCACCAATTAAATATTCAAAAGTGCAAAGTTTATTAGAGTCAACGCAACACCCAAAGATTAAAAACATTTAAAAACAGATCATGTGATACATACCCCATAATGTGGTCAGCTCCCCGGACATGAAAGCACCAAAATACAAAAGTCCATAAACAGGTAATATGATGATAATGATAATCCTATTCAATTTTTAGGATTATCATAATCGTCATCATATTACCTAGACATAGGCCTATTCACATAGACCCTTTCTCCAGTCTGGGCCTCCTGAATGAATCCATATCCTTTGGCCAAGTCGAGGTGCCAGACCACTCCGCTGGTCATTTAGCCAGCTACAACTCCCCCGCCGGGGCGCTTCAAGTCTCTGACAATGCAGCATTCCTGTCGCTTCTTTTCCCGGATCACACTCTGGATCCATTGAACCTCTTCTGCAACGGACCTCCGGGGCTCCTCCACATACGCAGCACTGGCACCGGCCAGAACAAGTGCAGGCCGGGAGGAAACAGGTGCCACCAACAACGGGGATGACGGTGGAGACGGGGCGCGACCAGAGAGGATGACAGAGCCACAGAGGGTGAAGAAACAGTGGTCAGGCCGGTAGGTCGTTCGGACAGAAACTTCCTACTCACTGCCACTGCATCTGTTTGTAAGAGGTTCGTCGGATGCAGTGAACAGCAGGAGGCAGAGAAGGGGTTAACAAGGTTTACTAAGGCAATTATTGAATATGAGTTCAAGGAAATCTTCCGCGCAGGGAGGTGTTGAGACAGGCAGTGAAATATAAAATAAACACAATAAAAGTAAAAGTGAAGATAAGGACTTATCGATTGAAGATCTTATTGGAGAACGGTTGGTACAGTTCCCAACAGCGTTGTAGTCCATGAACAAAGTCTTTGCCTTTGTGGTGTAAAAACGAGATGCACTGTCTCCTGACCGTGCCAAAGTATCCCGCTGCGTTGGTCTTGTGTCCGTTTAACTTGGGTCCATTAAACTTCGGATAAAGTTCCTGCTGTGGGTCATTGAAGCGTGACGCGACACGCCGGGAGCATGATGTCGTACAGGCTGCAGGTATGACAAGGCCTCGTACAGAGTCACAGCCTTTAGGAAAGGTCGTTAAATCTGCTGCACTACCTGTTAAGGGTCTCGTACGTGGGGAGGAACTGGATACAGTACTCAAGTAGGGAACAGTCTGAAAAGGATTGGCTTCAGTGGCAGTAGATGAGGAGAGGGAGTCAACCTTCGTCCTGCTCTGCAGTCGCCTTCCCGCCAAGTCTCTCCCCTTCCCGCGCTCCTCTCCTTTTAAGTCCCCCATGCCCCCTTCGGTCAGGTGCTCGCGCTCTTCCCGCCCAGGCAAGTCAGGCACGTCAGGCAAGTCACCCCCCTGCAACAGTGGTGACAGCCCTGATCGTTCCGGCTCCAGAGCGTATTTCTGTCTGCTGGCACTATTCCTGTTCACCCCCTTACATGGTGACAGTCCTCCTGCGTGGCCATGGAATACAGGGATGGTGACCGCAGCAAATACCCTGCAGCTTCTAATGTCCTCCGGGCTCCTTCCGCTTCTCCAGTTCCCCGGGTTCCTCATTCTCTACTGGCCGCTTGTCTGACTGCCGGAAAGGATGCCATTCCTCAAACTCCTCCACCAGGCTTCAAAGCTCAGGCCGATCTCTGCCCAGGCCACGGATCGCCTCCAGTCCTGATGGCCAATGCCACCATGGAAAGATGTGCTGCGCCTCTCCATCACGTCCAGCAATGGCATTTCTTCCATTAACAGGTAGTCTCTCTTTGCCAGACTATTCCCGTTCGTGGGTGGAGTCACTTCCTGCTGCTCCACCCATTTTTCCAGACTCTGCTGCGAGGAAGGGAACTCTCTCTTCACCCACACCCATTTTGGGTGGGCATCCATCACAATGGGGTGCCGCCTTCTCTCTCCTGGCGCCAAATCTCTGGCATGACGCCAACGAAAGGCGGCACCCTCCGTCATTTCCACGCCACTGACCTCTGTCATCTTGCCAGTGTTCGGCACCATTTTACAGTCAGTGTCAGCTGCCATCTTTGACTCTCTCACGGCGGTCAACATTTCAAAATCATTGTCAACTCTTTCACGATGGACAACAATTCACAAAGCTCGAGAGTCTTCTCCATCAGCATCTCAAAATCACTTTCAGCTTCTCGTCTGGTTCCAATTGGGAAAGTTGCAGGGAACGCCATCTCAGCTACTCCCACCCTGGTCACAGACCCGTATCCTTCTCTGTTTGTCAGTCTTGGGGTTTCAGGGCTGCTGAATCGATCCTGCCGACTACGCCAAATGTAAAATGGTGGTACATGGTGGTAGTCGCGGGCGAGTCCACTAAGGCATAGTCAGTCCACTCTCCGGCCCCTTGCACATGAAAAGGCAGTCCTAGTCCCACACCCAGGTCACAGTGGGTTACCTCAGATGGATGGCTCCACTCCATGCCAAAATGGATGCACCACACATCACACTCTTTAGGGCCCAACAGTGGCAACTTGGTTTTAATGAAGGTGTAGTAAACAAAACGATAATGGTTTCTGATTTGTTCCAATTCACAGCAATGGCTGCAGCAGCAAAGTCCATAACTCCCAGGGAGATCCCAGAAGCTGAAAGTCTCTCAGAGGACACGTATACAGTCCTTGTGAATGCTGCCCAATGGTCCCCTGGCTGCTCTGTCCACTTCAGGGGTAAGGCAAGCTCCCAGCAGTAGAGCATATCCTGCCACAGGCACGCCTGCCCTGCCTCTGCTCTGGAGACAGGGACTTCCTGTCAGCTTGGAGGCTGCTGGCTCAGTCCCCTAAATTAACCCTATCTTTCCCTACTCCAAACACATCTATATATTACATGGTACACTGGTAACACATTAAAACATGGCAAACACAGCACATGCATTAATATACATAGCAAACATTACAGTACAACACGCATAAATGACCACATACAGGGAAGGAGAGAGGGAAGGCAGGGGAGCGTGTCTGCCACCTCCTTACACCAGGACTGTGCTTCTTGAATAGAGTTAGATAGATTTGGGGTTGTTAGAAGTGTGCATTGCTGCCAAGGAGTGATCCACAGCTGGAAGAGAAGAGACTGGAGTGAGGAATAGTGAGATCATAAAGAGAGCTACTGAGAGACCTTCCTGAAGGCGATATCAGATGAGACGCCGAGTTACTAGAAACCTGAGAGCTTGCTAGTGCCAAATGTGATGGACCTAAGGAGGACTGAGAGCGTGGGACCAGCGGGGGTTCCGAGTGGTAGATCCAGAACGTCTATAGTGGTAGGACGTAGAACAGATGGGTGAGTAGCAAGAAACTCGCTCATCAGGACTGCGGCCTAGAAGCTGGGTTATGGTGACATACAGGCGAAACGATAAGCTGCAGAGCCCTGAAGTAGCCAACAGAGGAAGGATACAGTGTGAAAGAACCCTGCTTAAGGCTGTGCACCCGCTATCCCTTGTACATATCAAGTTCAGTTAATTCCCCATGTTTGAACAGATGTCTCCTGTATTATGGTAATCTGTGGAACTTGTGGTCCTGGCCAGCCAACACCATGTGCTAAAGGCGACCTACATGGGCGCAAGGCCCACACAACAGCAGCGCAAATGCAGAGACTGGTGGCAGGCTGGGGCGGAGGATAGCGTGCTGTGGGTATTTAGGAGATGTGGCTGGTAGGCGGCGGAGGTGTGCTGTACTCACAGGAATGGGGGGTGACCCGCTTCTTGACATCCACAGGCAAGAGACAGAGGCAGGAAATGTATTCAACAGGGTTTGCTTTTATTGGCCGCCCTTACGACGACCAGCACCATATATGACAGATGGTTTACACTGTTTTACCACTGCAGACAGGCCCGGGCACCTTTACTTGTTCACTTTCTCCATCAGGCGTACTTCGTGGCTCTATCCACCGTGGCTGCCCTAGGCCAATCCACCACGGCGTTTCACCCTACAAAGTCCACCGTACACCAGACCCTCACAGGCCGTCTCTGCCTGTGACCAATGTGCTGTAGGGTCACCCCCCGTTACCGTTTTCTGCCGTCAGAAAGTCTCTGAGGGGTCTCCTCTGTGTGACAGACCCTGCTTCTTTGTGAGCTCCCCTGGCTGACTGAAGCTTCTAGAAGCTCACCTCAGTATTTATCCAGTCAGTCCAGGTAGCCCCGCCCTCTGTCACCTGACAGTCACCTTCGCCCAATCAGAGTCACCTTGACCTCTGGCAGTTATGTAACCCTCATATGACAGTTACATAACCATTGCCGTCGGTGCTCTCCAGTGACCTCTGATGGCGGACTGCCACATGACACCTGCTGTCAATCACTCTGTCTCCTATTACAGACAGAACCGTACCCAGCTCAACCTCCCCACACTGACACCCCGCCGGGATCCACGCTTTCATGTGGCACGCCGAGATGTGACTGCTAGATATATATATTTTGTTTATTAATTGATTTGCGACTTCTTACAAGATGAAATTCTCCAAAGAAAATGTCACGATAATTCTTAGAAAAAATGTAGTGCTTTATTGGATTGTCCACCAAAAAGCATCATTGCAGTCAAATAGAAAATACGTGAAATAGAAAGAAATTGTTCATTTGTCGATAATTAGCTCATTAGATTAGTTGAAATTCACCCATCTTTTCCTGGATTCTGAATGGATATTTTTGTCTGTCCATGTCTATATCATGGCTCCAGATGTTGCAGGAATAGCAGGTGTCAAGCCTTTAGAAGCACATGTCAGCTGTGGCATGTAGACCCTGTAATGAATGAAGAGAAGAGCCCGCTCTGTGTCTGATGTGGTTTATGCAGTTGTGTGAAAAAGTGTTCACCCCCTTCCTGATTTCCGATTCTTTTGCAAGTTTGTGACACTTAAATGCTTCAGATCACCGAGCAAATGTTAATATTTAATAATAAAGCCCTTCATTTAAAAACTGCATTCTGTGATTATTTGTCTTATTTTTGGCTAATATTTATATTTGTTCGATCTAAAAAGTGTGAGAAACATGCAAAAGAATAGGAAATCAGGAAGGGGACAAACATTTTTTCATACCACTCTACACCAGGATGGGGGCATATATCAGGTTTGGAGGATATATACCAGCATCAGGAACATGTACCGGGATGGGGAACATGTACCAAGATAAGGAACATATACCGGGATGGGGAACATGTACCAAGATAAGGAACATATACCGGGATGGGGAACATGTACCAAGATAAGGAACATATACCGGGATGGGGAACATGTACCAAGATAAGGAACATATACCGGGATGGGGAACATGTACCAAGATAAGGAACATATACCGGGATGGGGAACATGTACCAAGATGAGGAACATATACCGGGATGGGGGACATATACCAAGATAAGGAACATATACCGGGATGGGGAACATGTACCAAGATAAGGAACATATACCGGGATGGGGAACATATACCAAGATAAGGAACATATACCGGGATGGGGGACATATACCAAGATAAGGAACATATACCGGGATGGGGAACATGTACCAAGATAAGGAACATATACCGGGATGGGGAACATGTACCAAGATAAGGAACATATACCGGGATGGGGGACATATACCAAGATAAGGAACATATACCGGGATGGGGGACATATACCAAGATAAGGAACATATACCGGGATGGGGGACATATACCAAGATAAGGAACATATACCGGGATGGGGAACATGTACCAAGATAAGGAACATATACCGGGAGGGGGAACATATACCAAGATAAGGAACATATACCGGGATGGGGGACATATACCAAGATAAGGAACATATACCGGGATGGGGAATATGTACCAAGATAAGGAACATATACCGGGATGGGGAACATATACCAAGATAAGCAACATATACCGGGATGGGGAACATGTACCAAGATAAGGAACATATACCGGGATGGGGAACATGTACCGGGATGGGGAACATATACCGGGTTGGGGAACATGTACCAAGATAAGGAACATGTACCGGGATGGGGAACATGTACCAAGATAAGGAACATATACCGGGAGGGGGAACATATACCAAGATAAGGAACATATACCGGGATGGGGAACATGTACCAAGATAAGGAACATATACCGGGATGGGGAACATGTACCGGGATGGGGAACATATACCGGGTTGGGGAACATGTACCAAGATAAGGAACATGTACCGGGATGGGGAACATGTACCAAGATAAGGAACATATACCGGGAGGGGGAACATATACCAAGATAAGGAACATATACCGGGATGGGGAACATGTACCAAGATAAGGAACATATACCGGGATGGGGAACATGTACCAAGATAAGGAACATATACCGGGATGGGGAACATGTACCGGGATGGGGAACATATACCGGATTGGGGAACATGTACCAAGATAAGGAACATGTACCGGGATGGGGAACATGTACCAAGATAAGGAACATATACCGGGAGGGGGAACATATACCAAGATAAGGTACATATACCGGGATGGGGAACATGTACCAAGATAAGGAACATGTACCGGGATGGGGGACATATACCAAGATAAGGAACATATACCGGGATGGGGAACATGTACCAAGATAAGGAACATATACCGGGATGGGGAACATGTACCAAGATAAGGAACATATACCGGGAGGGGGAACATATACCAAGATAAGGTACATATACCGGGATGGGGAACATGTACCAAGATAAGGAACATGTACCGGGATGGGGAACATATACCAAGATAAGGAACATATACCGGGATGGGGAACATGTACCAAGATAAGGAACATATACCGGGATGGGGAACATGTACCAAGATAAGGAACATATACCGGGATGGGGAACATGTACCAAGATAAGGAACATATACCGGGATGGGGAACATGTACCAAGATAAGGAACATATACCGGGATGGGGGACATGTACCAAGATAAGGAACATATACCGGGATGGGGAACAAATACCAAGATAAGGAACATATACCGGGATGGGGAACATATACCAAGATAAGGAACATATACCGGGATGGGGAACATGTACCAAGATAAGGAACATATACCGGGATGGGGAACATGTACCAAGATAAGGAACATATACCGGGATGGGGAACATGTACCAAGATAAGGAACATATACCGGGATGGGGACATGTACCAAGATAAGGAACATATACCGGGATGGGGAACATGTACCAAGATAAGGAACATATACCGGGATGGGGAACATGTACCAAGATAAGGAACATATACCATGATGGGGAACATGTACCAAGATAAGGAACATATACCGGGATGGGGAACATGTACCAAGATAAGGAACATATACCGGGATGGGGGACATATATCAGGATGAGGGTTACATATCAGGATGAGGCACATATACCGGGATGGAGGACATACACTACCGTTCAAAAGTTTGGGGTCACCCAGACAATTTTGTGCTTTCCATGAAATCTCATACTTTTATTAATCACATGAGTTGCCAAATGAATGTGAAATCTCGTCCAGACATTGACAAGGTTCGAAAAAAAGATTTTTATCTGAAATAATGTAGAAAAATATATATATATATATCTTCTTGCACGGTTGAGAATCAAAAGTAAAGGCAATGTTGAATTGAGGATAAAATAAATCTTGTTTTTAATTATTCATTTCAAAAAGTGATTACAAAAATGAAGAAAAGTAAGTTCATGACATGCAGTAATTATTTGAAGAGAAAACGAGCATTGTTCTTACATATAGTCTTGAGCAGCTGTCCGGGTGTTCGAGAGTCTCAAGGGATATGAGATCTCCTGAACAAGAGTTAGACCGGCTTTATATACTATTCTGACCTATAAACTACAACCACATATGGTGGCTTGCCACTATGTTCATAAGTTCTTCCATATTAAGTGAACCGTAGTTATTTTAACTATATGTATACAGTTATTTATGCATTACCTTAGTCTGAGATATTTAAGCCTAAAGTCTGAGATCTTTAGAACCATTCATTATCTCTAAATAGTCACATTTTGACAGCTTTGACTATTTTGACCTATACATTTGACAAGAGAGACAGCTGTGTGAGCCAAGGCACTCAGAATAAGTCAGTCACTTCTCTAAAGTAAGCAAAGCCTGTTAGCTATTCTGTATGAGAGAATTAATCCATATATTTTTTTATTATAGAAATACTGATATTTTACAGTCCCCCCTGATTATGATTTGAGAAATATCATAATCAATCCTAACTCATTCTCTCACCATTCGTATCACATTCATTCTTTATTCTGAAAACCTTGTATCAACATCTGCCCTGAATGTCATCTGAATTTTCAAACCTATTGTAAAAACAAAAATTAGATCAGAGAGTTATATTTTTTTCGTTTTAACATCTCTCTTAAAATATCATCTTCCTTTTTCATTTCTATCTTTATATTCTTATAAATTCTCCTAATTTTACACATAATAATTATTTGATATATTATACACAGCAAAACTATGATAAATAGAATAACAATCGGATTAGACAATACATTTCCTGCTGCCATTTTCGCTGAAGACTGTGACCAACTAGTTACAGATTTTCCTAAATTTCTCCACCATGATGAGCCTGACATACTCGTCCATTCATGTTCAATATCATTTAGATTACCTTGTTCATGTCTAAATACAATTTCAGCTTCTTTTAATTGTTTTGTCAGCAGATTTAATAAACCCTTGTCTTTCTTTATTTCATTTGTCCACAAATCCCAAGGGAATTTATTAACTTGTGACAAATTGAACTGGATCGGAAGGATTTTCAGACGTCTTGAGCCTATTGACGTAATATTAATACTTCCTTCCTTCTTTGTGAGAGTTTTAACATTTCCCTCAATACAATATAAACCCATTGTCAGATTTTCGACATGTACACAAGATGAGAAGAATGCAGAAACTGCTTCTCTTCCTGACATGACTTGGAAACAAGTTTTGTTAGCGCTTACTGGTGTCACCAAGTCATGTATCGTGTGGACATTCTCAACTCTGGCATGACAAGAAGTATGATTATGGAAACATGAATGATAAATGACTTTATCCTGTCCAGGTAGACACATTACCTTGAAAACAAAATTTAAGCATGACGAAATGTCTAATTGTTCAATGTTTGTACCATCAAATGCAAAATCTGTGTACTGTAATTGATAATATAACAATTGTGTAGGGCTGACAGGAATTCCCAGAACACCCATAGGAACCAGGGTTTCTTCTCTTCCTGACACTGGAATCAGTGATGTTCCTACACAAATGTTCTGTTCACATCCTAACCACTTATTTACCCACAAATCTGTATGGTTTAACGCAAAGTTATATTCTATGGGCAAATTTCTTATTAGCCCTAAAGGGGTAATTCCACTTTGTAAGGCTTGTGCAATCATTTTCAGATTGGTGGAATATTCAATCTGAATTTCTAGACATGTTTTGGCCACTTGAGATTCCTGTTCACTTTCCATTAAAGCTAAAGTAGCATCTTGAAGATGTGATACAGAAGATCCCAATACAGTAGCAGTGTTCAAAACCATCTTTTCAAGGACTTGATTCAAGCTTTTCTGAATCTCTACCCCTTTTCCTCCAATATACCCAATATTTTCCAGATCTGATTTAAGTGTATGAATGTCCATAGTGTTAATTAAACTTCCTACTGTTCCTAATCCCCCCAAAATACCTTCAAACACTCCCCTCTTACTTCTAACCTGTGTTGAAGTTCTTTTCCCAAACCATTGTTCTATTCCCATCTCCATGTTAGTGAGATGTGGTTGACACTGGGGATATCTAGAAGAGATTTTCCAGTTAGACATGTTAAAGGTCCATACCATGGTCAGAAACACTCCATCTCGTAACAGAGGTTTAGTTTGGAACTGATTGATCTGAAAAGGAGTAGATGGTTGAAATCTTGTCTGTGTGCATACATTATCTACTGCTGACCATATATTTACCTTTACATCTCTACATTGTTTGTAGTTATATTTCGTTAAAATGCAACATTGGTAAAGTCCAGAATCCTTAGGAGATGGATTATCTACAGAAAAAATAAAATCCTTATTTAACCATCTCACGTTACCGGATTGACCTCTGTGTATAACATTTGTTGGACCATTTGAAAAACTTCCCAAAAATGATTTATCTTTGGTCCATATTAACAAAGATTCTGAAGGTAGCTCTAACCTCGTGTTGCATTTTAATAATAAAGGAGACATATTTTCTTGACTATATACTGCTTGTGGTGTAACCCTTACTTCTGGAGCTATAGTATTTGAAACTGTAAAAACTACAGATACCTGTACTTGTACTGGTTCTCTGGTTATCTGAAAATTCCATGTTTTTACCCAATCCTCGTCTCCTTCTGTAATAGAAAGAAATGCAGGATCTAAAACTTTCCCAAATAGTTGTGTCCTTAACCAAGCATCTGTTTTGGATGTTTCAACTTTCCCTTTTGCGATCATATCATTTGTAATGTCTCCTGACCACACAGCTCTCTCTTCACCTCTTATCTCTATATTCCAGAATAACACATCTGTAGGACTACATTCCCATGTGCCTGTCTTATTATTGTGTATATAATCTCCTTGTAACTGTGTGAACTTCGTCTTAGGTCCTGTGGCTGCATGTAATATTATGTCAGTGTCATGTATAAAGTGTAGCTCAATACAGCATTTTGCACCAAAACCCATGCAAATGTTTCCAGTAATATCTACTGAATCGTCCGGTATGTCCTCATCTATTAAGCTTTGTAGATTCGTTCCTCTTGGTTTCCTTGGATGTAAAGTTCCTTTGAAAAGTTCCTTCACTTCACTAGTATTTGTTCCATGGTGTGAAATATCTTCAGCGTAGATCACAGTTGAAACAGTACAAAACAGCAGAAATGTGATTCCCATCAGATAGTAGCTTTTCCTGGGCAACGTCTTTTTCTCCTGAAGGATTGGTGTTGAATCCCTTCCATCAAGGACGTGGAGTTTCATATTCCAGTTCTTATTGGAATCCATTTCTTCCTAAAAGAAATGCAGTATCATTATTTTGCAATATACAGTTTGCATTGATCAACATGTACCCACAATTTTTGTTGTCTGCGGGTATTTTTAACCACCTTAGATGCTCGTTGCACAAGAATCATCACTTGTCCCATGGTTTCGATAATTTCAAAGGGACCTTCCCAATTACTTTCCCAAGGTCCATTCTTCCTGAAAGTTTTAATCATCACTAGAGCCCCTTTCTTGAATTTGGATACATATGGTGGCTCCATTCTCTGCATTCTTGATGCAGCATGTGGAAGAATTGTTTTCAAATTTTCCTGCAACAATTGCAACCATTTGGACCTTACAACAGCATCTTTTTGTGGTGTAGACAAAAATGGCTCATGAGGAAAAATCAATGGCATTTTTCTTCCTGTCATCAGTTCAAAAGGAGTAAACTGAGTTGTGGCAGAGGTTGTTCCTCTTACACTCAACAGTACAAAAGGTACTGCATCAACCCAAGTATTGCCTTTGTCCAATAACATCTTGGCAATTCTGGATTTTATTGTTCTATTCATCCTTTCCACAATACCAGCAGACTGTGGATGGTAGGGTACATGAAACTGTTGTCGTACCCCTAGAATAGCACAAACGGCTTGCATGATTTTTCCTGTAAAGTGACTTCCTCGATCAGAGGTGATCATTCTTGGGATCCCCCAAGTACAAAAGACATGATTAACTAATGCTCTAGCTGTAGACAAAGCATCATCTTTCCTGACAGGTAAAATTTCAACCCACTTAGAAAAAACATCTACTACAACCAATGCATACCTGAGACCATTTTTACCTGATGGTAACGGTCCAATGTAGTCGATTTGTAACGTAGACCATGGACCCTCTGCAGGTGCGATTCGGAGTAGTGGCGGTTTCTGTCCTTTTGGTCTTGGATTAATTTGGGCACAAATGAGACATGATTGAACAACACTTTGCACTGTCTCTTCCATCTTTTCCCAGTAAAATTTCTCTCTGAGAATGCCTAACAATTTTTGTTGGCCCAAATGACCCAAACTTTCATGATTGTATTTTGTGAACTCAACCTGTAGATGTCTTGGGACAACAGGACGCAACTCCCCGTTTAAGTCATGACACAAAACCCCGTTTTCACAAACAAAGGGAGGTTTTGGATCAACCCGGGAAGCAACAAGAGATGAGTCTTTTTCTTGTTCTTCCGCAAAAGAAGGGATATGCGTGTCTGTTCTTTGAACTGCTGAAACCTCGAGAGGTTCAGGTTCAAACACCTCTTCTCCTGTCAGGGCTGCCTCTTTGGCTAGCATATCTGCGGTTGCATTTCCAACAGATAATTCATCATCAGATTTTTTATGGGCCGGAACCTTGACAATAGCAAAACCATTAGGGTTTTTTGATGCTATCCTGAAAATTGTCTTCAGTGTGTCACTGTGAACAAGAGTCTTATTAGATGAATCTACATAACCTCTTTTTTCCCAAACTGACAAGTAATCTGTCAGTGATCTTACAACATAAGAGCTATCACTGTAGATCACAATGGGACACTGATCATCTGCTTCATTCAGCTGTAGTACCATTTTTACTGCTTCTAGCTCTGCTCTTTGAGCTGAAAAATGACTCGGTAATTTGTGCTTCACAACCTGTCCTCTGTTGGGATAAAAAATGGCATATCCTGAATAATAGTGCCCATCTGAATAGAATCTGGAACCATCTACAAAAATTGGTTCGTCTGTTACCTCTGCTTTCCGTCTGAAAAGTGATGGACTTGGATCCTGAAAAGACTGTAAACAATCATGAGTTTGTCCTTCATATTGCATCAGCTGAGGAAGAACATATTTGGCCTTGTAATCTACCTCAATTTGTTTGGGAGACAATGACAATAACCAATGAGCAAATCTCTGATGTGACACACCTGGGATATTATTCTCAAAGAGAAGTTTTAGTGTAGAGTGAGGAGTTTGCAAAATGATTTTGTTGAACCCGACAATATGTTCGGTTGCTTTGACTGCAAAGTACACACCTACCAAGTGTCTTGCACAGGTCTCAAAACCTTTTTCAACAGGTGAGAGAAGTTTTGAAAAATAGCCCAAAATTCTCCACTCTTCTCCCTGTAATTGCAGTAATACAGCAGAAACAGATGTTCCTGATGTGTGCACTTGCAAAGCAAATGGAGCCGAAGGATCTACTGTGGACAAAGCAGGTGCATTTTGTAAATTCATTTTCAATTGTTCAAATGAGGTTTGCTGTTCATCACCCCAAGGACCAAAGTAATCACTGTTTTCACCTTTCAAAAGATCATATAAAGATCTGGCCTTATCTGCAAAATTCTCAATGAAATCCCTTGAATAATTCATAAGACCTAAAAAATGTCTCAATGCCTTGTGTGATGTCGGAATTGGTAGGGAAGCAATTGCCTCAATTCTTTCCTGCAGTGGCTGCCTTTTTCCTGGACTCAACAGCACCCCTAAAAATCTGACCTCAGTCTGCATCAATTTGACCTTTTTGGTGTTCAATTTCAACCCTGCATCATGCAGCAACTCAAACAATTCTGTCAGAAGTGAAACATGTGTCTCTTTATCCTCTGTAGACAATAAAATATCATCCACATATTGCAGAATGCAATCAGGCCTCGAAAATCTGGATAATACCTTTGCCAATGCCTGATGAAAAACACTAGGTGACAAATGTGCTCCTTGAGGTAACCTGCAAAACAGATATTGCTCGTCCAAGAAAGTAAATGCAAACTTATACTGACAACTCTTTTCAAGAGGTATACTGAAAAAACCATTGCTAATGTCCAGTACAGAAAAGTATTTGGCCTTTGCATTTAACCTTGCCATCATGTCATGAGTATCTGCCACAATTGGTGCGACATTGGGTGTATGCTTATTGAACATCCGTAAATCCAATATCATTCGATAAGAACCATCAGATTTCAAAACACACCACAAAGGATTGTTACTTACAGAATTAGCCTTTCGGATAACACCTTGATCTAACAATTCCTGTATGATCTTTGACATAGAGTCAATTGATTCTGGAGGCAATTTATACTGACGCTGTGGCGGGGGATCACGCCCCTCCACATTCACGATAACGTCTTTCATTGTTCCAACCTGATTCCTGAACTGAGCCCAAAGAGAAGGGAAAAGCTGTACAATTTCTGTCAATACCTTGTCATCATTAGTGTCAGGCCACAAATGGTCTGATGACACCACATCATTCAAGCAAATACTTCCAACATGGCTATAATCATTAGGATCAATGACTACCGGTTTACAACCATTGGAATCTTTCCAGATCACTTGATTTCCTAGGTCAACTACCCATCCGAATTTCTGCATAAAATCTGTGCCAAGTATATTTTCAGAATCACGACAATACCAGATGTCAATTTCTGTTTTGAAAGAACTAGGTATTTCCAAAATCACATTGGGAACTAAGGTTGCTTTAGTTCCACCTTTTCCACTGAAACCGACAATTGTACAAACTGGTGAATCTGGGTTTAGCTTCAAATCAAGGTTTGTAACACTTAACTGAGCTCCTGTGTCAATGAGGAATACAGCATTCTGTCCTGCTAAACTTACTTTGATAAATGGTCTTCCACAGTCATCCAATGTAACTCGAGTCACAAATTCCAATGGATGTGGTACAGGAATAGTCTGTGATTGTCAGAAAGATGAAGGAGATGGGAGAAGACCTGTGTCCTTTTTAAAAGACCTTGGAATTCTATCCCTTGACTCTGTTTCCTTCACTGTCATTTCTCTGATCTGTCTGATTAATGGTGCATATGGTGACTGTGTTTGTCTGTTGGCAGTATGAGCAGGTGCAGATAATTGTAATGCAGGTGCGGAAGGTGTGGTGTATGATTTTGGCATGAGTCCGTTTTCCCTTCCAAGCTTACCTGTTCCTTGTGTACCCATCTCTGATTCTGCTCTCAAAAATTTCCTGCACTGCCACTTCAAGTGTCCAGGTATACCACAAAAATAACAATGGATATTGTTCCTTTGTGTAGTATTTTTACCTCTATGCTCAATGTAATCCCTGCTCTTGGAGAATACTGTGGCTCTAGGTCTCAGTTGACTGTCTTCCTTCTCATGAACTACCGCTATTTTAGCCTTGACCTGATTTTGTTTCATGGATCTCCTTATTCTGTCAATAAAAACTGTTGCTTCTTGCAATGATGGCTGAGTGTTAGCCAATTGCACTGAGGCAGGATCTAAGTACTTGAACTTCTTTACAAAAAATTTGATCATGGATGCTGGCTCTTCGTGAGGCCTGAGATCCATTACCATCCTATAGGCCTGTTCAAACTTTACCAAAAAAGAGAATGGGTCTTCAGAAATATTTGTTTGTAAACTCCCTAAAATATCAACTGTAGGCATGTCTTCTCCGGTTGTAAACAATACTAATTGTCTAAGTCTGTCTTCTTTTGTACTATGTGCCATTTCATTCTCATCATTTAATCTGGGTGTGGTCTGTAATCTTTTTCCCATATGTGAAGGTAACCAAACTTTGAATATTTTATTCTTTTGCTCATCATTCAGATTGTATTTGTCTGTGTTTGATTCAAAAGTGTCCGCATTATAAAAGGCATCCATCTTATCATTGTAATTTGGAATGTCTTTTACAATTTTCATTAGCTGATCGTGTATTTTCAGATTAATGCGTGCTGCTCTGTCATGTAATTTTTTCCGTTGTAATTCTACTGCCTCTAATTCCTCTACTGAAGCATCTGGATTTTGCATATTTGGTACAAATGAAGAGGCAACACTGTCCTCCTGTTTACCTGTTGATCTTGTGTTAACAGAAACCCTCTTTATATCTTGTCGTAATTTAGACAATAACTCTGTCCTGGTATCTATTTGATCTTCCAATTGTTCTATATGTTCTGACAAAATCAAACAATTTGGACAATCAAAGTAATCCCCGTCAGACTCTTGTGTGTCACATGGTGTGTCAGTGTGATTAATGTCTTGTGTGACAATGCATGTTTTATAGGTGTTAGGTTCAGTTTTCTCAAAGACTAGGCTATTATACACATGAACTAGCTGCATAACATTCTGAAGTTTCCTTTGTAATTTTCTTACTGAGAAAAACCTTTTGTCAATTTTAACATTTTCTGCCTCACATTGATTATACAAACTAGACCATAATTGGGCATCCGTATGATTATGAACAAACTTGAAATCTATGTTACTTTTCTTAGCATAATCATGTATAAAATCCATTATAATTTTTTCTCACCTATTGAGAGTCTTTCCCGTCAATGGATGGTCCTCTGTGTCCTTATGCAATCCTCAGATCTCCGTCTGGATGAGACGCATGCAGCTCTTTACGATCCTCACCCGTCGTCTTCAGGTTCAGTGTGATCTTTGTGCCGTGAAATAGTGGAATTCCTGAGGAAGCTTGTACAACAGGTGTTTTTTTAGCAGAGTTCGTGCTCCCCCCTTGTACAATCGAGGAAGGAATGCCAGCCAAAATTAGCACAAAAGATCAGTCTGGCTAAGGCTCGCCAAAATGTAGAAAAATATATACATATATATCTTCTTGCACGGTTGAGAATCAAAAGTAAAGGCAATGTTGAATTGAGGATAAAATAAATCTTGTTTTTAATTATTCATTTCAAAAAGTGATTACAAAAATGAAGAAAAGTAAGTTCATGACATGCAGTAATTATTTGAAGAGAAAACGAGCATTGTTCTTACATATAGTCTTGAGCAGCTGTCCGGGTGTTCGAGAGTCTCAAGGGATATGAGATCTCCTGAACAAGAGTTAGACCGGCTTTATATACTATTCTGACCTATAAACTACAACCACATATGGTGGCTTGCCACTATGTTCATAAGTTCTTCCATATTAAGTGAACCGTAGTTATTTTAATAATATGCATACAGTTATTTATGCATTACCTTAGTCTGAGATATTTAAGCCTAAAGTCTGAGATCTTTAGAACCATTCATTATCTCTAAATAGTCACATTTTGACAGCTTTGACAAGTGACCTATACATTTGACAAGAGAGACAGCTGTGTGAGCCAAGGAACTCAGAATAACTCAGTCACTTCTCTAAAGTAAGCAAAGCCTGTTAGCTAGATTCTGTATGAGAGAATTAATCCATATATTTTTATTATAGAAATACTGATATTTTACAGTAGTCTGTTCCTGCAGCCCTGGGTAGTCTGTTCCTGCTGCCCTGTGTAGTTTGATCCTGCAGCCCTGTGTAGTCTGTTCCTGCAGCCCTGTGTAGTCTGTTCCTGCAGCCCTGTGTAGTCTGTTCCTGCTGCCCTGTGTAGTTTGATCCTGCAGCTCTGTGTAGTCTGATCCTGCAGCTCTGTGTAGTCTGTTCCTGCAGCCCTGTGAAGTCTGTTCCTGCTGCCCTGTGTAGTTTGATCCTGCAGCCCTGTGTAGTCTTTTCCTGCCGCCCTGTGTAGTCTGTTCCTGCAGCCCTGTGTAGTCTGTTCCTGCAGCCCTGGGTAGTCTGTTCATGCAGCCCTGGGTAGTCTGTTCCTGCTGCCCTGTGTAGTTTGATCCTGCAGCCCTGTGTAGTCTGTTCCTGCAGCCCTGTGTAGTCTGTTCCTGCAGCCCTGTGTAGTCTGTTCCTGCAGCCCTGTGTAGTCTGTTCCTGCTGCCCTGTGTAGTTTGATCCTGCAGCTCTGTGTAGTCTGTTCCTGCAGCTCTGTGTAGTCTGTTCCTGCAGCCCTGTGAAGTCTGTTCCTGCTGCCCTGTGTAGTTTGATCCTGCAGCCCTGTGTAGTCTTTTCCTGCCGCCCTGTGTAGTCTGTTCCTGCAGCCCTGTGTAGTCTGTTCCTGCAGCCCTGGGTAGTCTGTTCCTGCAGCCCTGTGTAGTCTGTTCCTGCTGCCCTGTGTAGTTTGATCCTGCAGCCCTGTGTAGTCTGTTCCTGCAGCCCTGTGTAGTCTGTTCCTGCAGCCCTGTGTAGTCTGTTCCTGCAGCCCTGTGTAGTCTGTTCCTGCTGCCCTGTGTAGTTTGATCCTGCAGCTCTGTGTAGTCTGATCCTGCAGCCCTGTGTAGTCTGTTCCTGCAGCCCTGTGTAGTCTGTTCCTGCTGCCCTGTGTAGTTTGATCCTGCAGCTCTGTGTAGTTTGATCCTGCAGCCCCGTGTAGTCTGTTCCTGCAGCCCTGTGAAGTCTGTTCCTGCTGCCCTGTGTAGTCTGATCCTGCAGCCGCGTGTAGTCTGATCCTGCAGCCCTATGTCGCCTGATTCTGCAGCCCTGTGTAATCTGATCCTGCAGCCTTGGTAGTCTGTTCCTGCAGCCCTGTGTAGTCTGTTCCTGTAGCCCTGTGTACTCTGATCTTGCAGCCCTGTGTAGCCTGTTCCTGCAGCCCTGTGTAGCCTGTTCCTGCAGCCCTGTGTAGTCTGTTCCTGTAGCTCTTTGTAGTCTGTTCCTGCAGCCTTGTGTAGTCTGATCTTGCAGCACTGTGTAGCCTCTTCCTGCAGCCCTGTGTAGTCTGTTCCTGCAGCCCTGTGTAGTCTGTTCCTGCAGCCCTGTCTAGTTTGATCCTGCAGCCCTGTGTAGCCTGTTCCTGCAACCCTGTGTAGCCTGTTCCTGCAGCCCTGTGTAGTCTGTTCCTACAGCCCTGTGTAGTCTGTTCCTGCAGCCCTGTCTAGTTTGATCCTGCAGCCCTGTGTAGCCTGTATGAGAGAACTAATCCATATATTTTTATTATAGAAATACTGATATTTTACAGTAGTCTGTTCCTGCAGCCCTGGGTAGTCTGTTCCTGCTGCCCTGTGTAGTTTGATCCTGCAGCCCTGTGTAGTCTGTTCCTGCAGCCCTGTGTAGTCTGTTCCTGCAGCCCTGTGTAGTCTGTTCCTGCAGCCCTGTGTAGTCTGTTCCTGCTGCCCTGTGTAGTTTGATCCTGCAGCTCTGTGTAGTCTGATCCTGCAGCTCTGTGTAGTCTGTTCCTGCAGCCCTGTGAAGTCTGTTCCTGCTGCCCTGTGTAGTTTGATCCTGCAGCCCTGTGTAGTCTTTTCCTGCCGCCCTGTGTAGTCTGTTCCTGCAGCCCTGTGTAGTCTGTTCCTGCAGCCCTGGGTAGTCTGTTCCTGCAGCCCTGGGTAGTCTGTTCCTGCTGCCCTGTGTAGTTTGATCCTGCAGCCCTGTGTAGTCTGTTCCTGCAGCCCTGTGTAGTCTGTTCCTGCAGCCCTGTGTAGTCTGTTCCTGCAGCCCTGTGTAGTCTGTTCCTGCTGCCCTGTGTAGTTTGATCCTGCAGCTCTGTGTAGTCTGTTCCTGCAGCTCTGTGTAGTCTGTTCCTGCAGCCCTGTGAAGTCTGTTCCTGCTGCCCTGTGTAGTTTGATCCTGCAGCCCTGTGTAGTCTTTTCCTGCCGCCCTGTGTAGTCTGTTCCTGCAGCCCTGTGTAGTCTGTTCCTGCAGCCCTGGGTAGTCTGTTCCTGCAGCCCTGTGTAGTCTGTTCCTGCTGCCCTGTGTAGTTTGATCCTGCAGCCCTGTGTAGTCTGATCCTGCAGCCTTGGTAGTCTGTTCCTGCAGCCCTGTGTAGTCTGTTCCTGCAGCCCTGTGTAGTCTGTTCCTGCACCTCTGTTTAGTTTGATCCTGCAGCCCTGTGTAGCCTGTTCCTGCAGCCCTGTGTAGCCTGTTCCTGCAGCCCTGTGTAGTCTGTTCCTGCAGCCCTGTGTAGTCTGTTCCTGTAGCCCTGTGTACTCTGATCTTGCAGCCCTGTGTAGCCTGTTCCTGCAGCCCTGTGTAGCCTGTTCCTGCAGCCCTGTGTAGTCTGTTCCTGTAGCTCTTTGTAGTCTGTTCCTGCAGCCTTGTGTAGTCTGATCTTGCAGCACTGTGTAGCCTCTTCCTGCAGCCCTGTGTAGTCTGTTCCTGCAGCCCTGTGTAGTCTGTTCCTGCAGCCCTGTCTAGTTTGATCCTGCAGCCCTGTGTAGCCTGTTCCTGCAACCCTGTGTAGCCTGTTCCTGCAGCCCTGTGTAGTCTGTTCCTACAGCCCTGTGTAGTCTGTTCCTGCAGCCCTGTCTAGTTTGATCCTGCAGCCCTGTGTAGCCTGTTCCTGCAGCCCTGTGTTGTCTGATCCTGCAGCCCTGTGTAGTTTGATCCTGCAGCCCTGTGTAGTCTCTTCCTGCAGCCTTGTGTAGTCTGTTCCTGCAGCCTTGTGTAGTCTGTTCCTGCAGCCCTGTGTATCCTGTTCCTGCAGCCCTGTGTAGTCTGATCCTGCAGCCCTGTGTACTCTGATCCTGCAGCCCTGTGTAGTCTGTTCCTGCAGCTCTGTGTAATCTGATCCTGCAGCTCTGTGTAGTCTGATCCTGCAGCCCTGTGTAATCTGTTCCTGCAGCCCTTTGTAGCCTGTTCCTGCAGCTCTGTGTAGTCTGATCCTGCAGCGCTGTGTAGTCTGATCCTGCAGCTCTGTGTAGTCTGCTCCTGCAGCTCTGTGTAGTCTGTTCCTGCATCTCTGTGTAGTCTGATCCTGCAGCTCTGTGTAGGCTGATCCTGCAGCTGTGTAGTCTGTTCCTGCAGCTTTGTGTAGTCTGTTCCTGCAGCTCTGTGTAGTCTGATCCTGCAGCTCTGTGTAGTCTGTTCCTGCAGCCTTGTGTAGTCTGTTCCTGCAGCCTTGTGTAGTCTGTTCCTGCAGCCCTGTGTAGTTTGATCCTGCAGCCCTGTGTAGTCTCTTCCTGCAGCCTTGTGTAGTCTGTTCCTGCAGCCTTGTGTAGTCTGTTCCTGCAGCCCTGTGTATCCTGTTCCTGCAGCCCTGTGTAGTCTGATCCTGCAGCCCTGTGTACTCTGATCCTGCAGCCCTGTGTAGTCTGTTCCTGCAGCTCTGTGTAATCTGATCCTGCAGCTCTGTGTAGTCTGATCCTGCAGCCCTGTGTAATCTGTTCCTGCAGCCCTTTGTAGCCTGTTCCTGCAGCTCTGTGTAGTCTGATCCTGCAGCGCTGTGTAGTCTGATCCTGCAGCTCTGTGTAGTCTGCTCCTGCAGCTCTGTGTAGTCTGTTCCTGCATCTCTGTGTAGTCTGATCCTGCAGCTCTGTGTAGGCTGATCCTGCAGCTGTGTAGTCTGTTCCTGCAGCTTTGTGTAGTCTGTTCCTGCAGCTCTGTGTAGTCTGATCCTGCAGCTCTGTGTAGTCTGTTCCTGTAGCCCTGTGTACTCTGATCTTGCAGCACTGTGTAGTCTGATCCTGCAGCTCTGTGTAGTCTGTTCCTGCAGCCCTGTGTACTCTGATCTTGCAGCTCTGTGTAGTCTGATCCTGCAGCTCTGTGTAGTCTGTTCCTGTAGACCTGTGTACTCTGATCTTGCAGCTCTGTGTAGTCTGATCCTGCAGCTCTGTGTAGTCTGTTCCTGTAGCCCTGTGAACTCTGATCCTGCAGCCCTGTGTAGTCTGTTCCTGCAGCTCTGTGTAGTCTGTTCCTGCAGCCCTGTGTAGTCTGTTCCTGCAGCCCTGTGTATTCTGATCTTGCAGCTCTGTGTAGTCTGTTCCTGCAGCTCTGTGTAGTCTTTTCCTCCAGCCCTGTGTACTCTGATCTTGCAGCACTGTGTAGTCAGTTCCTGCAGCCCTGTGTACTCTGATCTTGCAGCACTGTGTAGTCTTGTCCTGCAGCCCTGTGTAGCCTGTTCCTGTAGCTCTGTGTAGTCTGTTCCTGCAGCCTTGTGTAGTCTGATCCTGCAGCTCTGTGTATTCTGTTCCTGCAGCCCTGTGTAGTCTGATCCTGCAGCCCTGTGTAGTCTGATCCTGCAGCCCTGTGTAGTCTGATCCTGCAGCTCTGTGTAGTCTGTTCCTGTAGACCTGTGTACTCTGATCTTGCAGCTCTGTGTAGTCTGTTCCTGCAGCCTTGTGTAGTCTGATCCTGCAGCTCTGTGTATTCTGTTCCTGCAGCCCTGTGTAGTCTGATCCTGCAGCCCTGTGTAGTCTGATCCTGCAGCCCTGTGTAGTCTGATCCTGCAGCTCTGTGTAGTCTGTTCCTGTAGCCCTGTGTACTCTGATCCTGCAGCCCTGTGTAGTCTGTTCCTGCAGCTCTGTGTAGTCTGTTCCTGCAGCCCTGTGTAGTCTGTTCCTGCAGCCCTGTGTACTCTGAACTTGCAGCTCTGTGTAGTCTGTTCCTGCAGCTCTGTGTAGTCTGTTCTTGCATCCCTGTGTACTCTGATCTTGCAGCACTGTTAGTCTGTTCCTGCAGCCCTGTGTACTCTGATCTTGCAGCACTGTGTAGTCTTGTCCTGCAGCCCTGTGTAGCCTGTTCCTGTAGCCTTGTGTAGTCTGATCCTGCAGCTCTGTGTAGTCTGTTCCTGCAGCCCTGTGTAGTCTGATCCTGCAGCCCTGTGTAGTCTGATCCTGCAGCTCTGTGTAGTCTGTTCCTGTAGACCTGTGTACTCTGATCTTGCAGCTCTGTGTAGTCTGTTCCTGCAGCTCTGTGTAGTCTGTTCCTGCAGCCCTGTGTAGTCTGTTCCTGCTGCCCTGTGTACTCTGATCTTGCAGCACTGTGTAGTCTTGTCCTGCAGCCCTGTGTAGCCTGTTCCTGTAGCTCTGTGTAGTCTGTTCCTGCAGCCTTGTGTAGTCTGATCCTGCAGCTCTGTGTAGTCTGTTCCTGCAGCTCTGTGTAGTCTGATCCTGCAGCCCTGTGTAGTCTGTTCCTGCAGCTGTGTAGTCTGTTCCTGCAGCCCTGTGTACTCTGATCTTGCAGCACTGTGTAGTCTTGTCCTGCAGCCCTGTGTAGCCTGTTCCTGCAGCTCTGTGTAGTCTGTTCCTGCAGCCCTGTGTACTCTGATCTTGCAGCACTGTGTAGTCTTGTCCTGCAGCCCTGTGTAGTCTGTTCCTGCAGCTCTGTGTAGTCTGATCCTGCAGCCCTGTGTAGTCTGATCCTGCAGCCCTCTGTAGTCTGTTCCTGTAGCACTGTGTTCCTACAGTATCTCTGCAGATTCTTCCGCATATCTTATATACAGCAGCAGATGGAGGGGTCACAGGGTTGTATGATCAGACTACATGGGATTTGTTTGTAGTCTGTAACTATGGAGACACATAACTCTGCATATAAGCTCAGTAGAGAAAACGGAGGAAGCTAAGTGTAAGACTATTTGTAGAGTTGAAGTGAAGTTTTTAAGAGACTGATCCTTCATCATTGAGTAAATCTTCAGATGTATTATTCTCTGCTAGTAAACCTGGGACTGATCTCTCGCTGTAGGAGACCAGACTTCAAGACTTGAAGAGCTCAGTGCGTCTCCTACAGGGAGTTTCTTTTCGATAGGACATCAGTGTTGTATGTTTTGGAAACATTGGGGCCCCCACTAATCAGCATAATGAAGGCACAGCAGATGGGATCCACTGCCATCATACTTCTCGTCTCCGATAATGACTCGTTGGCCGTCACGATTCCACCATTCTTTGTGTCTTGAATGCAGTGAGTGACAGCTCAAATGCCCTATAAGAATCAAGGGTGTGCTGAGCTGTCAGTATTGTGAGTGACAGCCCAACTGCCAAATCAGGGCAGGGGGTGGTGGGTTTCTTCCGGGTGTCTCAAATTCTTTGTGGTTTCCTGGCCATTTAGCTGCTGGCTGTCAGTGTCTAATTATTAAAAGGGGGAGACAGGGCACTTCCAATGCGTAGGTCTGTATGGAAAGTAGGTGAGTGCACAGCAAATGTTAAGGGGGTTTTACACTAAGCGATATCGCTAGCAATATCGCTAAAACGTCACTGGTTTTGTGACGTTATAGCGATATTGCTAGCGATATCGCTATGTGTGATACTTACCAGCGACCGGCTCCCCCGCTGTCCATCGCTGATCGCGCGAGAATGTCCGGCTCCATTTCTCGTCGGGCGCTTCCTGCTGAGACTTCCTGCTGTGACGACGAGCGACGCTGGACGCGGGCGGGAGGACGCCAGGATCGCTGTGTGTGAATGGTAAGTATCGTGCGCTGCGTCGCTGCTGCATCGCTGTGAGATCTTTCTGTATGAAAGCTCACTAGCGATCATTTAGCGATGCACCAGCGATCCTGACCGGGTGGGATCGCTGGTCGGATCGCTGGTGCATCGCTAAATGTAAAAGGGCCTTAAGGCTCACCTGATAGAGTTGTGAGAGTCACAACACCTATAATCGCATAAAACAGCTGCAGCAGTCTGCACGAGGTCCAAGGACTTGGTACAAAGAGAAGGCTGGTAGTGCAATAAGAGACTGCGCTGCTGGGGTAGAATTCAAGATATCTTTATTGCCAACGCGTTTCCTGAGCCAGTCCCAGCTCACTTCATCAGGGCAAGTGAGGAACATGCCCTGATGAAGTGAGCTGGGACTGGCTCAGGAAACACGTTGGCAATAAAGATATCTTGAATTCTACGACAGCAGCGCTGTCTCTTATTGCACTACCAGCCATATCTTTGCACCAAGTGTCTAATTATTGCCAGTGATAGCTTTAGCTTGGTGGTGAATGTGTGTGCCTTGTTTTCCAGTGTTGTGTTCCTGATCTTTTGTTGCCTGACCTTGAACCTTGCCTTTGACCATCCGTTTTCCTTGCCCCTTTGTCTTGATTCACTATCTTCCTGAAATTCTGACCTTAGACTCTGACCTCTTACCCCTCTGCATATGAACAACTCTATTGGTTTTGATGCTGAACTTCTTGACAACCATTTCCCACAGCTTTTCCATGAGTAGTGTCTCAGCATTATAGAAGCTCAAGGAAAAAGGGAAGATCCCATTGGGTGTCCAGAAGCGTTAGCAAACCTCCTGGGTACCACCAAAACCTTATGGAGAACAATAAGGATCAAGTAAAAAGGTCAAGGTACTGAAGTGGTGAATATTGGAAGGGGTGCCCCACAAGCCGTCCCTCTCCCAGATGCTAACTTATACTAGCAAGTATGCCTTATAGCTTATAGTTGATGATCTCCACTTGAGGTTCCAGTCTGGATAATCATCTTGGTGGATGACTCTGATTAGAAACCTGGATGTGATGGCGCTTTTTGGATTTCTAATGTTGGGATGTTTGTTCTGATGAAAGGATATCAGTAGTACTGCCCTGTGGAACCCTGTAATGCCTCTCCCAGGGTCTCCTCCTATAGTTCAGGCTCCCCCTCCTCCTCTCCCGTTTACAGGGGAGGCTGGCAGCGCCCTAGTTGATCCTCATGATGAGATTCCAGCCTCTTCTCTCAGAGTCAAAGCAACTTTCTACAGTTTATTATTATTTCCAGATACAGAAATTCCATTGAATAGCAATCTAACCAAAGCGGGAAATCCCAGATCCACAGATCGTCACTTTCTGTAAATGACTTGGTTTTGCTTCTCAAACATTCAATTTCCTGACCAACGAGATAATGTGTTTCCGTCTGTGTTAGGTATGGTTACGTCTGCGGGGGAGAAATCTGCGTTAGGAAGCATTAAAGTCCAATATTCAGCAAACGTTCCTTGCAACAAAGGTCTGGGTGCCTCCATCATCGAAATGCAAAGTTCTAGAACATTCTACCATATCATATACAGTATAAGTTTGTTACAATGTATCAGTTCAGGTGAAATGTATCGTTCTGGAGTCCACAGGATTGTCCTTCCCTGATACAGTTGTAACAAGCCGTCAGCTGTGCCACACAGAGGTGTAGCTAGGGTTTTAGTTGGGGGGGGCAAACTTCTGAGTGGGCCCCTAACAGGTAACATTGATTATAACTGGGTGACGCACCCTAATAGGGGATGTAGGAGAACAGCAGATGACCACTGCGCTGTTACTGAAAATAATCTGTACATAAAGATGAACGTGGATATTGCCGCCATATGGTCAGTGGTAGAAACCAGTCCTGCAGAACATATAACAGATCACAGCACAGTTACAGATAATGACTTACAGAGGACGTTTTTTCTGATTATTATTATTATTATACATTTTTATAGTGCCATATATTCCATGGCACTTTATATGTGAAAGGGTCAAATATAGACAAGTGCAATAAACATGAACAAAACAAGGCACACACAAGAACAGAAGGAGAGAGGACCCTGCCTATGAGGGCTCACAGTCTACCGGGGATGGGTGAGGATACAGTAGAAGGTAGAGCAGGTCGTGCGGTGGTTCAGTAGACTTTGGATCACCGCAGGTTGTAGGTTTGTCGGAAGAGGTCGGTCTTCAGGTTCTTTTTGAAGGTTTCCGTGGTAGGCGAAAGTCTGATGTGTTGGGGTAGAGAGTTCCAGAGTAGGGGGGAAGCACAGGAGAAGTCTTGTATGCGGTTGTGGGAAGAAGAGATAAGAGGCGAGTAGTGACGGATATCTTGAGAGGATCAGAGGTTGCGTATAGGTAAGTAGCGGGAGACCATGGCACAGATGTATGGGGGAGACAGGTTGTGGATGGCTTTGTATGTCATAGTTAGGGTTTTGAACTGGAGCCTCTGAACAATAGGAAGCCAGTGAAGGGCTTGGCATAGGGGAGAGGCTGGTGGATTAGTCGGGCAGCAGAGTGTATGATGGATTGGAGTGGTGTAAGAGTGCTAGGGGGGAGGCCAGAGAGTAGGAGGTTGCAATAGTCGAGGCAGGAGATGATGAGGGCATGCATTAGCATTATTGTGGTTTCTTGGTCAAGGAATGATACACACACACACCACAGCAGCTTCACTGGTGCGCACACACACACCACCGCCGCTTCACTGGCACACACACACACACCACCGCAGCTTCACTGGCACAGTGGCCACAATCACCTCTCCGCACGCCGGCAGCTTCCTTCCTCTCACTGGTACAGCGGCCGTGGAGCTGAATGATGATGTCATCCAGCCACGGCCACGCCGCTCAATGTGTGAGGCAGGAAGCTGCAGCTCCAGAACAAGGATGAGGTGATGCCGCGTGCCAGCTGAGAGGGCTCTGCGTGCCATAGGTTCGCCATCCGTGCCCTAGTCCATAAGTATGTGTGGCCGAAACAAACAAGGCCGCAGCACTATCAGGGTCCAATGCGAGTTGGTAAGTATAAACTGGCAAAGTAGGCCGCAAATGTCTGTCCAGTAGTCGGTTTTCTCTATGCGGCACATGCGCTGTACTGACGGTCACGAAGCGCACGACACCTCGCTCTGTCAGTTATTGGGCACACTGCACTTCTCGCTCTGGAATCCCCGCTGGTGACAATGGGAGTTCACGGACACGGGCCAGGGAAGTCCCGGTGCTCGAGGGATGGAGCACTCCTCTTTCCCTACTGCGCGCCGCCTGTTTCCGTTAAGACTGGCTGCTTCCATGCGCACGATGGCTGCTGTTGCTTAGCCACATCCCTTTCTTCCAAGTGCAACGGTCTGTCCGGTCTCTTACTCTTTTCCCCGGACAACAGAGGAGACAGCCCCGACAGTTTCGGACCTGGCACAGGACAGGTACCCAGTTCTCCTTACACTAGTGTGGGATAACTAGTCTCCTGGAACTCAATATGGTGAGAGGTAGGAGCATTAGGGTGAGGATTAATTGATCCAGACTTTAGGCTGGTGAGACTGGACCGTGTGGAAGACTGGGGGGTGCTGCCAAGCCTGCCGGAAGCATTATCTGGTATCCAACCGACCACCTGTTCACACTGCTCTGGCTTCAGAAGTGGTGTACCATGCCTAGCTGCAAAGTGGGACAGAAACCTGTGTCGTGGATGGATGTGTTTCTTGTGCTCCAGCAACAGGTGTAGTCACACCTGCCCCACTTCCTTGCCCTTTGCATGAACCCATAGCACACGCCTTACGCATTTTGTAATTGCTCGGTCTTTTGAAACCAAATTTATTTTTAAGAAAAGAAAAAAATTGGTCATCTGCAGCAATCAACGCATTTTTGGGGAGTTTAATACCACCGTAATGTAACAGAAAAAACGCAAAAAAGTATGAATGACAAAATCAAATTCGATCCAGAAAAATGTTTCAACAGTGTTATATGCCACAGAAATGTACCATAAGCCATGTAAAACTGTATGGGTGAGAAATTTAACCCAGCAAAATTTTTAATGCTTTTTTTGTAGTGCTAGATATCACAGAAATGTACCGCAGAACACATAATATGTTATGGCTGAGAAAATTAAGCTTTTTTTCTGTATGAT